>NC_133651.1:144833814-145433814 GCF_009905375.1 Apium graveolens | reverse complement strand
TCCGCCCTTCTGGAATCCGATCCTCTTTACATTTCGATCTTGTGAACTTCCCGCTTCAGACTTTTCTCCATATAATGGAACCTTCCTCTTCTTGTTATCCCTCTCCTTCCTTGACTGCATCCCATTATTCTCAATCAGAGCAGCTTTCTGAACTACTCCCGTATAAGTTTCAAGCTCAAACATAGCCACTCTATCTCTGATCCAAGGCTCCAATCCTTGCTGAAATTTCTTCGCTTTTTCCTCCTCGGTGCTGGTATACTTCGTCACAAACCTTGACAACTCTGTGAACTTCTTCTCATACTCTAGTACAGTCATGTTCCCTTGCTTCAACTCCAAAAATTTAAGCTCCATCTGATTCTGCATGTACTTAGGGTAATACTTGTCCAGAAATAACTTCTTAAATCTCTCCCAAGAAACCTGTTGAGTTGCTTCCATAGCTTTTACTGATTCCCGCCAATAGATGACTTCGCCCTTCAAGAAGTAAGTAGCATACGGCGTCTTCTGATCGTCTCCTAACTGTACCAACTCAAAAGCCCTTTCCATCTCCTTGATCCATGTGTTAGCTATTACTGGATCAGTGGTATCATGAAATGCAGGTGGATTCACATTCTGAAAAGCCTTGAAAGTGACAATTTGTCTAGGTGGTACTGGTGGTTCAGGTGGTTGGTGTGGTTCACGGTTATCTTGATTTTCAATTCGCTGTTGAAGAGTTAGTTGTTGTTGGGCTATAGCATTGGTTTGCTGTTGCAAAGTTTCCAGTAGTCGAAGAATATTTGGGTCTGTGGTGGATGTGGTTGTTGGGTTCTTTGTAATATCCGGGATATATCGTGTAATTATTTTTGCTATTAAATAATTATTATGTGTGTTCAGTATCTATTCTGTGAATTAACTATTAAGTGTTATTTGTATTTGTTAGATATATTTGATAATGTTATGGCTAATATGTTTTATGTTTAGCTTTCAGATCTTACTTGAACAGGATAAATCAGTACTTAACTGTTGATCAGTACTTATACTGGAAGTCAGGACTTAAGGATATCAGTACTTATGTTATCAGGAGATAATCATCAGAAGATAGATATCAGAACTTAAGTGCTGAAGGACGATCAGATAAGGACAGTAGCTGATTAAAGGAAAGAAGATCAAGATAAACATAAGAAGAGATATGCATGAAGAAGGAATTCTGTAAAGAATGGAATACTTGGAAGAAAAGATATCTGATTGATATATTTTAGGAAGCAGAATTATATTCCATATCAATTAGCGATTATCTTGTAACTGTGTAGTATATAAACACAGACATAGGGTTTACACTATAAGTGTTATCATTATTAGAGAAAATTATTCATTGTAACCCTAGCAGCTCTCGTGATATTTGTTCATCACTAAGAGGTAATAGTTCCATACCGTAACAGAGTTTATTGTTTCAATAAAGTTTGTTTTCTGTTACTTAAGTTCTTAAAGTTCGATTTGAGTGTACTATACACTGTATTCACCCCCTCTATAGTGTGTGTGTGACCTAACAATTGGTATCAGAGCCTATCTGTTAACATACATACAGTTAAAGATCCAAACACAATCATGTCGGACACAGAAACTCCAACTAAGCCTATCAAAACTGAGGAACCACCAAAGACACAAATTCAGAGTCGGTATGAGACCATCAGAGTTCCCATACTGAGACCATCTGAATATCCCATATGGAAGGTAAGGATGACCATGTTCCTGGAAGCAACAGATCCAGAATACCTTGATAGAATCAAGGAAGGCCCTCACAAACCAACCAAGCTCGCTGTTGCAGTTGCAGGTGAAGCAGCAAAGACCGTACCAAAGGAGAAGAGTGATTATACTGCTGAAGACATAACATCAATTGCTAAGGATGCTAAGGTACGACACTTACTGCATAGTGCCATTGATAATGTAATGTCAAACAGGGTAATCAACTGCAAGACTGCTAAGGAGATATGGGATGCTCTGAAAATAAGGTGTCAGGGAACTGACACAATTAAGAAGAACAGGAAGACAATACTCACTCAAGAGTATGAACACTTTGACTCAAAGACTAATGAGTCATTGAATGATTTATATGATAGATTTGTCAAACTTTTGAATGATTTGTCATTGGTTGATAAAGAGTATTATCTTGAAGATTCAAACCTTAAGTTCCTGTTAGCTCTTCCTGAATGCTGGGATTTGAAGGCAACGACAATAAGAGACAACTACAATCTTGATGAAACAACTCTTGACGAAATCTATGGAATGCTCAAGACTCATGAGCTAGAGATGGAACACAGAAGCAAGAGGAAAGGAGGAAAGTCAAGGACAGTTGCTCTTAAGGCTGAAGAAGAATTCCCCAAAGCAGCTTCCTCAAAGAAAGACAAGGGTAAAGCTCTTTTCATAAAGTCTGATACTGAGTCATCAAGTTCTGAGAGTGATGATGACTCAGATTCTGAAAGCTTGCCTGAGACTGATGCTGATGAGGAGATGATGAAGCTGTGTGCTCTTATGGTGAAAGGAATCACAAAGATTGCATACAGGAAGTTCAGGAAGGGAAAGAAGTTTTCCAGGAAAGGCATAAGTTCTGATAAGAAGAATTTCAGAAGATCTGAAGACAGAGGAGGAAAGTCTGACAGAGGAGATTACACCAATGTTAAATGCTATAACTGTGGTGAGAAAGGCTACATATCTCCTGATTGCAAGAAGGTAAAGGGTGAGAAAGGCAAGGCTCTTGTCACAAAGCAGAAAAGCTGGATAGACACCTCAGACTCTGAAAGTGAGGAAAACTATGCATTGATGGCAAATGCTGATAAAGAAAGTGCTGAGAGCAGTTCTGAAGCTGCTGAAACAAAGGTACCTCAGACTACTTATGCTTTTCATACTGATGATATTAATGAGTTGAGAAGATATCTTAAAACCATGTTTGTTAGTTATAGAGATCAAACTTTAACATGTGAAAGATTAACTTCTGAAAATCTTGCATTTAAGAAAATAAATGATTTCTTAGAAAAAGAGTTAGTCATGTTCCATCAAACTCAGAAGGATAGAGATGATGCTTTTTATGTTAGGAATGAAGTGCTAAAAATAAATGAATCTCTAAAAACTGAGTTAGAAAAGGAAAGAGAGATTATCAGGACTTGGACTAACTCTGGCAAAACAACTCAAGATTTGCTAAGTAGTGGAAACTGGAAAGAGGGCTTAGGTTATGGAGAAGATAAGAATGATAAAGGAACTGAAGAAATTAAGTCTGTTGATAAGCAAAAGCCAAAGTTAAAACCTGTTAAGTTTGTAACTGTAAAGTCTGAAAATGAAAAATCAGAAGTTACAAAGAAATTAACTTCTGACAAACTAAAACAGGAAAAGACAACTGAAGTGAACATAGGTTTAATGACAAAGAAGCAGCTTAAGCATAAGCTGAAAGATGTTAAGAATGCAAACAAGGTAAAATCACCTAGGAAAAATAGGAATGGAAAGGAAGGTGTGAATAAAAGCAATAATTATAAACCTGTTCCTGATGCTTCTAGGAAAACATGTCATAACTGTGGAAGTTCTAACCATCTGGCTTCTTTTTGCAGGAAGAATAAGAATATTAACTCCTTACCTTCAAAGTCAGGAGTTAAGAGTCAGTCTGTTAGATACAAACCACAAAATCCTTGTTTTCATTGTGGTAGTTTATGGCATTCCATTTATACTTGTAAGGAATATCATAGCTTGTACTATGATTATTATCAAATAAAACCTTCTTTGAAGAAAGTTTCCATTGTTCCTTCTAGTGTAAATTTTGATTCAAAGTCTGATAGTGTAAGTTCTGATAAGAAAAATGTTAACATAAACTCTGATGCTAAATCCGCTGCAAATGTTAACAAACTTAATAAGGCCAAAGGATTCAAGCAAGTGTGGGTCCTTAAAACTAATAATTAGTGGTCTTTGTGATTGCAGGGCAACAGGAAAAATATTCTAGTTCTGGACAGTGGATGTTCAGGACATATGACTGGAAATAAGGCCCTGCTATCAGACTTTGTGGAGAAAGCTGGCCCAAGTGTTTCTTATGGAGATGGCAATATTGGAAAAACATTGGGATATGGCAATATCAATCTTGGAAATGTCATAATTAAACAAGTAGCTCTGGTCTCAGGACTTAAACACAACCTACTGAGTATAAGTCAAATCTGTGACAGAGGTTATCATATTGATTTCTTTGAAGAACACTGTGAAATTGTGAGTAAATCTAAAGGCAAAGTTGTTCTGAAAGGATACAGGCGTGGTAACATTTATGAATCTAAGCTTTCAACAAGTACTGATGGTTCTGCAATCTGTCTGATGAGTAGAGCATCAATTGAAGAAAGCTGGAATTGGCATAAGAAACTCTCTCATTTAAATTTCAACAATATAAATGAACTGGTCAAGAAAGATCTTGTGAGAGGATTGCCAAACACAATATTTGCTCCTGATGGTCTTTGTGATTCATGTCAGAAAGCCAAACAAAGAAAATCTTCATTCAAGAGCAAGATTGAATCATCAATTCTTGAGCCTTATCATCTACTACATGTTGATCTATTTGGTCCAGTAAATGTCATGTCTATTGCAAAGAAGAAGTATGCGTTGGTCATAGTGGATGAGTTCACCAGATACACATGGGTGTATTTCTTGCATACAAAAAGTGAAACTGCATCAATCTTGATTGATCATGTCAAACATCTGGATAAAATGGTCAAAGATTCTGTGAAAGTTTTAAGGAGTGATAATGGCACTGAGTTCAAGAATTTGATAATAGAAGAGTTCTGCAAAAGCCATAGAATAAAGCAGGAATTTTCTACTCCTGGAACTCCACAGCAAAATGGAGTTGTTGAAAGGAAGAATAGAACTCTCATTGAAGTTGCACATACAATGCTTGAAGAAGCAAAGCTTCCAACCTATTTCTGGGCTGAAGCTGTGCAAACTGCTTGTTTTACTCAAAATGCAACACTCATTAACAAGCATGGAAAAACACCATTTGAGATGGTGAAGAAAAAGAAGCCAAATCTAAAATACCTTCATGTATTTGGATGCAAGTGTTTTGTTATCAAGACTCATACTGAACAGCTATCAAAGTTTGATCTAAAAGCTGATGAAGGAATCTTTGTTGGATATCTACTTTCCAAAAAAGCCTTCAGAGTCTATAATTTGAGAACAAAAGTAGTCATGGAATCTATCAATGTCTCTTTTGATGACAAGAAGATTACTGGTCTTGAAGATTTCATTGACCATGATCAGCTGAGATTTGAAAATGAAGACTCAAATTCTGATACTGAAAATCCTGAAAGTCTAAGTCCTGATACTGTAAACTCTGATGGAATAAACTCTGATGTTATTGAAACTGTGGTGGCTACGCCAAGGGAAGATGCACCGATGCAGGGGGAGCATACTCAAGATCCTACCACAGCTCAAGAAACATCAGAACATACATCTGGCTCTTCAAATTCTGATTCGTCAAGTTCTGATAGTGCTGAAAATTTAAATACTAAAGACTCCAACTCAGAGAGCATAGTTTCAGGGGGAGCATCAGAAAATGAAAATGAAGATAGCATGGATCATGGGGGAGCATCCAGTTCTAGAGAAAACATTCCATCTGCAAGGAAGTGGACAAAATCACATACACCTGATTTGATAATTGGAAATCCTGATGCAGGTGTCAGAACTAGAATAGGTACTTCAAATGAATGTCTTTACAATTCTTTTCTCTCTCAGACTGAGCCAAAGAAAGTGGAAGAAGCTCTTCAAGATGCTGATTGGGTGCAAACAATGCAGGAAGAGTTGAATGAATTTGAAAGAAACAAAGTCTGGACCCTAGTGCCAAGACCAAAGAATAGATCTGTTGTTGGTACAAAGTGGGTATTCAGAAACAAAACTGACAGTGATGGCATAATTACAAGGAATAAGGCAAGGCTGGTTGCAAAAGGATATTCTCAACATGAGGGAATTGATTATGATGAAACATTTGTACCAGTTGCTAGGTTAGAAGCCATAAGGATATTCTTGGCTTATGCTGCTCACAAAAAGTTTACTATCTTTCAAATGGATGTGAAAATTGCTTTTCTCAATGGAGAATTGGAGGAGGAGGTATATGTTGAACAACCTCCAGGTTTTGTAGATACCAAACATCCAGATTATGTCTACAGGCTTGATAAAGCACTTTATGGACTTAAGCAAGCTCCTAGAGCATGGTATGAGACTTTAGCTCAGTTTCTTCTGGAAAGTGGATTCAACAGAGGGACAATAGACAAAACACTGTTCTACCTCAACCATGGAAAGGACTTACTTCTGGTCCAGATTTATGTTGATGATATCATTTTTGGATCTACAAATGACAAACTTTGCAAGAAGTTTGCCAAACTAATGCAGTCAAGATATCAGATGAGTATGATGGGGGAACTTAGCTATTTTCTGGGCCTTCAAGTCAAGCAGAATGAGGAAGGCACTTTTATTTGTCAAACCCAGTACACCAGAAACTTGCTGAAGAAATTTGGAATGCAAGATTGTTCAAGTGCATCCACTCCAATGGCCACTGCAACAAAACTGGATAAGGATACCGGTAAATCAGTAGATATTATTGACTACAGAGGTATGATTGGCTCTCTACTCTATCTAACTGCTAGTAGACCTGATATCATGTATGCTACCTGTCTTTGTGCAAGATTTCAAGCAGATCCAAGAGAACCTCACTTAACAGCTGTAAAAAGAATCTTTAAGTATCTTAAAGGAACAGCTACTCTGGGATTATGGTATCCTAGAGAATCAGATTTTAAACTAATAGGTTACTCAGATACAGATTTTGCAGGTTGCAAAATTGACAGGAAAAGCACAAGTGGAAGCTGTCAATTTCTTGGAGGCAGATTGGTTTCTTGGTATAGCAAGAAACAAAAGTCAATTTCCACATCAACTGCAGAAGCAGAGTATATTGCTGCAGGAAGTTGTTGTGCACAGATTCTTTGGATGAAGAATCAGTTACTGGATTATGGGTTAACATATTTCAAAATCCCTATTTACTGTGATAATCAAAGTGCTATTGCTATGACAGGTAATCCAGTTCAACACTCTATGACAAAGCACATCAGCATCAGGTACCACTTCATCAGGGAACATGTGGATGAAGGTACAGTGGAATTGCATTTTATTCCCACAGATCAACAACTAGCAGATATCTTCACAAAACCACTGTGTGAAGCTACTTTTACAAGATTGATAAATGAACTTGGAATGGTTTCAGGTTCTTTCTCTAAATCTGCTTAGTCTTGTTTTGTGTTATCAGACTTTATGCTCAGTATTTACAGAATTAATCTCATTGTGTATTTTGTGCTTAATTGATAAATGTCTTTAAGTACTGACTGTTGTCTGATATATGTTTCTAAACTCTGATAAGTGATATGTCTGTTCAAGTACCTATTCAATCCTATGAGGATAACTGTGCTAGATACTGATCTAGTAGTCTTCAATAAAAAAATGATTCCATGTAAGAAGTAATTATTTCAGTGGAAATCTTATGACACTAGCAAATTCTGATAATTGAGCTTAGTTAAGTTTACTTTGTATATCTTATTACTAAGTCACAAATTAGAATAATGCTACTCATCTGTTAAGTTCTGATACTAGTAAAACTGCTGAATGTACTAACTGCTGATAAACCTCACTTATCAAAAGAAAAAGCAAAAAGATCAAAGAATAAAATCAGGTACTCCTTTGAGATCTAGAGTAAAAATGTGGAAGGGACGACCCAAGTGCATTGCTGGTATTAAGTAAATATGCATTAGAAAAGCAAAATATTTTCTTGGTGACTTTTCACACTCTATGATTACTGGAGAAATACTCTGATAATAGCATAAATTCTGATAAACAGTCGTGACTCACTTACACTGAGAAGCCACTGTAAAATAGAATTTCAAAAGATGCATAAAATTAGCACAAAACAGTTGAGGTGGACTCAAGCATGAACTCATTCATCAGTAGGTTTCAGGATAATGACAGCTCTTTAGCAAAATTTTAGTTATGCCTTGTTTCTAAGATGTACTGAAGTGACTCAGACTTTACTCTTTGTCTGTTATTTAGCTTAATGTACACACTAATCACTCCATATGAATGATGAAAATTACTATGGTGGTCTATGTTATTTTAGATAAACAGTCACTGTGTCACTTTGCACAAATTCTGAGGACAAGTTCTAGTTACACGTTCTAATGATTAAGTTCTGAAGTCTATAACTCAGAACTTGTATGAGGATTTACTAAGATGGGCATTCCTTTTTCGAGTTAAGAAATTATGTTCTGATGACTGTTAAGTTCTGATATAAGTCTAAGTTCTGATATTACAGTCTAATGTTTTACTTGACTTATCTGTGAATAAAATTTGATAACAGTCTCAGTTAATAATTGAATATGTTGAAGTGGAAGATTAATAGTCACTATGGTTAGGGTTAATGGTATTTGTACCTGAACAGTCCAATGTTACTTGTTTCTTGTGCGCTTTAAACCATGTTTCCTCTTTCCAATGAATGTTATTCTTTTTCAAAGTTTAGGGAGACGAGGTAGAATTAATTCTACCTGTCAGCATTCAATTTCTTTGCGTCTCCTGGCATTCTCTTGCCTATATAAGCAGCCACTTCACATCAGTCTTTCCATCAAATTCTTCTCACACACTTATCTTCATACTTCTTCTTTCAAAAACACAATGGTCAGATACAACATGTTTTTGAACTACCAAAACTTCAATATAGAGCTAAGCTGTGCCGATTGGCAGCAGGAATGGCATGTCACAGCCATTCCTGAGGAGATATGGGACTCTGTCTCACAGGAGGTACTGACACACCTCCTGTTCTTCTATATGGACTACCATCGCCATCTGGAGCGATTGGAGGAGGAAAGGCTGGAAGCTCTCCGCCAGCAAGAGCGAATCATCAGACTCGCCATTCTGTTTGTCGAGAGTAGGAAGAAGAAGAAATGATTTAATCTTGTCTTCTTCCTGTTTTTCTTCATCATCAGCTTTGTCAGGCTTCTTAGCTAGGACTAAGGCTGTTGATGTTCGGTTAGAAGCTTAGGGAAAATCTTGTATAAGTATTGATGTAATTTCCATTTCATAAATGTATTGTCTTGATATATTAATGAAAGTTGTTTTTACTTCAAGATTTTGTCTCTGAGTTATTTTATCTTGTGTTGATAAATCCTGATTGATATTCTGATGACCATATAAATTTTGTTTTATATTAAGTTCTGATTCGTTTTCAGCACTTACTTATCTAATTTATCTTGGTCATTTTCATGTGATGTATTTTCAGAATATTAATGATGTAGTGAAAAATAAGAAAAAAGTGGTTAGACCATTACAGATTCCTCAGTCTATAAAACAGATCCTAGTAAATGTTGATCCTGATACTTATAGATCTGTTTACTCTGATGTCCAACCAACTCCAAACACCTCAAAAGAGAAGGAGGATTGCATTGAGAGATGAATCTGATTCTGAGGAACCGGTTCCTGCTAGAGAACCTGTTGTAACTGAAGCTGAGAAAGAGATTTCTCAGAAGGATTCTGAAATTGGGGGTTCTAGGCTTCTCAAGAGGCTTAGACGAATGACAGTTCCTGAAACTCCCAAGGAATCCAAATCAACAAGGAAGTACAAGAAACAGAGGGCACAAAGGCCAGTTTCAGATGATGAAGAGGAAGCAGCTAAGGAAGGGGATCAGGAATCTCTGATCTCACAAGACAAGAAATTTGCTCCAGTCACTTCTTCTCCATCAACTCCATCTCAGGAAGCTGTATCTGACAAGGCTAACTCACCATCTGTGTCTCTTGTTGATCCAGGCACAAGTGCTGATATTGATGTTCAACACTTGGTTGGATCTGAAGTATTTCTCTTAGAAGCTCCAACAACAAATAATCCTTCCACAACACCTGTTACTGATGCTGTTCAAACTCCAGAGTTATCAACAACACCTTCTCTGCATCAAGATGCTGATGATCAGACTTTAGGTGAGCATCAGGATATGGCTGTTGATCAGAACTTAGTATCAGATCAGCAATTAAAGGATGCTGAAGCCTCCATTGCTACTCACACTGTTGTCTTATCCGAAGATACTGATTCTTTAAGTTCTGATGCTGCAAATGCTGGAGATACTGGTGATGCTGCTCCAACTGTAGATGCTGATGAAGCAGGTCCTTCAGGACATAATCCTCAACAGACTCTTCCTAAGTCTGAACTGGTAAAGAAGTTTGTTACCGGGGAAGCACCAGTACCTTGGAGTGAAACTCCTGCAGGTCAGGAGTGGACTAAGGAATGGAACTCAGTTTCATGTGTTCCAACTGAAAAACATCTTGCTGAGCACTTGACTAAAGCTGATGAAATGTTAAATTCTGATGATTTTAAAACCCAGTTTAGAGTCACTGCATTGAGTACTAAACATCTACAAGGTCTTCATTCAACTACTCATGTAGAGCTACACAAGATTCAGGAGAATTTTATCAAACAGGAACAAGTTTGGAAAATTGATAAGAAAAAGTTCTTTCAACCTACCATTAACAGGATTGCTTATATTGAGAAAACTCAAGAGAAACAACAAGCTTAGATTGATGAAATTCTGACAAATCAAGCTTCTTAGCAATCGCAACTTACTGAAATCCAATCCTCAGTGGAATTACTTATCTCTCTTTTACTACCTGCTGATGCCAAAAAGGGGGAGAAGGTAATTAAGTCCAAATGCAAAACTAACAAGACACTGCAAGGAAAGGATGATGGAAATGATGATCAAGGATACTCTGGAATGGGTAGCGGTCATAGTCAAGGTAGAAGGTTTACATCAAGACAAGCTAGTCACAGGACAAGTTCTGATACTGGGAAAAGAATAAGTTCTGTTGCTGGTAAAAGGATAAGTTCTGATGAACTTCTAGATCTTGATGAGGAAATGTCAAGACAGTTATTTCTTCAAGAAAATCCAGGAATGGACTTGGAAAGTTTAAAGGAAGAAGAAGCCAGACTTAAATCAGAGAAAGTCACATCTAAATCTGAAGCTTCTGGTAAAAAATCACTTCCAAAACTCAAAGGCATTGTGATCAAAGAAAGGACACATACTGAAGCAATATTGGCTAGATCACAACCACAGATAGATCCAAGATCCAAGGGTAAAGAAAAGGTTGGTGAACCTATCAAGGTTTATGTACCTCCTGAGGAAGAAGAAATTACT
The DNA here is from genome assembly GCF_009905375.1 of Apium graveolens. NCBI lineage: Eukaryota > Viridiplantae > Streptophyta > Magnoliopsida > Apiales > Apiaceae > Apium > Apium graveolens. The sequence goes on along the minus strand of NC_133651.1, from coordinate 145,422,613 downwards.
GATGAAAAGGATGATCTTGCTCTGACTTCAAGAAAAGTTCTTAAAACAACCTCTGACATGGCTCAAGTTGTTCAGAGTCAAGAAATTGTAAGTTCTGATATTCAGAAGAAGCAAGTAACCTCTGACATAGCTCAAGTTAACTTGATATCAGAAAATAGATCAAAGACACTCCTACCAGGATTCACTAAAGCAAAACAGACTCAATCTTTGAAGACTACTGCAAGTGGTTTTGAAGCATGAGTAGTTACTGGAAAGGAAGCTAGAGATAAAACTGGATTGGGAAGTGCTGATGAAAGAAGAGTACACAACACTACCAATGATCCAACTTCCTTGAGTGAACCAGGTATTGGAGCAACTCCTGAGAGATTGAATCAACTGGAATCTGTACAGATGGTTTACCATACCTACTTGAAAGAATACATCATGTTGTATTTCATGACAGATGGTAGGGTTTATCATATAAGACAAAATGCCATTGCATTGAAGTATTTTGAAGAATTGGAGCATGTACTTTTCTTAATTTAAGTGGATGACAGAATAACAGGGACTGCTGCAAACTACTTAAAAGAACAGATTCAGAGACAGAAAAGGCTTTATTCTGTTAAGTCTGACAGCATATATGTTCCAAAGTACAGAGATCACAATGGTGATATTGTTGATATGAAGCCTAATACTGCACATATCAGAACATATCTTGGTATTAAGGGACTTGAATTCAATCTAGAGTCTGACAAAGCTTATGTCATAAGACTAGATCAGGAGTTGAGAAAAGCAAAGATTAATGATCTCAGAGCTGCAATCTTTCAAACTGGTGAAGATACTGCAGAGCTTAAAGATGTCAAAAGGAGAATGATTGATGAACTCATATATGCTGATAAATGTTTGTTGAAGAACTATCTCAGAACAAATCCTGACATCAGAGAGATCAGAAAATGATGAAGCCAAGTCGAAGATCTACAACTGCTTAAATTCTGATATTTATACAGACTGAAGTTGTTATCAGAAGTTGAAATTGGTAAAAGCTTTAAGGACTGTAAGTTGTAGTTATCTAGTCTAATTCTCATGCATTTGTACTTAATGTTTTTGACATCATCAAATATCTGTTAAACTTGTATATTATGTTAATTTACAAGTTGGGGGAGATTGTTAGATATATTTGATAATGTCATGGCTAATATGTTTTATGTTTAGCTTTCAGATCTTACTTGAACAGGATAAATCAGTACTTAACTGTTGATCAGTACTTATACTGGAAGTCAAGACTTAAGGATATCAGTACTTATGTTATCAGGAGATAATCATCAGAAGATAGATATCAGAACTTAAGTGCTGAAGGACGATCAGATAAGGACAGTAGCTGATTAAAGGAAAGAAGATCAAGATAAACATAAGAAGAGATATGCATGAAGAAGGAATTTTGTAAAAATGGAATACTTGGAAGAAAAGATATCTGATTGATATATTTTAGGAAGCAGAATTATATTCCATATCAATTAGCGATTATCTTGTAACTGTGTAGTATATAAATACAGACATAGGGTTTACACTATAAGTGTTATCATTATTAGAGAAGATTATTCATTGTAACCCTAGCAGCCCTCGTGATATTTGTTCATCACTGAGAGGTAACAGTTCCATACTGTAACAGAGTTTATTGTTTCAATAAAGTTTGTTTCTGTTACTTAAGTTCTTAAAGTTCGATTTGAGTGTACTATACACTGTATTCACCCCCTCTACAGTGTGTGTGTGACCTAACAGTATTTGAATATTCAAAAATAGTATTAATTGAGTATTTCAATTTTTATATGTCCAAAATAAAATATAGATAATTGTTATATCTTCCTTATTATTATTATGTTGATTTATGAATTTATATGAATCATATGAAATTTATAAAATCTTTTTCCGAGTATTTAAAATCTATTTTATAAAAACGGGAACCAACCGACGTCAACCGTTGTTACGTTTTTGGAACCCGAAACTCTTCCGAGAACTCCTTCCTAACCTAATTGTAATATTCCGAGCATTTTCCATGTTTTGACTTCTTCGATCCGGCGTACGGTTTGTCCTGCGCGGGTCCCGGCGCAACATTTTCGATACAATATTCGTTTCGGTAAATCAATAACACCCGTATTTTCGATAAACGGGAGCTTTTTATTAAACTGTCACAATTATCACTTCGTAATACGTGTAACCAGGCGCTGAGACCAAGACCGCAGTACAAATTGTACTGATTTGGATAATTATCCCGAAACCGATACCGTTTGGATCAGTTTTTACAAATAAACTTACCGTTTTATATCCGGAATGATCCAACGGGATACTAATTTCCCGTATATATAAATAGCCTTTTACCGTATTTTATTTCGTATCAAAATCATTTGCAGACCGATAATTATATAATTTTACAGAGAAAAATCATATATTCATAAACCTTTCTGAGAATCAAACCACAAATTCAAGGTGTTAGTGAAATCCGTTTGGAAAGTTGGAGTAACCAATTTGAAGGTCTCAAGGAGTACTATCAGATTCCAGGACCTGTTTTACTGCAGAATCAAAGGTTGATTTTATATAAATTTAATTATTTTCGAATTATTTTTATGAAAAATATGAATTTTTGTTCGGATGATTGTTTGTATGATTTGATGATTGCATGTGGTAGAGCTTGTTTTCCTGATGATTTTGATATATTATACGTCTGATTTGGAGTTCAATAACATGCTCAAAAGTAGGTTAAATTTTCGAATTTCAAAATTAGGGTTTATAGCCCGTATGAATGTTTTCAATTGAAATTTGGGGGTTTTTGATCCGGGGGTTTTTGATCCAGGGGTTATTAGCTGTTGATTTATAGTGGGTTGTGTTCCTTATGAAATTTGCAATCGATTGGTATATAGCTCGTTAACATAGGATTAATGAATCGAAGGGAGTTGTGTTTTGAAAGTTTTCGATGTTCGCCGGAAACCGGCGATGTTCTTGGCCAATTTCCGGCCAGAACAGAGATGATTATTGAGTTTTGATTGCACGAATAAGTTGCTGGTAACCTGTAGATTTAATCTGGACAGTTTGGTGGCCTGAGGTGGCCGGAATCGTGTTCTCCGGCCACACTCCGGCGAGTCGACGGCTGGGCTGGCAAAATTGCAAACAGGCCCCTATAGTTTTGTAGATGATGAAGTTTAGTCCCTGTAGTTTGCAAAGTTTTCAAAAATAGGATTCCTGTTTATAAAATATCTAAAAATCATTTTTCCTATTTATTTTTATTATAAAAATTCATTTTTAATTTCTGAAAATTCTAAAAATTAGTATTTTAATTCCGAAAATTATTTTTAATTCAAAAATAAATCTGAATTAATTAGTTAATTAATTTCAGTTGATTTTTAATTGATTAATTGGTCAATTAATTCAAAAATTAATTGATTAATTGATTTAATCAATTATTAGTTGATTTTAATTAATTATTTAATTAGATTTAATTATTTAAATATGATTTAAAAATTCCAAAAAATAGTTTCGTGCTTTAAAATATTATTCTAAATTATTTCCAAGGCTCGATAATTATTACAAAATTGTTTCGGAGCCAGAATTGGCCAACCGAACCCTGTTTATTAACCCGAAATTGATCCAACGACCCGTATTAATTCTGAAAAATACTTTAAAAATCATTTTAAATACCCGAAAGCATATTTTATGACCCGAGACTTCTTTATAAATGATATGTCATTGATTACGTGATGTATTATGAGTTATACATGACTTGTTGATTGACTATCGGTCTATATATTCGGTGTTTACTTGGTTATTGCATAACTTTCAATCCGTTAATCGGATTTAGGTGAAACGGAGGGTAGATAGAAGTATGTGTTGAATAGAATCCTGTGAGTTGATGATTGATAGATGCTTATCATATGTGAGCAGAAGAGGTAAGACGTAGGAAAGGGAAACAGGTAGTTGAGGAGTAAAACGATTGTGATTGGAAGCGAGTGCATGATTGTAATAACCCCAAAAATTTTCAACTTTTTGTAACCCTTGTGAATAGTGTTTTAGCTGAATGAGAAAACTTTTCACGCCACACTATGTAGGGGTTCTGTTATGGATATTCTGGGATATTATTAGTACTCTATGAAGTATATAAGTGTATGTAAAGATCGTCAGAATCCAATTCCGAACACTTTGGTTTTTCCCGGAAATCCACAAGATACGGAGAGAATTGAGTATAAGGTAACAGGATAAAAAGGATTTAAATTAAAGGATTATAATAGAGGATCATAAAAAGGAATATAATGTATTGAGAAAGGTTAAGGGAACCTAAGTAATAAGATCCCGGGTATGATCCTTCAAACGATAAACGAGAACGAAAGTTAAGCGAACCGTATAACAGATCAGCGGTCATTAGGCAAACGATTAGGAAGTTAATCAAAGGGATTAGTGGGAAGGATGTCATCCGACCAATAGAAAGAGGACAAGGAAGGGAGGATGACATCATGAAGATGACATAAGCATGACATGGGAATGAAGGAGGTGTGGTAGCTTTGTAACCACACAATTTCAAGGGCAAGAAAGTAATTGACTAAATCAAATACAAAACAAGTCAACCAAGCCAAGTAAAAATCATTCTCATCAAAAAATCAAAAGCAACCAAGGCTTGTTCTTGAGAGCTCTCGGCTTTTTAACATTTTCAAAGGCAAGAATTTCAAAATCAAAGATCCAAGCTTCCTAAATTGGTAAGATAATTCCCTAGTCATCTTCATTCTTAGTTAGGACTATATCATGAGTTTAAGCCATTAATTCTTTCTCAATCTTCTTCATTTAATCAAAGAAGAAGACAATGAATAGTGTTTTCAAGTTTTTTAACTTGAACTTTTCTTGGTTTTCTTGAAGATCCAAGCATTCTTAAGACTTCTCCAAGCTTCTTAAGGCTTCCTAGCTCCACCCACCACTTCAAGGAAGGTATACCATCTCCAAACCCTAGATTCCTATATATTATAAGATGATTTTGATTAGTGGGTTGATATTGTAGCTTGTTGTTATGATTTAGAGTTTGGGATTTGGAATGGTAGTGAAATGGAATGGTAATTGTTGTGGTTTTGATTTAAAGGAACTTAAGTATGATTAAAGTTAAGTTTAAGCATGAGTATGAATGATTAAATTGAATTGGTTGGGGTTGTTATGATGTGATAAGGATGGATGTTGGTTGTATGTTGGATTTGAGGTTGGTTTGTGGTTGGTTTTGTGTGGTTTAAAATTTGGAAATCGCGTAAACATAGCCGTCGTAACGTCCGATTTTCTTTGGACTGTTTTTGTGCATAGCATTAGGACCCGAGAACCCCCTGCTAGATTATGACCACTGCCATGATTAGATAGCTCATGTTACGAGCTTCGTTTTGATATGTAGTTCGTTCGATTCCGATGCACGGTTTAGGAGAAACGACCGTTTCAAGTAACGGCGTTTCGCGAACGAAACTTTTTCCCTCGCCTTACTTTGAAACATAGGTTAAAGACCAAAAAGGGTTAATTAATGTATGAAACATTTATGGTAAGTGTGTTAGGCAGTTGGTAAGACATTCGCGAAGGAATCGCTTTAAAACTCGTAAAGGTTAAATTATTAAAAATGGTGGAGCCGAGGGTACCCGAGTGACTTAAGCGAATCGGTGAGCGCAAAACAAGCGTTAGAGTCTAAGTTAGTTAAAGTATAGGTTTACAAGTGATTTTGGTTTAATTCCAACTTACTTGTTGTTTATAGGTTATCAGACTCGTCCCGAGCCTTTCTCACCCCCAAGTCGCTCAGGCAAGTATTCTATCCGTTATACTGTTGTTGTGATGAATATATGTATTTGCATTATCTTGCGATAGATGCATGTTGGTTAATTAGCAAAATCTTGCGATATATTGTAGCATGTGATATGGTATATATATGCATGCCTGTTTCATATTCTTGAAATATATATCTGTTGGTTCAGTTGATAATACCTATGCTAGAGAATAGCGGTAACTTGCATATACCCTTAGTATAGGAACCCAAAGGTGAAAATATTTTCTAAAACCGGGAGTCGAGGATCCCGAGTAGATTTTGTACATATGGATATGGTTATATATATATATATTTATATATATATATATGGTTATAGTTTTCCAAACTATTAATCGAATAAGGTTTATTCGATAACTTTAACTTTATTTTATTATTGAATATTATTTCGAATATTATTCGAAGGCGTATGACTCCTTTTATTTATTTATCTGAATATTATTTGAATATTCATTCGAGGGCTTATGACCCTTTTATTTATTTATCTGAATATTATTTGAATATTCATTCGAGGGCTTATGACTCTTTTATATTATTTATTGAATATTATTTGAATATTCATTCGAGGGCTTATGACTCTTTTATATTATTTATTGAATATTATTTGAATATTCATTCGAGGGCTTATGACTCAGTTTATATTATTTAATGAATATTATTTGAATATTCATTTGAGGATCTATGACTCCGATTATTTGCTGAAATATATTCTTTATTTTATTAAAGAATAAGGTGTTAATAATCAAACTTATTTTCGATTATTCAAATAAAGATAATACTTTCATATAAGTATATCTTTGGTTATTTAATACTCGTTTCAAGTATAAGTTTTAAAACTTCTACTTCAATTATTTTTATAAAAGATTATTCTTTATGGGAATATTATTTAAATAATAATATTCAGTCATTTTCTAAATATTCTGGGGACTGATTTACTTCATTAAATCAGCTTTACTCCAAACACTCTTTAAAGTGTTTTCGAGTCTTCAAAATGATTTTTAAAAGTTAGAGCGGATCCCAAAACTCATTTTTATATTTAAGATCTTCCTTTTAAAGGGGATTTAAATACTCGTTCAAAACCTGGGGAATCCGGCTCTGTGGTGTATTTTATATTCGCAACAAGGTTGCAGTTTTGGTAAATGAATTGATTACTTACCCAACGTTCGGGAAGTAAGTCCATCTATTGAGTCGGCATAAGCAACATGGGCTCAGTGGGCGTCCATGATAGTGTAAGTGGCTCAGTGGGAGTCCATCAAATGCATAAGTGGCTGAGTGGCAGTCCAGCATAGGTCCTAATGCGGCCAGGGTGATGACCAGTGGGGAATTCGTCCATCTACTAGTAGAAAAGGTTACTTATGGGTATCTTTGCCTGATCAGCAAGATATCTGGTTTATGCCAAAGGTTTTCTTTTCCTTCCAAATTCATTGGATATTGCAACTCTGTTCATACTTTACATAACAGAGGTTCCAGGAAATGTTTTAGAGATATATATATGTGGATATATATATATCGGGACTAAATAAAGTATCTCATAACTTTTTCATTCAATAATATTTCAAAGATTGAATCTATTCAAGTCTTAACTTGTGGTCTCATCTATGGGATGTTTTTTAAAACTTATAATACTTTGAACGGTGGTAGTTCAAGTAGCTTTATAAATGATATAAGTGTGGTGAAGTATTGGTAACTTCATTCCTTGTTTTTACATTATATCTAGTAAGTAATTATCTTACACACGATAAAGATTCTAGTGAGTATCCATTTAGATACTTATATTATTGTTATCACTATGTATTATCTTGCGAGCTGTAAGGCTCACTCTTGCTTTATTTCTTCATCACACAACAACAATTAGGAGAGATGGCCAGACTCCAGCAGACCCAGCACAAGCGCGTGGGAAGCGCCCCGCGTCTTCCCGATGATGTTGTGGCTGCTATAGCTGCAGAGGTAGATCCATTGTAGTTCAGACCATCTACTTTTGAGAATCAAATTATGTATAATTATAACTTGTGGCAGATAATGGCAATTAACTGTAAATTATCAAGTAATCACTTTGGGTTGTAATAATTTTAAATTGTGGATTCAAAGACTTGTACTTATTTCAATTTCATCTCTGAGACTATAACGGGTTGTGGTGTGTGTTAGTATGGGGTCACAGCATGAGGTTATTTATTATTAATTAAGTGAAGTGATATTGTGGAAAGAAAGACCGTGACAACCCGGATCCCCGACCCCGGATCTGGGGGTGTTACAGAAATGGTATCAGAGCTAAGCGTTATAAACCTCAGAGATGATGCGACGATATAATAACAAACTCACAAAGATAATAAGAACTCTTGCCAAGTTCATGGTCGGACTACTTAAAGTAGTGCTGACATTTAAAACCCTTATGGGAACCCTTATAAGTATCATGATAGTAACTTAGCTCGTTTAATGTGTAGGCGCCTGAGATAGAGGACCCTGAGATGTTCGAGCGTGAGCATGATGAGGCATTGCTAGATGTTGAGGATCAGGAGGAGCCTGAGATGGAGGAGGATGAGGAGGACCCCTCAGAGGAGCCTGAGACGGAGGTCATTGCTGTTTCAGATGAGGAGGACCCCTCAGAGGAGTCAGAGACAGAGGTTATTGCTATTCCAGATGAGGAGGACCCGGATGAGGTCCCAGTAGCTGAGGAGCGTGTTGGATCTATGGTAGTGTATGCTGGTATCCCTCTACCCACACTTCCGGTGGTCAGAGCCCCTACCCCTCCACCACTATCTTGGATTCCTGATGATGACAGCTCAGAGACCCATACTTCCGAGCCTAGGCAGACCGAGGAGGCACCCTCAGCGGCTCCGGATTCACCACCTCTTGACCCTGCCCACAGGCAGTCTTCGTTAGCTCATGGATATGTTCAGGATGTATTGAGGACCCGAGTGGCTGTTGCCGAGGGCCGACTAGATGAGGCCAGGAGGGAGTTGGATGCAGAGAGGGCGGGTAGGCGTACCCGAGCTTATGAGACCAGGGCTTCTATACCCCGATCCTTGAGGAGGGAGCTTACGGGGATAGAGCTCACGTCCCGAGCGAGACTCAGATCTCTCCAGGGGGACAGGCATGGTAGGATCTCCAGGCGGCAGGCCGACTATATCTTCCGTCGTGCGATGGAAAGGGTTTGGGAGCTGACCCGCTCCGGTGTGTGATTCAGGATTGATGATGGAATAGTCTAGTTGTCTAGTTAGACGAGGCCTTAGTAAGAGCCAATTTTCCGGGATAGTTGACTTGTATATAGCATCCCTTTTTCTGACTAGACAGATAGACTCTTGTGTATCACTTTTGGGATAGATGACTGTAGCACTGTTGTACTTTTGACCAGATCAAACTATGTATTTCTCGCATTATGTATATATTTGTTTCCTTTCAGTTCAGTTCCATAGTGACGTGATCACTGTTTTATCATTATTATTACTGCACTTCGTATTAGAACTTTCTTAAAATAATAGAATTGCGATATACGTTCTCCCCATTATAAGAGCCGTGCAAGGCACAATGATGTATGACTGTGACCTAACGTTGAATTTTCCCAATAATTGTTTTTATTATTATCAGAATCATGCCGCCAAGAAAGATTGGAACTAGGGCAAACCCTGGATCTGAGGACCAGGGAAGCCATAATCAGGACAATAGAAACCAAGAACACAGTGAAGAGGAAGATGAGGATTATATGGAACAGGATGACTCCCTGTATGAAAAGGAAGAGGAAACATATGATGTTGAGGGATTTGAGATAGAGGCTGAAGAAGGAGAAACCGAGGTTGAGCAACCGGTACCAAACCCAGGCATGGATCCCATGAGCCAGTTCATGCAACTCCTAAGGCAGAATTTGGAACGTCAACCCAACCCACCCCCTCAAGGAAGTAACAATGCAGTGGCAAACTCTTTCAGGGCTTTTAAGTCCCTTAAGCCCCCTGAGTTCCACGGATCAGCCGACCCAGTTGAGGCAAGGGCATGGTTAAAGGAAATGGAGAAATCTTTTGAGATTTTGAGTACCGAGGAGGCACAGAAGACTGTATTTGCTACCTACCTTCTGAAAGGAGAAGCTAACTACTGGTGGGAGGCCAAGAAAAACATGGAGACAGATGCTATTATAACCTGGGAGAGATTTAGTCAGTTGTTTCTGGGAAAGTATTTCCCGAGGTTTATGGAAAGCCAGATGGAGCTCAAGTTCTTGGAGCTAAAGCAGAATAACTTGTCTGTAGCAGAGTACGAAGCGAAATTTACTGAGTTATCAAGGTTTGTGCCGGAGTTTGTGAGCACCGAGGAAAAGAAAGCTAGGAGGTTTCAGCAGGGACTGAAACCATGGATTCAGAATAGGGTGGCAATCCTTGAGCTTACGGACTATGCCACCCTGGTGCAAAAGGCAACGATTATAGAAGTTGGAAGTGAACAGATGCAGAAGGAAAGAGAGGAGAAAGGAATAAAGAGGAAAAGTATGAGCATGGGTGGGGGTTCCGCAGGAAGGAGCTTCCCAACTAGATTTAATCGAGGAGCAGTGTCCCTACTAGGAAGGAACACTGGGTTTAAGCGGCCAATGAGTGTGAGTGTGAGCCAGGGCGGCCAGAAGTCAAGAATGTCCTATTCCAACCAGTCTCGACCCCCATTGCCAGCCTGTAACATATGTGGAAGGAATCACACTGGGGAGTGTAAAGGAAGGCCAGTAACCTGTTTTAAGTGCGGTCGGGAAGGCCACTATTCAACTAAGTGCCCGTCATCAATCCCTGCCGTCATTCCAACCACCAATTGTCATCGGTGTGGACGCCCGGGTCATTGGAAGAAGGAATGCCCAATGAACAAACCAGCAGCTTCGGGAGCAAGCAGGGCTGCTTCTAATAAGCCACCTACTGCGAGGACTTTCAACATGACAGTCCAGGATGCTATGAAAGATTCAGATGTGATAGCAGGTACCCTTTCTCTAAATTCAGTCAGTGCAAATGTTTTATTTGATTCGGGAGCAACTAAATCTTTTATATCAAAGGACCTTACGCGTAAGTTAAGACTTAAGGCTGAACCCTTGATAGAACCCTTACAAGTAGAAATAGCCAATCATGAAATTATTCCTGTTAACCAGATTCACCCCGCCTGTGAGATAGGCATAGGGGAGCAATCTTTCAGTGTTGATCTGATTCCTTTTAAATTAGGGGAGTTTGATGTGATTTTGGGAATGGACTGGCTATCTAGCAACGATGCTCAGATAGACTGTAAAGGGAAGAAAGTTAAGTTAAATATCCCCGGGAAGAAAGAAGTTATATTTAGAGGAAAGAGGCAGACACAGAAATTTTTGACTATGGCCCAGGCCAAAAGGATGCTACGAAAAGGAAGTGAGGCTTACCTAGCCTATGTGGTGGACACGCAGAAGGAGGTGCCCAACTTACAAGATATTCCAGTAGTCAACGAATTTGAAGATGTATTCCCACAAGACCTTCCGGGATTACCACCCGATAGAGTGATTGAATTCGCTATTGAGTTGGCCCCAGGGACGGCGCCAGTTTCAAAAGCACCTTACCGGTTAGCCCCGTTAGAAATGAAGGAATTAGCTATCCAATTGCAGGAACTCTTGGATAAGGGTATGATAAGACCCAGTGTGTCTCCGTGGGGAGCACCAGTTTTATTTGTTAAGAAGAAAGATGGGAGCATGAGGTTGTGCATAGACTATCGAGAGTTGAACAAGCTAACCATAAAGAACAGGTACCCATTGCCTAGAATAGACGATCTGTTCGACCAGCTAAAGGATGCTGTTTATTTTTCCAAGATTGACCTGAGAACTGGATATCACCAACTAAAGATTAAACCCGAAGATATTTCCAAGACAGCGTTCCGTACCAGGTATGGGCATTATGAGTTCTTGGTAATGTCCTTTGGATTAACCAACGCCCCAGCGGCTTTCATGTATTTAATGAATAGAGTATTTAAGAAGTACTTGGACAAGTGTGTGATAGTTTTTATCGATGATATTTTGATCTACTCAAGAACTGAGGCAGAACATGCAGAGCATTTGAGGATAGCTCTAGGAATACTCAGAGAGGAGCAGTTATATGCCAAATTCTCGAAGTGTGAATTCTGGCGGAATGAAGTACAGTTTTTAGGACATGTGATCAATAAAGAAGGAGTATTGGTCGACCCCTCCAAGATAGAGGCGGTCTCAAATTGGGAAAGGCCAACCACACCCACAGAGGTAAGGAGTTTCATAGGATTGGCCGGCTACTATCGTAGATTTGTACAGGACTTTGCGAAGATCGCAGCCCCTTTGACACGACTTACTCGTAAGACAGAGAAGTTTGAATGGACGGAGAAATGCGAGAACAGTTTTCAGGAATTAAAGAAAAGGTTGATAACGGCTCCGGTATTGGCATTGCCGGACGGAAAAGGAGATTTTGTGATATATAGTGACGCGTCGCACAAAGGATTAGGATGTGTGCTTATGCAGCACAGTAGAGTTATTGCGTATGCGTCGAGACAATTGAAGGAATACGAGGTTAGATATCCTACTCATGACCTTGAGCTCGCGGCAATAGTATTTGCTTTAAAAATTTGGAGGCACTACTTGTATGGAGAGAAGTGCGAGATTTTCACAGACCATAAGAGCCTCAAGTACATATTTACGCAGAAAGAGCTCAACATGCGCCAGAGGAGATGGTTAGAACTAATCAAGGACTATGATTGTGAGATTCTCTATCATCCAGGGAAAGCCAATGTGGTGGCTGATGCCCTTAGTAGAAAGGAAAGACTCAGAATGATAACGACTTCGGAAGAGTTGATAAGGGATTTTGAGAGAATGGAAATAGAAGTAAAGGTAACCGGAACCGGAACTGAAAAGCTTTTTGAGATCTCAATGCAGCCAGAATTATTGGAAAAAATCAGATTGTGCCAGGAGAAAATAATGAATGAAGGCAGAGAGTCAATGACTGGAGAGGAGATCCATACTGAAAAAGATGATAAGGGGATAATGAGGTACTCCTACCGAATTTGGGTTCCGAATGTTCAAGAACTTAAAGATGAGATTTTGGATGAAAGCCATAGTTCAAGGTATTCCATTCACCCAGGAAGTACCAAGATGTATAGGGATTTGAAGGAATATTATTGGTGGCCCAACATGAAGAGGGACGTAGCAGAATGGGTAAACAAGTGTTTGACTTGCCAAAGAGTAAAGGCAGAGCACCAGAGACCCAGTGGACTTTTGCGACCCCTGGAGATTCCCGAATGGAAATGGGAACAGATAGCGATGGATTTTGTTGTAGGCTTGCCAAGGACGAAAGCCAATCACGACGCCATTTGGGTAATTATAGACCGACTGACAAAGTCAGCTCATTTCATTCCTATCAATGAGAGATACACAGTCGATAGACTGGTGGACATTTACCTTAAGGAAATAGTGACACGACATGGAGTCCCAGCGTCCATTGTCTCAGACCGAGACCCTAGGTTCAACTCCAGATTTTGGAGGAGCTTTCAGGAGTGTGCGGGGACTAAGTTAAATATGAGTACCGCGTACCATCCCCAAACGGATGGACAGAGTGAAAGGACCATCCAGACACTAGAGGATATGTTGAGAGTCTGTGCAATAGACCTTAAAGGAAGTTGGGATGATCACTTGCCGTTGATCGAGTTTTCTTATAACAATAGCTTTCATGCTAGCATCGGAATGCCGCCTTATGAGGCCCTGTACGGAAGAAGGTGTCGATCTCCCTTATACTGGGATGAAGTAGGAGAGCGGAAGATGCTCGGACCCGAAGTGGTCCAAAGGACCAAAGATATAGTGGATCTTATCAGAGGGCGACTTGTAGCAGCCCAAGACAGACAAAAGAAATATGCAGACCTAGCCCGAAAGGACAAGGAATATGAAGTAGGGGACTTAGTACTGTTGAAAGTATCCCCTTGGAAGGGATTAATGAGGTTCGGAAAGAAAGGAAAACTAAGCCCAAGATACATTGGACCTTTTGAGATATTAAGACGGATTGGAAAGTTAGCTTACGAGCTAGCCCTACCCCCTAATTTGCAACAAGTTCATAATGTGTTCCATGTGTCAATGCTAAGGAGGTATCATCGGGATGCCAGGCACATAGTGGAGTACGAGCAGGTGGATATGCAGCCAGATCTAACTTACGTGGAGAAGCCAGTAAGGATTATGGATAAGAAGGAGCAGGTGCTTCGGAACAAAGTGATCAAGCTAGTCAGAGTACTATGGCAGAATCATAATGTGGAAGAATCAACTTGGGAACTAGAGAGCACAATGCTAGAAAAGTACCCCCATTTGTTTTCTGTTTGATTCCGGGACGGAATCCTTTTAAGGAGGGGAGACTGTAATAACCCCAAAATTTTTCAACTTTTTGTAACCCTTGTGAATAGTGTTTTAGCTGAATGAGAAAACTTTTCACGCCACACTATGTAGGGGTTCTGTTATGGATATTCTGGGATATTATTAGTACTCTATGAAGTATATAAGTGTATGTAAAGATCGTCAGAATCCAATTCCGAACACTTTGGTTTTTCCCGGAAATCCACAAGATACAGAGAGAATTGAGTATAAGGTAACAGGATAAAAAGGATTTAAATTAAAGGATTATAATAGAGGATCATAAAAAGGAATATAATGTATTGAGAAAGGTTAAGGGAACCTAAGTAATAAGATCCCGGGTATGATCCTTCAAACGATAAACGAGAACGAAAGTTAAGCGAACCGTATAACAGATCAGCGGTCATTAGGCAAACGATTAGGAAGTTAATCAAAGGGATTAGTGGGAAGGATGTCATCCAACCAATAGAAAGAGGACAAGGAAGGGAGGATGACATCATGAAGATGACATAAGCATGACATGGGAAGGAAGGAGGTGTGGTAGCTTTGTAACCACACAATTTCAAGGGCAAGAAAGTAATTGACTAAATCAAATACAAAACAAGTCAACCAAGCCAAGTAAAAATCATTCTCATCAAAAAATCAAAAGCAACCAAGGCTTGTTCTTGAGAGCTCTCGGCTTTTTAACATTTTCAAAGGCAAGAATTTCAAAATCAAAGATCCAAGCTTCCTAAATTGGTAAGATAATTCCCTAGTCATCTTCATGCTTAGTTAGGACTATATCATGAGTTTAAGCCATTAATTATTTCTCAATCTTCTTCATTTAATCAAAGAAGAAGACAATGAAAAGTGTTTTCAAGTTTTTTAACTTGAACTTTTCTTGGTTTTCTTGAAGATCCAAGCATTCTTAAGACTTCTCCAAGCTTCTTAAGGCTTCCTAGCTCCACCCACCACTTCAAGGAAGGTATACCATCTCCAAACCCTAGATTCCTATATATTATAAGATGATTTTGATTAGTGGGTTGATATTGTAGCTTGTTGTTATGATTTAGAGTTTGGGATTTGGAATGGTAGTGAAATGGAATGGTAATTGTTGTGGTTTTGATTTAAAGGAACTTAAGTATGATTAAAGTTAAGTTTAAGCATGAGTATGAATGATTAAATTGAATTGGTTGGGGTTGTTATGATGTGATAAGGATGGATGTTGGTTGTATGTTGGATTTGAGGTTGGTTTGTGGTTGGTTTTGTGTGGTTTAAAATTTGGAAATCGCGTAAACATAGCCGTCGTAACGTCCGATTTTCTTTGGACTGTTTTTGTGCATAGCATTAGGACCCGAGAACCCCCTGCTAGATTATGACCACTGCCATGATTAGATAGCTCATGTTACGAGCTTCGTTTTGATATGTAGTTCGTTCGATTCCGATGCACGGTTTAGGAGAAACGACCGTTTCAAGTAACGGCGTTTCGCGAACGAAACTTTTTCCCTCGCCTTACTTTGAAACATAGGTTAAAGACCAAAAAGGGTTAATTAATGTATGAAACATTTATGGTAAGTGTGTTAGGCAGTTGGTAAGACATTCGCGAAGGAATCGCTTTAAAACTCGTAAAGGTTAAATTATTAAAAATGGTGGAGCCGAGGGTACCCGAGTGACTTAAGCGAATCGGTGAGCGCAAAACAAGCGTTAGAGTCTAAGTTAGTTAAAGTATAGGTTTACAAGTGATTTTGGTTTAATTCCAACTTACTTGTTGTTTATAGGTTATCAGACTCGTCCCGAGCCTTTCTCACCCCCAAGTCGCTCAGGCAAGTATTCTATCCGTTATACTGTTGTTGTGATGAATATATGTATTTGCATTATCTTGCGATAGATGCATGTTGGTTAATTAGCAAAATCTTGCGATATATTGTAGCATGTGATATGGTATATATATGCATGCCTGTTTCATATTCTTGAAATATATATCTGTTGGTTCAGTTGATAATACCTATGCTAGAGAATAGCGGTAACTTGCATATACCCTTAGTATAGGAACCCAAAGGTGAAAATATTTTCTAAAACCGGGAGTCGAGGATCCCGAGTAGATTTTGTACATATGGATATGGTTATATATATATATATTTATATATATATATATGGTTATAGTTTTCCAAACTATTAATCGAATAAGGTTTATTTTAAAGGGGATTTAAATACTCGTTCAAAACCTGGGGAATCCGGCTCTGTGGTGTATTTTATATTCGCAACAAGGTTGCAGTTTTGGTAAATGAATTGATTACTTACCCAACGTTCGGGAAGTAAGTCCATCTATTGAGTCGGCATAAGCAACATGGGCTCAGTGGGCGTCCATGATAGTGTAAGTGGCTCAGTGGGAGTCCATCAAATGCATAAGTGGCTGAGTGGCAGTCCAGCATAGGTCCTAATGCGGCCAGGGTGATGACCAGTGGGGAATTCGTCCATCTACTAGTAGAAAAGGTTACTTATGGGTATCTTTGCCTGATCAGCAAGATATCTGGTTTATGCCAAAGGTTTTCTTTTCCTTCCAAATTCATTGGATATTGCAACTCTGTTCATACTTTACATAACAGAGGTTCCAGGAAATGTTTTAGAGATATATATATGTGGATATATATATATCGGGACTAAATAAAGTATCTCATAACTTTTTTATTCAATAATATTTCAAAGATTGAATCTATTCAAGTCTTAACTTGTGGTCTCATCTATGGGATGTTTTTTAGAACTTATAATACTTTGAACGGTGGTAGTTCAAGTAGCTTTATAAATGATATAAGTGTGGTGAAGTATTGGTAACTTCATTCCTTGTTTTTACATTATATCTAGTAAGTAATTATCTTACACACGATAAAGATTCTAGTGAGTATCCATTTAGATACTTATATTATTGTTATCACTATGTATTATCTTGCGAGCTGTAAGGCTCACTCTTGCTTTATTTCTTCATCACACAACAACAGTTAGGAGAGATGGCCAGACTCCAGCAGACCCAGCGCAAGCGCGTGGGAAGCGCCCCGCGTCTTCCCGATGATGTTGTGGCTGCTATAGCTGCAGAGGTAGATCCATTGTAGTTCAGACCATCTACTTTTGAGAATCAAATTATGTATAATTATAACTTGTGGCAGATAATGGCAATTAACTGTAAATTATCAAGTAATCACTTTGGGTTGTAATAATTTTAAATTGTGGATTCAAAGACTTGTACTTATTTCAATTTCATCTCTGAGACTATAACGGGTTGTGGTGTGTGTTAGTATGGGGTCACAGCATGAGGTTATTTATTATTAATTAAGTGAAGTGATATTGTGGAAAGAAAGACCGTGACAACCCGGATCCCCGACCCCGGATCTGGGGGTGTTACAATGATAGTAAGCTAATACCAGGCAAGTGTTCTGAACTTTCTCGAGATATTGTAGTACTTGATAGTCTTGTTGACATTGCAAGTGCTTTGAAGCACAGAAACCTAAACCCTGATTTCAGTTATTGTTCTTGAGCCATGAACCATATTCTTTCTAAGCCATTGATTATTGTATACCCAAACACGAACCACAAATCTACGATACTACTCCACAAATACATACAAACTAAATACCAGACACTGAACTGAATTATTATATACTCAACCCATGGTATCTTATGCTTTGAAAGACCAAATTCTTGAAACCCTGAAAAATTGATTCCTTTGTTATCCAATTCTTTCATTACCCAACACCGAAGCCTTGAAAGTACCTTGTTGATCCACACAAGGGTTGAAACCCTTTTATTGTTAAACACTCACTGTTGTTAATGATTCTGATTATTGTTTATTATTTTTTAATTTTGTTATTATATTAGAATTGGTTTGTTTTTATAAAATTGTGGACCAGATTCGTGGTCATCCCATATAATGGTCAAGTTAGGCCAATGTGTGCCTTGGATCCAGTAGTTAGAGCAATGTTGTGTGCTTTGCTCGGGGTTAGTGTGTGACTGATCAGCAGCCTAACCTTGGTTTTAAAATAAAAATATAGTATCCAATTCTAAATCATAATCCATTGTTCACTCGATATCATAACCATATTCACTTGATGATCATTATTCTCAGTTTTGTCATTGTGACTTGCTGAGCTAGTTAGCTCATTTGTGCGATGTTGTTTATACTCTTTCCAGTTAAAAAGAAACCAGTTGGTAGCAAGGATCCCCAGTCCAGTGCGAGAGCTAGGGATTAAGGCTGTTGAAGCTGAGCTAGTAGGCTTCTTTTGGAATAATGAAAATTGTAAAAGTTTGTAATATGTTTAATACTCAGTTTGAGTTTAAATGGTTGGGATTTAATCGGTATGTAATATATGTTAGATATATTTGATAATGTCATGGCTAATATGTTTTATGTTTAGCTTTCAGATCTTACGTGAACAGGATAAATCAGTACTTAACTGTTGATCAGTACTTATACTGGAAGTCAGGACTTAAGGATATCAGTACTTATATTATCAGGAGATAATCATCAGAAGATTGATATCAGAACTTAAGTGCTGAAGGAAAATCAGATAAGGACAGTAGCTGATTAAAGGAAAGAAGATCGAGATAAACATAAGAAGAGATATGCATGAAGAAGGAATTCCGTGAAGAATGGAATACTTGGAAGAAAAGATATCTGATTGATATATTTTAGGAAGCAGAATTATATTCCATATCAATTAGCGATTATCTTGTAACTGTGTAGTATATAAACACAGACATAGGGTTTACACTATAAGTGTTATCATTATTAGAAAAGATTATTCATTGTAACCCTAGCAGCTCTCTTGATATTTGTTCATCACTGAGAGGTAGCAGTTCCATACTGTAACAGCGTTTATTGTTTCAATAAAGTTTGTTTTCTGTTACTTAAGATCTTAAAGTTCGATTTGAGTGTACTATACACTGTATTCACCCCCTCTACAGTGTGTGTGTGACCTAACAATTGGTATCAGAGCCTATCTGTTAACTTACATACAGTTAAAGATCCAAACACAATCATGTCGGACACAGAAACTCCAACTAAGCCTACCACAACTGAGGAACCACCAAAGACACATATTCAGAGTCGGTATGAGACCATCAGAGTCCCCATACCGAGACCATCTGAATATCCCATATGGAAGGTAAGGATGACCATGTTCCTGGAAGTAACAGATCCAGAATACCTGGATAGAATCAAGGAAGGTCCTCACAAACCAACCAAACTCGCTGTTGGAGTTGCAGGTGAAGCAGCAATGACCGTACCAAAGGAGAAGAGTGACTATACTGCTGAGGACATAGCATCAATTGCTAAGGATGCTAAGGTACGACACTTACTGCATAGTGCCCTTGATAATGTAATGTCAAACAGGGTAATCAACTGCAAGACTGCTAAGGAGATATGGGATGCTCTGGAAACAAGATGTCAGGGAACTGACACAATTAAGAAGAACAGGAAGACAATACTCACTCAAGAGTATGAACACTTTGAATCAAAGACTAATGAGTCATTCAATGATTTATATGATAGATTTGTCAAACTTTTGAATGATTTGTCATTGGTTGATAAAGAGTATGATCTTGAAGATTCAAACCTTAAGTTCCTGTTAGCTCTTCCTGAATGCTGGGATTTGAAGGCAACGACAATAAGAGACAACTACAATCTTGATGAAACAACTCTTGACGAAATCTATGGAATGCTCAAGACTCATGAGCTGGAGATGGAACAAAGAAGCAAGAGGAAAGGAGGAAAGTCAAGGACAGTTGCTCTTAAGGCTGAACAAGAATTCCCCAAAGCAGCTTCCTCAAAGAAAGACAAGGGTAAAGCTCTTTTCATAAAGTCTGATACTGAGTCATCAAGTTCTGAGAGTGATGATGACTCAGATTCTGAAAGCTTGCCTGAGACTGATGCTGATGAGGAGATGATGAAGCTGTGTGCTCTTATGGTGAAAGGAATCACAAAGATTGCATACAGGAAGTTCAGGAAGGGAAAGAAGTTTTCCAGGAAAAGCATAAGTTTTGATAAGAAGAATTTTAGAAGATCTGAAGGCAGAGGAGGAAAGTCTGACAGAGGAGATTACACCAATGTTAAATGCTATAACTGTGGTGAGAAAGGCCACATATCTCCTGACTGCAAGAAGGTAAAGGGTGACAGAGGCAAGGCTCTTGTCACAAAGCAGAAAAGCTGGACAGACACTTCAGACTCTGAAAGTGAGGAGAACTATGCATTGATGGCAAATGCTGATAAAAAAAGTGCTGATAGCAGTTCTGAAGCTGCGAAAACAAAGGTACCTCAGACTACTTATGCTTTTCATACTGATGATATTAATGAGTTGAGAAGATATCTTAAAACCATGTTTGTTAGTTATAGAGATCAAACCTTAACATGTGAAAGATTAACTTCTGAAAATCTTGCTTTAAAGAAAAGAAATGATTTCTTAGAAAAAGAGTTAGAAAAGGAAAGAGAGATAATCAGGACTTGGACTAACTCTGGCAGAACAACTCAAAATTTGCTAAGTAGTGAAAATTGGAAAGAGGGCTTAGGTTATGGAGAGAATAAGAATGATAAAGGAACTGAAGAAATTAAGCCTGTTGTTAAGCAAAAGCCAAAGTTAAAACCTGTTAAGTTTGTAACTGTAAAGTCTGATAATGAGAAATCAGAAGTTAAAGAGGAATTAACTTCTGACAAACTAAAACAGGAAAAGACAGCTGAAGTAAACATAGGCTTAATGACAAAGAAGCAGCTTAAGCATAAGCTGAAAGATGTCAAGAATGCAAACAAGGTAAAATCACCAAGGAAAAATAGGAATGGAAAGGAAGGTGTGACCTAACAATATATTAGTGTGTTTGGCTTGTGTGCATACTTTAACCTGTTGCGATCCATGGTAGTTGGTAAGTAGGGTCATTGCATATTATTATTATCTTTAGTATTGTTATAAGCAGGTTATAAATAAGGTGTGTGTGTGGACCCCAAACTTCTGACCCGGGTTTGGAGGGCGCCACAGTTTTGGTATCAGAGCTACAGGTTATAAGTCACTGACACAAGCCTAGGTTGACGGGAATGGGTAGGGGGTTAGGATTAGAAGTAAGGCATAGGATGATAGAACGTTGAGAGGTTGAGTGTTATGGTATAACCGGTATTAGTATAGTTCGCGTCGTGGTTTGAGATTCTTATATTGCGATATAATTTCAGATAGCAGCGATGGCCGACTCTTTTATTTCCGTATCAACTGATCACTCAGAGCCTTCAATTGGAGCACCAGCATCGGATCCACGTCCTGTTATTCCACCATCATTGGCTATTCTACCTCCACGGTTGTTACAGCCCGTACCACTGCAGGCTATTCCACCTCCAGGCATGAGGCCACCTGTTAGAGGACCCCCACCTGCTGATTCAGGCTTTACTGGTCATTCAGTTATAGGAGTACCTTTTCAGTTCTCTTCTTATCCTGTCCCATATCATCAGTTTGTGGCTTGCCTTATGGAGCAGCGATTCCTTCAGGGTCAGATTCAGGAGTTACTACATATCATGCGTACCAGAGAGGTTGGGAGTGGTGAGAGGCGGCTCAGAGAGAGGCTACAGGCGTTTTGTAGGACAGCTGCAGTGAGGATTGCTGAGGCTACACATGAGGACATCACCCCTGATTTCCTAGTGGAGTGGGCTAAGTGGGTTCTAGAGGAGCTTTAGGAGATTGGAGGTCCAGACTTGCCATGAGTCAGAAATCCAGAGACGGAGATGCTAAGCAGTGTTATTATGATTGTATAGTATGTACAGTAGTGTGTAGTGTGTATCAGTAGACTTTTGAGTTGTTTTTATAGACTAGCTATGCTGAATAGTG
This sequence comes from Apium graveolens, assembly GCF_009905375.1. NCBI lineage: Eukaryota > Viridiplantae > Streptophyta > Magnoliopsida > Apiales > Apiaceae > Apium > Apium graveolens. The sequence continues at coordinate 145,400,655 of NC_133651.1, read as the reverse complement.
AATAGGTTGTTGTACCCTTTTGCTTTTACTTCCGAAGCGTCTTTACGCTTGTACTACCCTAAAACTTTTGATCTATATATCAGTACCTTTTCTTTTCCAGCACTATCATTTACTTTATCGCACCTGTTTTACTTTACCTTATCTATTGCACCAGTTATACCCCCGTGATACAATGTACCCTGTTTTCCATGACTGTTTATATTCTGTAAAGAAGCATGCAATTTACGTAGTTACAACTGTTTTCAAAAAGGAGATATTCATGTTTTACAAAACTTTTCCTTTATGCAAAGATTTGATTCAAAAGCTAAATAAATTGTTTGATTCTTTACAGAAAATGCCTCCTAAAAGAAATACCCGCACCAACACCCAGAATGAAGAAACCAACAACAACAACAATAATAACCAAGATGAGACAAACCAGAATGTGAACCCAGGACCCATAGACCCAGCAATAGCCCAGATTCTCCAAATCTTGGCCCAACAAACAGTTCACCTGGCACAATAACAACAAAGACAGACCAATCCCCAGGTAACTTTCAAAACTTTTCAGGCAGTAAACCCACCAGAATTCAAGGGTTCCCTAGAGCCGATTGAAGCAAATGTGTGGTTAAAAGAAATAGAGAAGGCATTTGCCTTAGTGAAAGTGAAAGAGGAACAGAAGGTTGAGTTTGTAAGTTACTATATGAAGAATGAGGCCACCTACTGGTGGGAGATGGTGAAGATATTGGAAGGTACAGATGTTATTACTGGGGAGAGGTTTAAGGAATTATTTTTAGAAAAGTATTTTCCTCAGTTTGTTCAAGATCAGATGGAGCTGAAGTTTTTAGAATTAAAGCAAGGAACTATGTCGGTGGCAGATTATGAGAGTAAATTTGAAGAATTGTCAAGGTATGTGCCATCGTATGTTGACACTGATAGAAAGAAAGCTAAGAGATTCCAGCAAGGCTTGAAGCCATGGATCAGAGGGAAGGTAGCTATTTTTGAGTTGGAGACATATGCAGGGGTTGTACAGAAGGCTATGATTGCGGAGACCGAAAGTGAGATGTCACAGAAGGAAAAAGAGAGCAAGAAAAGGAAGGTTGAGGGAAGTGAGGGTCAGTTACACCCAGGGAAGTTTCCAAACTTTAAGAAGGGCAAGTTCCAGCCAGGGAGAAATTTTAATTTCAGGAGACAAAATGCAGGAGACGGAGGCCAGGGCAACCGTCCAGCTAATGTGAATCAGCCGAATCAGTTGAGATTAACTTTTCCAGATTGTCAAGTTTGTGGAAAGAAGCGTGGAGGAGTTTGTAACAAGTTGAATGTGGTATGTTTCAAATGCAACCAGAAAGGGCACTATTCGAGGGAGTGCCGAAATCAGCCAGCTCGAGAGCCAACAAATAAGGATCAGCCTATCCGAAATCCAGCAGTAAAGGTTCCAGCCATTGGATTTACGTGCTTTAAATGTGGAAAGCCAGGGCATATGGCCAGGGATTGCAAGATATCAGCCCCAGTCAGTAATGCATTGAGGATTATGGGATCTACCCCAGCAGTAAATGAGGCTCCAAGGGCTAGAGTTTTTGACATGTCAGTGAAGGATGCTATCCAGGACACAGATGTCGTGACAGGTACGCAAGTGTTAATAGATTCGGGAGCAACTCGATCGTTTGTTTCACAAGATTTTGTTAGCAAGTTAAATTGTCCAGTAGAGTATTTAAATGAAATAATGACTGTGGAATTAGCAAATCAAGAACGTGTAATTGTGAATCAAGTTTGTGAGAATTGTGAGGTTGAGATTTCTGGTAGTAAGTTTTGTGTAGATTTGATACCATTTAAGTTAGGAGAATTTGACATAATATTAGGGATGGATTGGTTATCTAGGCATGATGCCCATATAGATTGTCGAAACAAGAAGGTAATGGTGAAGACGCCTGATGAAAAGGTAGTAACGTTCAAAGGACAGAAGCAAGTAAAGAAGTTCTTAACAATAATTCAAGCTAAGAAGTTATTACGGCAAGGATGCAAGCATTTTATAGCATACGTGATTGACAAGAGTCAGGAGCTAGCAAAACTTGAAGATATTCTAGTTGTGAATGAATTTCCAGACGTGTTTCCCAACGAATTGCCAAGACTTCCTCCAGATAGGGAAATTGAATTTGCGATCGACTTAACACCTGGAACAGAACCAGTATCCAAGGCCCCGTACGGAATGGTGCATGTTGAGATGAAAGAGCTAGCGAAGCAGTTGTAGGAGTTGTTAGAGAAAGGAGTAATCAGACCCAGTGTATCCCCGTGGGGAGCACCGGTATTATTTATTAAGAAGAAAGATGGAAGTATGAGACTATGTATTGACTATAGGGTGCTCAACAAGCTTACGATCAAGAACAAGTATCCGTTGCCCAGAATTGACGACTTGTTTGACCAATTGAAGGGAGCCAAGTATTTCTCCAAAATCAATTTAAGATCGGGATATCATCAACTGAAGATCAAACCAGAGGATATACCAAAGACAGCTTTTCGAACAAGGTATGGACATTATGAATTTCTAGTAATGTCTTTTGGATTGACCAACGCCCCGACATCATTTATGGACCTGATGAACAGAATTTTCAAGGAATATTTGGACAAGTTCGTTATTGTATTTATAGACGATATTTTGATCTATTCAAAGACAGAAGAGGATCATGCGGAAAATTTAAGGACAGCTTTGGAGATTTTAAGGAAAAAGAAGTTGTATGCTAAATTCTCGAAGTGTGAATTTTGGTTACAAGAGGTTCAGTTCTTAGGACACATAGTTACTAATGAAGGGATCAAAGTGGACCCGGCAAAGATCGAGGCAATTACGAATTGGGAAAGACCGAGAACACCCACCGAGGTAAGAAGTTTCCTAGGATTGGCAGGATATTATGGTCGATTTGTTCAAAATTTCTCAAGGATTGCCACACCATTAACAAAGCTTACACGAAAGAATGAGAAGTTTATATGGAACGACAAATGCGAGAAAAGTTTTCAGGAATTGAAGCAACGATTAATCACGGCACCTGTTTTGTCACTTCCAGACGATCAAGGGAATTTCGTAACTTATAGTGATGCTTCTCACAAAGGATTAGGATGTGTTCTTATGCAGCACGACAAGGTGATTGCGTATGCGTCAAGGCAATTGAAACCACACGAACATAAGTACCCTACTCATGATTTGGAGTTAGCAGCCATAGTATTTGCTTTGAAGATTTGGAGACATTATCTGTATGGAGAGAAATGTGAGATTTATACGGATCACAAAAGTTTGAAGTATATATTTACCCAAAAGGAACTTAATATGAGATAAAGGAGATGGTTAGAATTGATCAAGGATTATGATTGCTCGATTAATTATCATCCCGGTAAGGGGAACGTTGTAGCAGACGCGTTAAGTCGGAAGGAAAGGTTAAATATGTTATCCGTACCTGAAGAGATATATAAAGAATTTCAGAAATTAGAATTGGAGATTAGAATTTGCAAGCCTGAGGAAGCAAAAGTGTACAGTATGATTTTCCAACCGGAGTTATGGGAGAAAATAAAGAAATGCCAGAAAGAGGTAATGGATCAAGATATAAATCGTTTGGTAGGTGAGGAATTATGCACGCAACAAGATAACCAAGGTATTCTGAGGTTTTCATCTAGAATTTGGATTCCACCGGTGACGGAGTTAAAAAATGAAATTCTACAGGAGGCACATAATTCAAGGTATTCCATCCATCCAGGAAGTACCAAAATGTATAGAGATTTAAAGAAGAGTTATTGGTGGCCAGACATAAAAAGGGAAATTGCAGAATGGGTTAGCAAATGTTATACCTGTCAGAGGGTTAAAGCAGAGCATCAGAGATCAAGCGGATTGCTACAGCCATTGGAGATTCCAGAATGGAAGTGGGAACATATTGCCATGGATTTTATAGTCGGATTACCAAGGACAAGGGCTAATCATGATGCCATTTGGGTTATAGTGGATAGACTTACCAAGTCAGCTCATTTTCTGCCTATAAATGAAAGATTTTTGCTCGACAAGTTGGTCCATATGTACCTAAAAGAAATTGTAGTTCGTCATGGAGTTCCAGTGTCTATCGTATCTGATCGAGATCCAAGGTTTAACTCAAGATTCTGGAAGAGTTTTCAAGAATATTTGGGAACAAGATTGAATATGAGTACGGCCTATCACCCACAGACGGATGGCCAAAGTGAAAGAACGATCCAGACAATCGAGGACATGTTACGTGTTTATGCTATTGATTTCAAAGGAAGTTGGGACGAGCATTTACCCCTGGTAGAGTTTGCTTATAACAACAGTTATCACGCCAGCATTGGGATGCCACCCTATAAAGCCCTTTATGGATGCAAATGTAGATCTCCAGTATATTATGACGAAGTAGGATAACGCAAAATACTCGGACCTGAATTGGTGCAGCAGACAAAGGAAGTTGTTAAAATTATCCAGAAGAGATTAATAGCCGCACAAAATCGTCAGAGAAAGTATGCAGACCAGTCAAGGAAGGACATGGAATTTGAAGAAGGGAGCTTGGTATTATTGAAAGTATCACCATGGAAAGGACTAACGAGGTTTGGGAAGAAAGGGAAGCTAAGCCCAAGATATGTCGGACCTTTTGAGATTTTAAAGCGCATTGGCAAAGTAGCTTATGAGTTGGCATTACCACCGCACATGGAGCACATTCACAATATTTTTCATGTATCAATGCTTAAGAAGTATAATCCAGACTCCAGGCATGTAATAGAATATGAGCCAATAAAGCTTCAGGCAGATTTGTCATATGTAGAGAGTTTGATAGAGATTCTAGAGGAGCGAGAGAAGGTATTGAGGAATAAAGTGATAAAGTTAGTAAGAGTATTGTGGAGAAACCCAAAGGTTGAAGAGTCAACCTGGGAATTAGAAAGTGATATGAGAGAAAAATACCCTCATTTGTTTTCTTAAGAGATTCTGAGGACAGAATCCTTTTAAGGGGGGAAGGATGTAATATCCGGGATATATCGTGTAATTATTTTTGCTATTAAATAATTATTATGTGTGTTCAGTATCTATTATGTGAATTAACTGTTAAGTGTTATTTGTATTTGAATATTCAAAATAGTATTAATTGAGTATTTCAATTTTTATATGTCCAAAATAAAATATAGATAATTGTCATATCTTCCTAATTATTATTATGTTGATTTATGAATTTATATGAATCATATGAAATTTATAAAATCTTTTTCCGAGTATTTAAAATCTTTTTTATAAAAATGGGAACCAACCGACGTCAACCGTTGTTACGTTTTTGGAACTCGAAACTCTTCCGAGAACTCCTTCCTAACCTAATTGTAATATTCCGAGCATTTTCCATGTTTCGACTTTTTCGATCCGGCGTACGGTTTGTCCTGCGCGGGTCCCGGCGCAACATTTTCGATACAATATTCGTTTCGGTAAATCAATAAAACCCGTATTTTTGATAAACGGGAGCTTTTTATTAAACTATCACAATTATCACTTCGTAATACGTGTAACCAGGTGCTGAGACCAAGACCACAGTACAAATTGTACTGATTTGGATAATTATCCCGAAAACCGATACCGTTTGGATCAGTTTTTACAAATAAACGTACCGTTTTATATCCGGAATGATCCAACGGGATACTAATTTCCCGTAAATATAAATATCCTTTTACCGTATTTTATTTCGTATCAAAATCATTTGCAGACAGATAATTATATAATTTTACAGAGAAAAATCATATATTCATAAACCTTTCTGAGAATCAAACCACAAATTCAAGGTGTTAGTGAAATCTGTTTGGAAAGTTGGAGTAACCAATTTGAAGGTCTCAAGGAGTACTATCAGATTCCAGGACCTATTTTACTGCAGAATCAAAGGTTGATTTTATATAAATTTAATTATTTTCGAATTATTTTTATGAAAAATATGAATTTTTGTTCGGATGATTGTTTGTATGATTTGATGATTGCATGTGGTAGAGCTTGTTTTCCTGATGATTTTGATATATTATACGTCTGATTTGGAGTTCAATAACATGCTCAAAAGTAGGTTTAATTTTCGAATTTCAAAATTAGGGTTTATAGCCCGTATGAATGTTTTCAATTGAAATTTGGGGGTTTTTGATCCAGGGGTTATTAGCTGTTGATTTATAGTGGGTTGTGTTCCTTATGAAATTTGCAATCGATTGGTATATAGCTCGTTAACATAGGATTAATGAATCGAAGGGAGTTGTGTTTTGAAAGTTTTCGATGTTCGCCGGAAACCGGCGATGTTCTTGGCCAATTTCCGGCCAGAACAGAGATGATTATTGAGTTTTGATTGCACGAATAAGTTGCTGGTAACCTGTAGATTTAATCTGGACAGTTTGGTGGCCTGAGGTGGCCGGAATCGTGTTCTCCGACCACACTCCAGCGAGTCGACGGCTGGGCTGGCAAAATTGCAAACAGGCCCCTATAGTTTTGTAGATGATGAAGTTTAGTCCCTGTAGTTTGCAAAGTTTTCAAAAATAGGATTCCTGTTTATAAAATATCTAAAAATCATTTTTCCTATTTATTTTTATTATAAAAATTCATTTTTAATTTCTGAAAATTCTAAAAATTAGTATTTTAATTCCGAAAATTATTTTTAATTCAAAAATAAATCTGAATTAATTAGTTAATTAATTTCAGTTGATTTTTAATTGATTAATTGGTCAATTAATTCAAAAATTAATTGATTAATTGATTTAATTAATTATTAATTGATTTTAATTAATTATTTAATTAGATTTAATTATTTAAATATGATTTAAAAATTCTGAAAAATAGTTTCGAGCTTTAAAATATTATTCTAAATTATTTCCAAGGCTCGATAATTATTACAAAATTATTTCGGAGCCAGAATTGGCCAACCGAACCCTGTTTATTAACCCGAAATTGATCCAACGACCCGTATTAATTCTGAAAAATACTTTAAAAAACATTCTAAATACCCGAAAGCATATTTTATGACCCGAGACTTCTTTATAAATGATATGTCATTGATTACGTGATGTATTATGAGTTATACGTGACTTGTTGATTGACTATCGGTCTATATATTCGGTGTTTACTTGGTTATTGCATAACTTTCAATCCGTTAATCGGATTTGGGTGAAACGGAGGGTAGATAGAAGTATGTGTTGAATAGAATCCTGTGAATTGATGATTGATAGATGCTTATCATATGTGAGCAGAAGAGGCAAGATGTAGGAAAGGGAAACAGGTAGTTGAGGAGTAAAACGATTGTGATTGGAAGCGAGTGCAGGATAGTAAGCTAATACCAGGCAAGTGTTCTGAACTTTCTCGAGATATTGTAGTACTTGATAGTCTTGTTGACATTGCAAGTGCTTTGAAGCACAGAAACCTAAACCCTGATTTCAGTTATTATTCTTGAGCCATGAACCATATTCTTTCTAAGCCATTGATTATTGTATACCCAAACACGAACCACAAATCTACGATACTACTCCACAAATACATACAAACTAAATACCAGACACTGAACTGAATTATTATATACTCAACCCATGGTATCTTATGCTTTGAAAGACCAAATTCTTGAAACCCTGAAACATTGATTCCTTTGTTATCCAATTCTTTCATTACCCAACACCCAAGCCTTGAAAGTACCTTGTTGATCCACACAAGGGTTGAAACCCTTTTATTGTTAAACACTCACTGTTGTTAATGATTCTGATTATTGTTTATTATTGTTTAATTTTGTTATTATGTTAGAATTGGATTGTTTTTATAAAATTATGGACCAGATTCGTGGTCAGACCATATAATGGTCAAGTTAGGCCAATATGTGCCTTGGATCCAGTAGTTAGAGCCATGCTGTGTGCTTTGCTCGGGGTTAGTGCGTGACTGATCAGCAACCTAACCTTGGTTTTAAAATAAAAATATAGTATCCAATTCTAAATCATAATCCATTGTTCACTCGATATCATAAACATATTCACTTGATGATCATTATTCTCAGTTTTGTCATTGTGACTTGCTGAGCTAGTTAGCTCATTTATGCGATGTTGTTTATACTCTTTCCAGTTAAAAAGGAACCAGTTGGTAGCAAGGATCCCCAGTCCAGTGCGAGAGCTAGGGATTAAGGCTGTTGAAGCTGAGCTAGTAGGCTTCTTTTGGAATAATGAAAATTGTAAAAGTTTGTAATATGTTTCATACTCAGCTTGAGTTTGAATGGTTGGGATTTAATCGGTATGTAATATATTAGTGTGTTTGGCTTGTGTGCAAACTTTAACCTGTTACGATCCGTGGTAGTTGATAAGTAGGGTCATTGCATATTATTATTATCTTTAGTATTGTTATAAGCAGGTTATAAATAAGGTGTGTGTGTGGACCCCAAACTTCTGACCCGGGTTAGGAGGGCGCCACATTCTTCTTTTTAGGAGGCATGATCCTGAAATAAGAGTTATGTCAAAACAGATATGAATAATAAAACAATTTGAGGGTATCGCATGACATTCTTATTTACATGTGAGGTCAGGTTTCAAATTAAGCAGATATGATGATGCATATAAAAGCGTATAATAACAGTTGAGAGCAATTGGAACAATAGAGCATGATTATTGAAATTTAAAGGTCATAATACATGGGATTAGAACAAAGTCTGATTCTAGGATCAACAGGCTTATTTAAAGGAAATAACGGAAACAACTGGGAAATTCTACGGAGTCTGATGGTACAATAACATGAAAGGTAAATGGAAAGAACTAAGGCTCCACTCCATCTGAACGGGGCTTCGTAGTCTTTTCCTCTCGAAGTGTCTTCACAATGCTTTGGAGCTCATCCGCCACCATCTGAATGACATACTGGCTGGTGCGGTCCCGGTGCGCTTGCATCTCCTCAAGCTTAGTGTTGACGTACTGAACCAAGGTCTCAAGTCTCGCAGTTATCTGCTCCTTGGGCTTCCCTTCGTAGTTTCAGCTGTCCGGGTACACGTTCTTCAGTCGGTCAATCAGTCGGTCGTACTTTCCCTGAAGCATGTCAAACTCGCGCCTCAACTCAGCATACACGGTGAAAGCAATAGTGTCGTCCGAACCAGAGGATGACGAGGAATGCGCCCTTTGCTGACAAACCAATAAGAGGAGTATTAATAATAAACTTACTTAACCTACTTTCTCGCATATTATCTATAACCTACACATATATCCTTTAACCTATTTGGGCTGTCCAGGTACTCTAAACCGTAGCTCTGATACCAAAACCTGTCACACCCCAACTTAAACAGCAAATTAAATATAACTATTACAACATTTAATAACAAATAAACATACCCAAATCCAAGATCTTACAGTTTAGGATTTGGAACAGCACAACACTACCATCTATTACCACTGATTTTAAATACCGAGTCCTCACACAAACTACTATCACTTATTCTACCTGAGCTCGAACATAGGCATCAGCATCACAGGTCTTACGGGTAGTCTGCTTGAATCTAACCATAGCTGCTAGCTGTAATATCAGGGTAAAGCAAGGAGTGAGCCAAATGCTCAACAAGTGCTAAACAATACGATACAAAACATAAATTGAGATATATATTAAAGAATGTCAATGGGAGGACATGACCAATGATAATGAGAGATAAAACTTTGGGTGATGGCATCATTTTGTTGGTATCAAAAAAATCATATCTTAATCAAAATTATTTTATGACGATACGGATTACAGCCGGTGATCAGCCGCGAAGTAATCCCGAACCTCGCTGGGTTATAAAATATTAATGGGAATCCCTAGGCAACTTTTAAGCCTAATATAAGTGTGGAAATGACTCGCGTCTCAGTCCAGATCCACTATTCAAAGAAAACATTTATCCCCCTTTGGGACTGAAAACCCACATTTTATTTATTTCAAAAACTGATGCCAATTTATAACAAAATCTCTTTTACAGTAAACATTTTTTTATCAAGGGATTATAGATCAACTCGAAACACGAGAAATATGGTACTGAATCTCAGGGCCATGATTCACAAAACTATACTCTATTAAAGTAACTGAATGGTTTTCATATATCAAAGATTGGACAAGGGGATTTAGTGAGGCTATTGGATATTATAAAGGGTAATGCCAAATTGGGCTTAAAGCAATGGTTTCTCATCAAGGTTCAAGTGCTGGATCATCAAGAAGATAAACTTTATGAATACTAAGGGTGTTAAGGTATGCAGAAATGATCTTTAACTCAGGATATATCAGAATTGTCAAGCTTCAGGATAAGAAAGAGGGGTATCAATCAATGAGGAATCACTTTGATAAGTATCTGACTTTTAGGGTTCAAGGTAATGTTCTATAGGGGTTCAAGTATCAGGATGAGATATCAATACTTAGGAATCATCAGCATGTTAATCAAGAGAATCAACCAAGAGTTATAACTACCCTTTCTTTTATCCTGGCATTCGAATTACTTTAATATACTATCATGATAAGACCACTTTGCAATACGTACTCGAGGGTTCATGGCATTTTTATATAATTCAAAGATAAATATAAGATACGCTTGATTTAATATATCAAATGACACATGATAGTTGCAGCAATGTATGAACTATTAGCAGTAAATATGAAGGACAAGTTGAATCACTTGCCTTGAGAAAGGCTGGTCTGGTCTGACTGGTAGGAGCAACTGGAGCTTCACTCGACCTTTATGGCAAGTTTTCCCTCATCTCGAGATCCTACATAAATAATAATAATCCTTATTATAATATATTCTCACCAACTTAACCTATTTACAACCCGAATTTAAACACGGATGGCACTTAGGCCTATATGCACTTAATTTATATTCACCTTTAATTTATAGTTGCACACACATAGCCACATAATCACATATTATATATTAATACCAAATAACACCATATACACCATAATGCAACACTAGGCTTGGATGATCTCGATCCCCCAACTTAAGTCACTTGGTCGCTAAACTAGACAAAGTCTTCTAATTTTGGCTTCCTAACTCGATGTGCCTTTACTAAACTATCCAAGACCTATTGACCCTCACTTTTGCCTTTTATTCTACTGACCTTATACTATCTTACAACTATGGTGGTTAACCAAGACCTCACTCCTAAGTGTTCTAAAACTATGTGATGAGTGAAAGTGTTCACTGGTGCAAATTTCAGAATGACATCTATGGTTGCTTGAGTTCTTTTGACACCCTTAAACTATAGTTTTTCCTTCAAAACTCTTACACAAGATTCTCCTGACCTAAGGGCATCTCCCAAACTTGATGTGGCTCAAGGGCCTGGCTTGGGCCTTCTTGGGCCTAAGCTCAAAGTCCATGGTTCCCCTGTTTTCCTGGGCAGAAAACACCATAACTTGAATTAACTTGTGACACATGGTTCTAACTCATATCCTATGAACTATGGTTGGAAAAACTTCTATGACACTCCCTCTAACTAAGGCCCAACAGGGCCTAATGAGGGCCTACCCATGACATGGTCAAATCTCCCTATTTCTAAGTTGTAACAAAACTGTCTCCTGCTGGACAGATTTTGTTATTCTACTTGTGCACATAACCAAATGACATGCAAACCTCCAACCAACACCTAAAACCTTTTATATACTCCCAATACTAACTTCTGGTGGCTTGGGCCTCAAAGTGCACATCAATGACATGGTCAAAACTCACTCTAAACCTCAGGGTACTAAACTGATTTTCTGCAGAAATTATAACTCCCCTTTCTCCAAGGTTTTGACTTGATAAACTCAACCACCAACAACCCAATACCCAAACCAAGACTTAAACATGGTGATCTACTAAACTAACTCCCTTATACTCAAAATAATCTTGGTGGAGATCATCCTTACCTAAGGTGCAATCATGGCTAAACAAAAGAAACCACATTTCACAACTCACAAATCATCAAGTTGTTGAAACAACAAGCTATGCATTTTATAAAAGATATACACGACTTATTACCATGCATCAAGAAGCATTAATCAATATTAATACATTATTCCTACTGAAATTAAAGCTTACTAATAAAATCTTTCCAAATGATCAAAATCTTATAACATTCTAAGTGAAATCCACATGCATGCATGTCTTCGAGTTTTGCAAGCCAAACAACATGTTTTCTAAATATGTTTTACCAAGAAATTTACATGCAAGCCTAGCATGAGCTATATCAAGATGATCACTTAGCATGCAAGGAGTTTCATCAAATTTTTACTACAAAATTCAAGCCATTATCAGATAAACATGCAAAAATTGAACAAAGCAACAAGAATGGTCTCAAGAACCATTCATTCGGCTCCCCTATGGTCATGGCCGAATGAAATGGAAGGGAATGGCCATTTAACATCAAGAGTTTCCTTCTCAAGACTTGGCACTTCACCATTCCTTGTAGTCCTCTCAAAAACAACCTTAAACTCACAAGAATCAAGGTTGTACTTTGAGTTTCAACTAAAACCTTAACATGCAACCTTAAAACTTAAACTTTCTACTCAAACTCTTTGAAATATATGTGATCATGGTATGGGAAGTAACATTTACTTGTGTAGGAGGTGGAAACTTGATTGAGAAAGAAAGAAAATGGGGAGGGGGTGGTTTCGGCTGAAAAGCCGAGAGTGAGGGGGTAGGAGCCGAGAGTGAGAGAGAGGAGGGATAGAAGAAAGAGTGTGGTGTGGGTGATGTGTGAAATGATCATGTCTTTTACTTGTTTTATGGTTTTTGTTTTGACAAATATGAGTGGGAATAGGAATTGACATGACTACCCTTCCACTTATACTTGGATCATTTTGCATGCAAGGGTAAAGGAGGAATTTGGCTAGAAAAATAAGAGTTAGTGGGGTGGTAATTGTCTCTTTAGCCCTTTTGGATTGAATAGAAAGGATTTGCATGTAAGGACAACTATGTCATTTGCTAATTATAACAATTAACATTTATAAAGATTTATTTTTGTAAAATAAAACACAAGTTCAAAAATTATAAAATTTATACCATAAAATAATTTGGATTTTTAGAAATTTTATAAAACTACTTTTGAAATTTGTGAACAAAATAACTTTTAAAGAGAAATTTATTCAAGGTTTAAAATATTCCTTATAAATCAAAAATGAAAGAAATAAATAAACTTTTGCTTTGAAAATTCATATACCACATAACGAAAATTTAAGACGTAGAGTTCTCATTCACACAAGCATACAATAGTTGCATATATTGGAATTCAGCTTTTATAGTTGTACTAAATTTACAATTAATATTACACAGAAATGCCGGTTGTAACATAACCCCCATTTTTCCACCCCCATTTCAGTCGTGACTCTCTCAATTTCTCTTTTCTCTCTCTCTCTCGTACATCTCTCCTCTTTGTATCTCTCTACTCTCCCTCATCGATCTCTCGCTATGTTCTCTGTTTTCTCTCTCTCAGCTTCTCTCTTTTCTCCTCTCCTATTTTCCTTCCTTCTTTTGCCATCGGGGCTCTGTTACTTCGGTTCCGACCGCCGCGTTTATCCGGCGAGCAGCCGTGGTAATTTTCCGGTCTTGATTCTATTTCTGTTGGTTAATTATATGCATATATATGCACGCTTATATATGTATCTCAGTTCGGTTGGTCTCTTTGCTCCTGTTTCTTTCTCTAAAATTGCCGCCCCTCATCGTTTTCCGGTGAGGACGGTGGCGCGTGGTTGTCAGTTTCCCTGTGCGGTTGTGTTCTATTACCTGTGATGTTGTGTTTGTTGTATTTGTTGTATGATGTTGTTCTGGTTATTTGGAACTTCTGTTGAAAAGTCCGAATGAATCTTTGTGTTATTTGTTCGAATTATTTTAGTAAAAGTTTCGAATAAATTCCTGAAATTATTGGAACTTTCGAGGGTATCTTAAATCGGTAGAATTTATTTGGAAACCCGAGTTTTATCGGGTACCAATAAATTTTGCCGCTGTTGACAATGACTTTTAACGAGGCAACAGTGGACCGTGATGAATTAATTCTGAGTCCTATACTATAAATAAATATAAAAAATTAAAATTAGTTTGTGAAATAAATTTCAAAACGAAAAATGAATAATAAACAATTATAAATAATGAAAATATATCGGTGGTTGGGACTTGCGAATTTGAAATTGGATTGTTGTTGTGAATTTGACGTCGATTTGATTTCGACGGGTAGGCCGATAAACAAAGGAAACGCTGCCCGATTTTCGGGAAATTAATTCTGAAATTACGGGAACGTAACCTCTAATTATCGGAAACGTCGAATAACCGTATATAGTTATATTATATGAACTTAAATGCGATTGAGACAAGATAATTTATAAATAATCGATTACCCTATTTTTCAAAATGACGGGTATACGTATTTTCTGAAAATAAATACCGAACCGAGTTTCGAAGATATGAACCATAATTGCTATATGTATTTCAATAATACATATAAATATGAGTTCGGTTATGAAATCGTATGGGTAGAATAGGATAACAATTTGATGTTAACCTTAAGCGGTTATCTGAATTAGGGTATTTCAACCCTGTAGGTTTTAGACGGAAGACCCGAAATTTGACATCGGAATAGGAACGATCTAGTGATTAGACATCGAGATCAACGAAGTTCCAACAGAAGGGTCTGAATGTTGGGATCGTATCCAGAATAGGGTAGTAGTTTGACGATAAAGCCGAACGATCAAAGTCGAACCAAAGTCAATAGCGGTTAAAGCTTATTGAGGCAAGTATTCTGGATTTTTCTTTTAAAATACTGCAAGTACTCTTGAATTTCTTTTAAATACTGCAAATATTATTCGCTCCTATTCTAAGTTCAGAATAGTTAAATGTTTTACATTTCGCTGCAATTACTCATATTATGCTTGTTCATTTATTCCTGTTCCTGTAATTTGATTTCTCTCATGAGCAAATACCCATTCTTTCGGGTTATTTGCGAACCCTGAATTGGGAAGTTTTGACTTCAAAATGGTTTGACATCAAAACACTCTACGGGCTGGATAATGATACTTTGGGGAATTAAGTTTTACTTAATCCTAAGGACCGAAACATAATCGGTGCCTTGAGATGGGCCGTAGTGCCTGGGGACCCGACTGGATCTATACAGGTAGGTATAGATCTGCACTGTATCCTGACTGATCAGTAGGGTATAAGTGTGAACTAGTGTCCAGTCTAATTTATTGTTGATCGCCATTAATGGCATTCCTTCTTGAAATAAAATGTGATTATGGATTAAAGTTAGTTTTCTTTAGCACTCAGTTTCGGGAAATTACAATGTTTCTAAATAAATTCGGGGTTCAGATTGTTGCTGCAGCATTAGTTGCTCAGTGATAATTAGAATCTTGAATGAATTGAGATCTTCTTAATTATTCAACCCGTCCTTATCAGGATAGTTTAGCAGGCTAAGTCTATGGAAACTTAGTCGATAACGATGGATACTGAATAGTTAGGAATTTCTTGAACATCATTTTATGAATAGTTATTGCATTCGTTGCTCAAGTATGAAGTGTTACCAGAAACTATTTTGAAAATACGTGATCTCTGAAGCTCTTACAAAGTGTCAGTATTTCCTATGTGATTTATAGCAATGCAAATCAAATTGATTTTTAAGATAATGAAGTATATCCTTTAAATGATTTCGTATTTCGCTCTTCAAAATATTTCAGAGATTTTGTCCGGAAGTTCTCTTTGATATTAATGTTTGAAACTCAAAATATATCATTGCTGGGCATTTTTGGCTCACTCTTGCTTTGTAAATTCTTATTTCTGCCAGAAACAGATAAGGATGAAAAGTGAATAGCTTTGATAGACAACAAAAGTTAGAGAAATTTTCTGCTGCGAGAGGTTGAAGGTGTTAGAAGATTGTGACAAGAGCATTAGTTCAAAGGTATTCTCATTTGTATTTTAGTTATTGTAAGTTGTAGAAGGTTAGATTCTTGTTTCATACCATAACCTGTAAACGATCCGGATTCAAGGGGTTATTTATTTATTCTTTATTTTGTGTAATGATTGTTTAAGTGACACCAAATCTTGACCCCGGATTTGGGGTGTTACACTCTTTCTGCCAACCCTGCATTCAGCAAAATCTGCATCTGTGTATCCAACAGCTTCAAAACCAGTTCCCTTAGGATACCATAATCCCAAGTTTGGAGTCCCCTTCAAGTACCTGAAAATTCTCTTTACAACCATCAAATGTGATTCTTTTGGATTGGCTTAAAATCTTGCACACAGACATGTTACAAATATGATGTCTGGTCTACTTGTAGTTAAGTAAAGCAATGATCCAATCATTCCTCTATATCTTGAAATATCTACACTCTTGCCCTTTTTATCTTCATCCAACTTTGTTGTTGTAGACATAAGTGTAGATGCAGGTGAACATGTTAGGAAGAAAATACGCGCTAAATTTACACGCAAGTATACGTGTTCGCAAGTAATATAGAATTCTTTCTAGTTCGTTCCCACAGAGACTGGTTTAGGTTAAGTTCAATTTATGCACTTATGCAATAATGATATGGTTATTATTCAATGCTAAGACGATTAACAAGTTAAGATTTTCTATAATTAAGATATTAACTACCATAAAATTAACTAAGAGAATTGAGGTTGATTTACTATATGAGACAAACATGGGATTCTAACTTCATTACTACTTCATTCAAAGTCATTGTTATTAACCTTAGCATGCAATGGTGATGACAACTAATCAGATAACACAAACTAGTAAACGCCAACTTTTGTTGTACGAATACCCTACTACCAGATAGCCACAAAAGAGATAGAAGCTAAATAGACACCAAATATGTTGAGACTCTATATGTCTATAGAATTTGACAACATAAAGGTGTAATGCGCAAGTTATCTATCGTCATTACATAGGGCAAGTAAGATGGTTAAAATTACCTATGAATCATGCATAACAAATACATGAACCTGTGCTAGCATGGCAAGTTCTAAACCCCTATATTCACTTTCGCTTCAATAGAGATTAACATGCTATCTTATAAGTTCACGATGCTCATAAGATGAATAATCACAACCAATACTAGGATATCATAAAATCACCACAAACTAAGATATCGAAACAAATTAACTATTGAAATCCATAAGTAAATCTGCTACAACCCCACGATAACGATTAGTTCATAACCGAACTCATCATCACCGTGGGTTCCGATGAAAGCATGGTATAATAAAGCAAGTCTTTATAAACTGAATAAAATCACAAAGTACGTAATCAAGAGTAATAGGTTCAATAAACAAGAAAATAAGCATCCAAGATTACAACACAATTAAAGAATCACAAGTAAAAATAAGCTTTTCTTCTCCTTCGTTGTATTTGTGCTCCTAGGTCTTCTCGCCGTCTTCTCCTTAGTCTCCGTTGTGAAAAACGTGTCTTTATTGTCTTTAAGTAGTAGCCCAAAACAATCCAGAAGATCAAAATTCTAGTAGCAACAGGATTCTGAAAAGCCGACATGGCGCAGCCGCGCGCTATCCCAGCGCGGGTGCGCTGACAAACTGCAAACTGAGCGCGACCGCTCTATACTTGGGCGGGGCCGCCTTGTATCTCTGGAAAAAATTATTTTCTTTGCTTTCTTTTGCTGGTTTCTTTGCGCATTCAACCAAGGCTTCTTCCCTACATTTTTCCGAGCATAAAAATATTGTAAAACACTTCTTGCTTCCGATTATGCCCTGAAATGCAAAACACTACAAAAACACATCAAATACACAAACAACTTAAGTACAAAACACCAATTCGAGCCTTTATTGAGCATTCTAAGTGGATATAAATGCTACTTAACACACCCTCAAACTTGAATCAATGCTTGTCCTCAAGCATAAACAGACTCAAAGAACGAAAATTAAAATTGCACGAATGCAACTAACATGAATGCAACGAATGCCTCAGAATAACTAAACCAACCAATGAGCAACATCTTAATAAATGCAATTATCCGCACAAAGATCAATCAAATCCCACAATTCAACTCACAAATCAGAAATGTGCGTGTATGCAATTGCTTAACAATTATACTCTCACGACTAGATCAATAACCATGACTCACTACTCATCAAGGCAATCACAAGGTTATAAATAGAATAAATGTTAAACTCAAAATGAATACAACACTTCAATTTTATATCGGAGTTATACAAGGATTCATGCTTTCATTTATAACACATAATAAACACATATATGCTTATTTGATCGTGCAATGAGTGAGGTCCACAAAAGACTTATGCAATAATACCCATGTAACGAGCGCTAGGTTAACGGATCCCAAACTATAAAAGCCTTAGGTCACTAGGCACAAAGTCCCCTAGAACTTAATAACTCGAGTATTAAAGAGCCCACTCGTGATCAATTATGCATAACAAATATTCTTTTCTTTTCTTTTCTTTTTTTCTCTTTCTTTTTTTTTTCTTTTTTTTTATTTCAACAATTTCTGAACGAGTGTGTTTCGCACCATCTCGCTCAACCCTAGACTACTCATATAAAATGAGCCGGTTACTAGCCATTTGACACCTAGCCACAACAACTAGCAATTAAATCCTATGTTTTTTCTCCAATTTAAAAAAATCCATGTTATTTTACCATTAAGAGAATATCATACATTCTAGACATAAACAAGTGATTAAACCTCGACAAACAAACAAACCATGACCATGATCTAGCACGCAAGCAACCTATAAGACTTAGTGAAAAATTTTATTGTTTCTAGCATGCAAATCAACTCGTTAAGACTTAACATCCCTCTATACGACATCACTACACTCGCATCAATATCACAAATCAATCGGAAAAGCTAACCTAAGGGATCATGATATAATGCCCATGCAACTATATGCAACATAAATATGCAAACTAAAAAAACTACATGACAAATATGCAACTATATGAACTAAACTATCATGAATATGCAACTAAATGGAAACACACAAACATATTCCTTAAGTACTACCCCCAAACTTAAAATTTTCACTGTCCTCAGTGAAGGTAATAGTAAGAAATCAGGCATACCTATTCAGAATCAGGATGGTCATCACCCTCTGTGGGTGGAGTGTCAGGAGGTGGGTACACAGAATCCTCAACAAAAACTGGCCACTGAATGTCAACTCTTGTGGCTCTAAAGCTGTACCCAACGCCTAGGTAACGTCCTATGCAAACCTGCTATGGATGTCATGCATCACATCCATCCACCTCGTCAAGCCCCTATACTGCGCTGAGCCCAAACCAGTACTGTCCTCTACTTCCTGCTGCTGCTACTGCGAAGAAATAAGCTCACCCCTCGGATGTCTCCATGCAGCTCTACTAGCCTGAACTGAACCACTAGCATATGTCTGAGCGGCTGGCTGGCCACCCGACAAGTGATCATAAGAGTAACCGAGCCCCTTCATATCAGCCTTCCCACCGTACCACTCCTGTATCATTGCTATCGTCGAACTGTCAATAGGGGCACTAGGTAGCTGAAGCTGCTCTTATGTGGGCCAATGAACAACAAGTGCCACACACAGCTTCGTCACAATTGAAGCATATGGAATAGAACCCGTAGTGCTCCCACGCAGAAACCTCAGAATATCCTGATAAATAATGGAGCCAAGATCCACATAATCACCCTATAAAATTCTCCACAACAACTTTGCACGATCCACAATAACATCGTGCACATGTGAAGAAGGCATGATGTTCGCACAAATAAAAGAGTTCCATGTACGAGCAAACCTGTTCATGCATGAGGCAGAGAAAGTGGCATACTCGTTCAAACCCCTCTTGAAGTTCCAATGAGTATCGGGGATACATAATGTAGCAAAGATCAAGTCCAAATCAAAATCCTCTCCGGTCTTCGTCACCCAATCCTCCTGATCCGGCTATCTCTCGGGCTAGTTAATTACCCGACGAATAGCCTCCACAGTATAGTCCACAGTCAAACCACGAACCACCGAGTACCCATTCTTATCCGCCTTCGCGTTCGCATAGAAATCGCGAACAACACTCATGGGCACACATCGGGTGCCTCACAAAAAGATACCCAACCCATCTCTAGAATCATCTCTAAAAGATTACCATCTTTTCCCGATGGTAGAAAACCCCTCTCCTTCGCTATGGGCTTCGATATCATCCTCGTATACTCCGCTTCAGCCTCCGGAGTAGCAAACCTAGGCCTCACACCTCCAACATTCGAAGAATCAGTGGTGTTGCTGCTAACTTGAGTCCTTTGTCTCTTGGGTACCATTGAATTTGAATAAGTTTAGAAAAGAGAAGTGTATAAGAGCGATTTACGGTTTTTAGAATAGAAGAGTATGGTGGAGATGATTGTGTATAAGTGTGTGTATATATAGAGATTGAGAATTAGTTTTGAAATAGAGGTGGGAATTGTTTATGGAATTGTGGGAGTAATGGGGTGATTGGAATTAATTTGGAGGAGGAATTATGGTAGTGGAATGAGGGAATTTCGGTTGGGTGTAATGTTTTATTTTGAATTTTTGATTCTCTGATTTTTTTTCTTCAGGGGCTTAGCGCGGCCGCCCCGCTAGGCAGCACAGCCGCGCCGTATATCTATCAAACCAGCACGGCCTCCCCGCTTCCTAGCGCGTGCACGCCGTGCTTTTACACTTTCAGCGCGGCCGCCCCGCCAGGTAGCGCGGGCGTGCTATGCTTCTGTCAAATCACCCTGCTTTTTCTGTTTTTATGATTTTTTTGTGTTTTCTTCTGCTTTTTTTCTTCCTTCTAACTTCTTTTCTTCCTACTAATGTACAACAAGCTTGGGTTGCTTCCCAAGAAGTGTTTGGTTTACGTCGCTAGCTTGACGTAGAATCCCGAGATCAAGTGGACAATAAAACGACACTAACCACCTAACGGTTTATCGTATTCCCATAGTTTTGCTTCGAATGCTGTCCATTCACCTTGAATGCTTGGCCTGGATCATTCTCAAAAATTTCCACCGCTCCATGTGGAAACATAGTTTTGATAACAAACGGCCCTGACCACCTCGACTTCAATTTCCCAAAAAAAGACGGAGATGGGAGTTGAACAAAAGAACTTGTTGCCCCTGCACAAATGATTTGAGCACTAAACCCCTATCGTGCCACCTCTTGAATTTCTCCTTATATATTTTATTGTTCTCATACGCTTGAAGTCAAAACTCATCGAGTTCATTCAATTAAAACATCCTTTTCTTACCAGCTGCATCCATATCAAGGTTCAGTTTCTTCAAAGCCCAATATGCCTTATGCTCTAGCTCCACAGGCAAATGACATCCTTTACCATAAACCAATTGAAATGGAGACATGCCTGGCGGAGTCATGTATGCTGTCCGACACGCCCAAACAGCTTCATCCAGCTTCAAAGACCAATCCTTCCTCGATGGACATACAACTTTTTCTAGAATACGCTTGATCTCTCTGTTAGATACCTGTACCTCAGATTAACCATTAGTCTGAGGATTGTAGGCTGTAGCAATGTGATAATTCACATTATATCTCTGCATCATAACAGTGAACTTGCAATTGCAGAAATGCGATCCCTCGTCATTGATTATGACTCTTGGAGTCCCAAATCCTGTGAATATCTGCTTGTGAAGAAAATTGTGTTAGTGTTTGTGCCCTAGAGACAACACTATGATGTTTTAGTTTAAGACATTAGGATTATTAATATTTATGTTCTATCGATTATTCTCTTTATAATTTATTAATTCTTAATTTACCGCGATATAAATGTTAGATTAATAAATATCCTTGGAATATGATATGCAATTTTATATCTCTAAGTACATGACTTAGAAATGACATTATGAGAACAATATCAATATTCCTAAAGGTCCCTAGTCGAGTATTATTATTAAGGGACAATAATAATGCATTAAGACCGGTGTGTTTGTTGACTGATGATCACATCTCATTGATCATAGGTATAGTGATACTAAAGTCAAAAACATAGGCAGATGTATATGTACCTGGTGCTGGACAGACCCGATGTGAGATTCTAAATGTTTGTTGTGTCATAAGTAATTCTCACAGTGATAATGACGTAATGATCCTTAGACCTAAAGTCATTATATTTCTATACGAGAGTTAATATACATTAATTCCTTTAAAAGTTATCCTTGACCGGGTAATGATAAAAGTGGATATTGGGTATATTATGAATCGTATGAGAAATATGAATAATCTAGATGGGATTTAACCCTCCTATTTTAGGAGTGATATTATTGGCCTCTTGTGTGAGCTAAACTATGAAATGCATGGCCACACTGAAATGTTGATTTGATATGATAGTTTACTCATTGATCAAGGAAACCTGGATTAAACATTGATGAGGATGACACATTACATGCCTATAGTTTAATCTATAATATGTGGTTAAAGGGATTATATTACATTGTACATTATTCACGAAAGGTTTAATCGATCACCGATTCAATTATTATTACTTGGGTAGCAATGATGTATTACTAGATGCCGCTCATTGTTTACGA
Organism: Apium graveolens; assembly: GCF_009905375.1. NCBI lineage: Eukaryota > Viridiplantae > Streptophyta > Magnoliopsida > Apiales > Apiaceae > Apium > Apium graveolens. The sequence goes on along the minus strand of NC_133651.1, from coordinate 145,378,205 downwards.
TTTTAAATTAAATTTTAAATTCATTGCCAATGTAATAATAACCTATAGGGTCACACACAAAGAATGCTTGAAGGATTTTTTAATTTAAATTGGATTTAAATTAAATTAAAGTAATTTGAATTATTTATAATATTAATTATGTTTGACTTAATTAATTAGATAAATAATGATATTCAAATTTACTAATATTAATTATGAAATTTATTTGTTAAATAATTAAGTGAGACTTAATTATAATACAAATAGGAATTTCGAATTAATAATAACTCCTAATTAGTTACGAGTTATAATTCATTTTTATACTCTCTATATAATATCTCTTGTGTGGTTGATTTTTTGGGTGTGCAAGACTTTTACTAAACCCCTAGCCAACAAGAGAGAAGATGGAGAGAGTAAGAAGAAACGGGTTTGTGTTAGTACACATCTAATCCTTGAGTTCAAGCATTCGTGTGGATACCGATAGAGCGTAGATCGCTAGAGCGGGATGGGTGGTGATTGAACAATCTTTGGATCTCCATTAGTCAACCAATTGGTAAAGCTTCGTAAGGTAAACAATCTGATCTACGAATTAAATATATGTTTTTCGCATAGATCCTGCGGTGGGTTTCAAAAATTCTGATTTTTTACGTTTAATTACTGTTCCTGTTGCGTTTATAGGCTCGAAACCCAACAATGGCATAAGAGCTACTTGTGAAAAGTGTTTAATTCGTTTATGTGTTTACCGGTTTTATGATGATAACATGTATACAATATTCCATGACTGTTATGTATGCGATTTTATATATTTTACATGTTGTTATGTTTATATATGCGTATGTATATATGTTTTGAATATATGATATTCATGAGAGTTGTATAATCATATGATCATTATATAATCTGTATATATACTGATATATACATGTTTTGTGTTTGTTCTTATTATCAGAATCATATTTGATACGATTCAGAATCGGATGTAGCGGATTTGCTGAAATCTATGTCTGGTGTCCGATTTTGGCGAATGAATACGCTGTAAGGCGTTTGACGTCGTTTAGGCCCTGTAATCTGTGATTTAATGTTATCAGATTTAATTTCGAATTTTCTGATTTTTTCAATATTTGGTTTTTATGATTAGATCATGATGGGTATGATATGTTAAGATCAAATTATGTGTTTTAACATGTTATTTTTTGTTAATTGAGCATGGTGGATGGTTATGGCTTATGACCTTAGGTTAATGGTTTTGGTTTTTCAAATACGACTTGCATGTCGTTTAATCTTGTAATTATTAAATCTCAAATGTAACTCAAGTTCTTCTTGTAAGTTCATTAGATTAGTTATCATATTTTATTCTTGTAATGTGCATGAAGACATGAAGATTTAAAGATCAAGGGTAATCCCACACGGAGGCCATCCAAGGAAGCAATACAAGAAAGAAGACATGTAATAGTTAGCCTGTATTTATTTTCCACCTTAGATTGACCTAGATCTTTATCATTAGCTTGATAAAGATCATAGAGGATGAAGCCATAAACAACCACGTTTATTTATTGCACTTTACATATATATGCGCATATGATGAATGTATGTGTAGAGTAGTATATAAAGATGCATGCTTAATTAGATTAAGGATGTATGTATTAGATACGACACACATGCCATGCTTGCTAAACAAGATAAAATCTGTAACAAATCAAGATTTTAAAATGAACAAATGATTATGAGATTCTCGTGTTTATGAAACATGAAATAATATACAAATTTTCTTTGTTTCTGACATGGGGCGATTTTGTCAAAAGCGAGTTCATTGAACTTGTAAGGTTGTGGGTTTTAAGCGAGACCATTGTGACTCCCTCACTACCTGGAAATCAAACCATTGACGAATATTGATTTGAAGTATTTTATTCAAGGAAAATTTGGGAATCTCTTTATGATGGGATCATGATCGTTATAAAATTAACAAAACCCTAAAGTTAATATTAAATTGATCAGATGTCTTCCAATGAGTCCAATGCGTTAACCACTAGATCGACCAGGAGTGGGTTCGCCAAAGCAAAGTACTCCTATCTATCGTGGGAGATGTGTTGAAGTATATTGATACTTTTTGACTATTGGGTTTGACTTAACTAAGTTACCACAATAGGATTGTGAACTTAGAGGCATAGAGTTTGGCGATATTTATTAAATAAATATGAACAAATGTTGTTCCACCAAGCTATCCAAGAGTTATATAGTTGATACAATTGACAAATGTTGTCTACCTATATAATCATGTTTTAGGAGAAAAGCCAAAGCTGACCTAACACATGGTAAAATATGGATCTTGGTTTACTAGAAAGGATATAGAAGATATTTTTTTTTTCTGAATTAATAGTTAGGGCTATTGATTTGATAAAAATAGTGGGAGATATATATTATGAATATATATATGAATAATCACTTGAACATAATTTAATGATCATCTGTAGACTAAGTCATTTTATGTACTTTAATATTGTAGATATCAAATGACAAAAAACACAAATAACTTCTCTATGTAATAGTCCTTGTGAAGGACAAGCTGACATGAAATGATTTCCTTGATTGATATGGGAACTTGAGGTGTGTCCTCGGGTTCAAGGATGTCACTCAAACCCCTCCCTTATTTCTTCTAGCTGAGAATGAAACATGTGCAGAACAAAATGTTTACCAGAAGCAAATTAATTATGCAACTAATGTTTTATGTCTCATGCTTGTAATTATGAGTCCTGAGCTTTAGAAGCAGCAAGAGCATAATGATGCTTATGATATGATTGAGCACCTTCAAAAGATGTTTGAAGGATAGGCTTGTCAGGAATATTTGACAATAATAAGGTACCATACTTTTGCATTAATGGGAGAATCATATCCGGTTGTAGCACATGTTCTAAAGGTGATAGGCATATGTACCATGATATTCTGGGTTTCAAGAATGGTCTAGAGACTCAGCTTGATTTGATCAAACGATTTTTGAACAACTTGTATTCTCAGTTTGTTAAAAACAAAAGGAATGAGATAGACAGAACACTCACTGAGTTGTTAAGCATGTTTAGAACTGCTGAAAATAACACGATAAAGGCATGAATTGCGTCCATGTTGATGATGTACACATGGAATGCAAATGAGAAAGAAAAGTGGACATGCAAGGTGAAGATTTGATATTATTCGGTGCCAAACCAAAGTCCAATCCCAAAGGGCTTTTGAAGCCTAATAGTGGTGTTGCTAAGGAGATGATTGTCATTTCTGTGGAAATAACTGGATGAATGGAAGTTAAATTGTCGAGCTTATTTGGAAGATCTAAAGAAGAAGACTAGCAATGGTCAAATTTCAGGTATAGGGTTAGAATTGGAGCAAAAGTTGTTGCTCTAGTTGAAGGAACTCGATACCTAATTTTGCCCATAAGGCGAGACTGAGAACTTGATAAATTGTTATTACGTGCCTGCCTTTAGCGGATACATTAAGTCAATTTCTTGTCAGGACAAGAAAGGTTTTCATTTTAATTAAATAAACAATAGTTTTTTATTCTATTTCAATGATAAAACTTATAATGTTGCACAATTAGTTAACAATTTATATGTTCTAAGTTGACTAAAATCAAACATTACCTCTAGCATTGTCGTTAAGCCATATTAATGAGAAACGCATTTCTGAGTTGCATATAGATTAATACTTGGATAAGTTTGATTTTGAATCATACGGAAGATGCGAACTTTGTCTCATTGGCAACATGACTAAAGCTTCTTGTTGTGGATATGTTGTGAACTTGATAATTTCATTAGCAAAACACCTTAGTAGATTTTACTTGGTGAAAAATATAGCATTTGACGGATAAGGATTATAGTCCCGACGGATGACTCAATATAGTCCCGACGGATGATGATTTATTATCCATCGAGTGAGTAGCTTGTGTAACAATAAGGTTGTAGCACATTATTGCATACACATTATTTAGATTCTGTAGTAGTACTCAAGTCATGTTGACTTTAATTAGATATGCAGAATAGGTTGATTAATTGTACATAGATGATGTCTTGTAATTCTGTGTAAATGAAATGAAGTCAAGTGCCAGATTGCTACCCGACGGATAAACAATAATGCCACTCGATGGATGATCAACAAGGCAACCCGACGGATGATCATGAACCCGACGGATAAAGAATTCAAACATCTGTTGACAGTGACAACACAGTCACATGCGTCGAGTGTATGAAAATAGAATGTGGAAGCCTATTCAACTGGGTTTTAGAGAACAAAGAAGCATTGACATTTCCATGCTATTATGAAGATATTCAAAGATGCTGGAATAGAGTAATGAAGCAGTATAGTATTAGACTTGATAGGTTTTGTTTTATTATCTTGTCTTATTACTTTGTAATCTTGGTGATATATGAACCAAGAAGTAGAAAATAGAACAACAAGAATACTAAGCAAGAATTTCTCAGAGAAACATTTTTAAGCTGTATTCTTAGCATTTCTCTGCAAACTTAGTTGTTCATATTTGTAAGCAGCTGTGAGCAAATCTTGCTACACAGAGTTCTCTTAATATAATATATATCTCTGATGGATGTAGGATTTTATCTATCACAGAAGCATGGTAAAACAATTTTACACATATAAAATCCAAATAAAAGCATATAAATCGTGATTAAAACATATGGGATCAATTTCTAACCTTTAAAAGTGATCCGAGAACAACGAGCGGAGGTCCCTAGCAGCTGCTCCTCAAGTGTGAAGCACTCCACCGGTATCCACCAAGAAAACGATGTAATGAAGGAGGAGGAGGAGGTGGAGAGAATTAGGGTTTTGTAAAACCTTTTTAGGTTGTTTTTTTGCAAAAATAGGGTTTATAATAGTATATTTATAGGCAAAATTTTCAGCTGAAAATTTTCCCATAAAATATTATTATTTTTATTAACCCTTTATTATTCTCACTAATAATTAAAATACCTTTTAATTATTAATTCTTTTTCTAAACACTTTAGAAATAATTCTCTCACTTGATTTAATTTCCAAAAATTAAATTCTTAATTAATAATATTAAGAACTTTTTCTTAATTAATTTATAATTAATTAAATCTTATTTAATCAATTATTAAATTTTCCAATTAATTATTTATTTCATAAATAAATAATTATCAGCCATTATTAATTAATTCCTCCACCATTAAATCATTCTCTTTTATGGTGTGACCCTGTAGGTTCAATATTAAGCCGGTAGTAGAAATAAATAATAATAAAACTATTTTATCATTATTTATATAAATTCTCTAATTCATTAAATATGATTAATTAATTAATCATATTTATTCTACATCGTGAGGGATACTTCTCAGCATATCGCGACTATCCGGATAATACGAATTCACTGCTTAGAATACCAAGAACCTATTCAGTGAGTAGTTACCGTACAATCAATTCCTTCTACCTTGCAATGTCACGATTAAATACAAGGCATGGAACTTGTGTCAAGCCTATCTTAATTAATCATTTGCTTTCCCATTCACTATGCTTAGTTCTTATTTATTGTAAATTAGAAACTCCTTTCTAATTTCATTCACTCTGGCCAGAGATTCCTGAACTAGCATAAGTGGATCAGCATTGAACATTCTTTTCCTTCACTGGAAGGGGTAGATCCTTTATTGATCATACACTATCTTCGTGTACAAATTCCTATACCCAGTAGAACCCTTATAATTGTCCCTGGAGACTAAGAACTAAACCAAAGCATAGTTCAGTGTACACAAGATGACTATGATAACCTCAAGTCTAAGGATACTTGTACAACTATCACTATATGAACAACTGCTGACACGTGAGTGAACTCCATCAGTTATTCAGCTGTGTGAGTCATGTTCAGTGAACTTATTCTATAATAAGCACCTACATACTAGCTATAGTGTCACCACACAAATGTCTATGAGAACAGACATCCTTCATAATGAAGTAATCATAGTATGTACCGATCTTTGCGGATTATTAATTACCAGTTACTAATCCTACGACCAGGAACTATTTAAGTTTAGAGTTATCATCTTTTAGGTCTCATTATTATGATCTCATCACAATCCATAAAAAGCTTTACTCTAAACTGTGGTATATCTTATTTAAACACTTAAAATAGATAGTGCCCGTAATAAAAACAAAACAAGTCTTTTATTAATATCAATAAAATCAAAAACAGATTACATAAAAGTTATTCCTAAATCCTCATACATGATTGGACTTAGGACATATCTCTTTCAATGGATACATTCAAATCCACCAGAAAGTTTTTAAAGACTGTATTTTTAATTACTTGTGTATTGATTCATTCCAAGTTATCATTCCGTAGTTTGCAAATCAATTCACACAGTTATATATTATTAAGATAGAACATTTTATATCTTAGTGAAAAAGTTTCAAGAATTCCATTCAACCCCCCTTCTGTAATTCTTATTGCATTTTTAGGGACTAACAATTGGTATCAGAACAAGCTCTTGATAAACAAAGAGTTTAAAGATCACAACAAAACAGCAAGATGAACAAGAAGGATGTTGGAGTCAAGATTCCTTTTCTGGATAAAGATAATTACCATCATTGGAAGGTAAAGATGCATCTTCATTTACTTTCTCAAGATAAGGCCTATGTAGATTGCATAGAAAGAGGTCCTCATCTGCCAATGAGAGCTGCAACTGGAAATGAGCCATCTGTCCCCAAGCCAAGGCATGAATGGTCTGATCCTGATATTGAACAAGTCATGAAAGATAAGAAGGCCATGAATATCCTGTTCAATGGAGTTGATGGTGATATGTTTGACAACATCATCAATTGTAAAACTGCCAAGGATGTTTGGGATACAATACAGATTATCTGTGATGACACTGAACAAGTCAGGGAAAATAAGATGCAGTTGCTAATTTAGCAATATGAGCACTTTTACAGTGAAGATAGTGAGTCTCTCACTGACATTTTTAGTAGATTTCAAAAACTACTAAATGCTCTGAAGTTGCATGGGAGGGTCTATCAGACAAAAGACTCCAATCTTAAGTTCCTTAGATCTCTTCCAAAGGAATGGAAACCTATCACAGTCTCATTGAGAAACTCTCAAGATTACAAGGAGTTTACTTTGGAGAGACTGTATGGCATCCTGAAAACTTATGAGCTAGAAATAGAGCAAGATGAGAGGATGGTGAGAGGAAAGAAGAAAGGAGGATCCATTGCACTAGTTGCTGAGTTAGAGAAAGAGTAGGAGATGAAGATGGAAGCTGTTGAATCAACTTCAAAGGTCTATGAAAACAAGGGCAAGGGGCTGGTAGCAGAAAATGAAGATTATTTGAGCCAAGATGACATGGAAGATATTGATGAACATTTAGCATTTTTTTCCAGAAGATTTTCCAAGCTTAAGTTCAAGAAGAACTTTGGAGCAGCTAAGCCAAATAGTACCATGGTGGATAAATCAAAATTCAAATGTTTCAAATGTGGCTTAGCAGGGCACTTTGCTAGTGAGTGTAGAAAGTCAGATTCCAGCAAAAAGAAGTTTTAGCCTGTGGATTATAAACAGAAATACTTTGAGTTGCTCAAACAAAAGGAAAGGGCTTTCATTACACAAGAAAATGACTGGGCAGCAGATGGTCTGGATGAGGATGAGAATGTCAGCTATGTCAATCTAGCCCTAATGGCCAAGTCTAATGAAACGGAGACAAGTTCTTCAAGTAATCAGGTAATCACCACTAACCTTGCACATTTATCTAAAGCTGAGTGTAATGATGCCATAAATGACATGTCTACAGAACTATATCATTTGCGTTTACACTTAAGTCTCTTACTAAGGAAAATGCTAAAATCAAAGAAAACAATTTGTTTTTAAGTGAGAGGAATAATGTGCTAGTGTCTCAGTTCATTGAATTTGAAAAATTAAGAATTGAGTGTAAAATTGCTAAGGATGAATTAACTGAGTCCTTGAAGAAAGAAGAGATCATGAATAAGCATCTTGAACGAGAACAGGAGGTGATTAAGGCATAGAAAATATCTAGAGATGTTCATGCTCAAATCACCAAAGTTCAAGGTATTGAGTCCTTTTGTGATGCAGCCTGGAAGAAGAATAAGGAGAAGCTGAAATCCAATTTGGTTGAAGGATTGCTAACAGATGTAGACTCGATGGATGATGAGGGTCATCCGTCGGATAACAAAAAGGGTTATCCGTCGAGTGATATAAATCCTCATCCGTCGACTGTGAGAAAGCCTGTCAGTAAAGCCAAACTTGTCAAGTTAAATGAGAAATATGGATCAGTTTCCAAGAACTTTGTTCCAGGAGAATCCAGTCAAGTGAAGAAGGAGAGAAAGGCTAATGTTGGTCACATGACTGTCAAGCAATTGAGTGACAGACTGGAAAAGATTGAGATTAAAACAGAGGCTAAAAAGAAAAATAATAGAAATGGTAAAGTAGGGATTAACAAACACAATAACTACACACATGATAAATATGCTCCTAGAAAAATCTGTGTCAAGTGTGGTAGTGTAAATCATTTGTCTGTTAATTGCAAATCTGCCATGCCTACTCCCATATATGTGCCACCTCACTTTCCCAACATGAATGCCATGCCTTTTATGCCTATGAATGTTATGTCTACACAGAATATGAATGCAGAGTTTGCTAATATGCCATTTGCACCTAATCCTTATTATGCTACATTTAGTATGCCACAAATGTCATTTAGCATGCCTTACTGGAATAACATGTTCACTAGTAGCATGTCATTCCCTGTTAATCAAAATATGCATGATAATTCTGTTACAAAGAATGGTTTCAAAGGTCCAACTCAAATGACTAAGGATGAATCTGATATCCCCAAGTCAAATGAGATAAAGCCTAAGAAAAAGAAAAAGAAAGCTAACAAGGCAGGACCCAAAGAAACTTGGGTACCAAAATAAACTTGATTTGATTTTGATGTGTGCAGGGAAACAGAAAGAATTTATGGTACTTGGATAGTGGTTGTTCAAGACACGTGACTGGTGATTTTACCCTGCTCACAGAGTTCAAGGAGAGAGCTGGCCCAGGTATTACTTTTGGAGATGACATCAAGGGTTATACTGTGGGATATGGCTTGATTTTAAAAGACAATGTCATCATTGAGGAGGTTGCCTTAGTGGATGGTCTCAAGCATAATCTGTTGAGTATCAGCCAGCTTTGTGATAAAGGCAATTCAGTAACCTTCAACTCAGAAGCCTGTGTTGTGACTAACAAGAGGAGCAACAAAGTGGTTCTCACTGGTGTGAGAAAAGGAAATGTGTACCTAGCTGTCTTCAACTCATCAAATGCAGAATCTGTTACTTGTCTTGTAATAACCCCCAAAATTTTCAACTTTTTTTGTAACCCTTGTGAATAGTGTTTTTGCTGAATGAGAGAACTTTTCATGCCACACTATGTAGGGGTTCTATTATGGATATTCTGAGATTTTATTAGTACTCTATATGGTATATGAGTGTATGTAAAGATCGTCAGAATCCAATTCCGAACACTTTGATTTTTCCCAGAAATACACTAGATACGGAGAGAATTGAGTATAAGGTAACAGGATAAAAAGGATTTAAATTAAGGGATTATAATAGAGGATCATAAAAAGGAATATAATGTATTGAGAAAGGTTATGGGAACCTAAGTAATAAGATCCCGGGTATGATCCTTCAAACGATAAACGAAAACGAAAGTTAAGCGAACCGTATAACAGATCAGCGGTCATTAGGCAAACAATTAGGAAGTTAAGCAAAGGGATTAGAGAGAGTGATGTCACCCAACCAATGAGAAGAGGACAAGGAGGGAAAGATGACATCACAACATGACATAGGTATGACATGGGAAGGAAGGAGATGTGGTGGATTTTTAACCACACAAAATCAAGGTTAAATTGGTAATTAACCAAAAACAAAACAAAACCAAATCAACCAAGCCAAATAATTCATTCTTCATCTAAACAAAAAGAAACCAAGGCATTATTCTTCAATTGCTCTCGGCTTTTTACTATTCCAAAGGCAAGAAATTTCAAAAATTCAAGATCCAAGCTTCCTAAATTGGTGAGTTAATTCCCTAATCATCCTTATGCATAGTTAGGGCTATATCATGAGTTTAAGCCATCAATTCTTTCTCAATCTTCTTCATTAAATCAATGAAGAAGACAATGAATAGTGTTTTTAAGTTTTTAACTTGAAATTTTTCTTGTTTTCCTTTAAGATCCAAGCATCCCTAAGACTTCTCAAAGCTTCTTAAGGCTTCCTAGCTACTCTCACCACTTCAAGGAAGGTATATCATCTCCAAACCCTAGATTCCTATGTTTAATAAGATGATTTTGATTATTATGGTGATATTGTAGCTTAATGTTTGTGGTTTAGAGTTTGGGTTGAAGTGGTATTGAAATGGAATGGTAAATCTTGTTGTTTTGGTTAAAAGAATATAGTATAGTTAAATTCAAGCTTAGGCATAAGTATGAATGTTAAAAATTGAATTGATTGGGGCTGTTATGATGTGATAAGGATGGATGTTGGTTGTATGATTGATTTGAGGTTGAATTGGGATGGTTTTTGAATGGTTTAAAATTGGGAAATCGCGTAAATATAGCCGTCGTAACGTCCGATTTTCTTTAGACTGTTTTTGTGCATAACATTAGGACCCGAGAACCCCCTGCTAGATTATGACCATTGCCATGTCTAAATAGCTCGTGTTACGAGCTTCGTTTTGATATGTAGTTCGTTCGATTCCGATGCACGGTTTAGGATAAACGACCGTTTCAAGTAACGGCGTTTCGCGAACGAAACTTTTCCCCTCGCCTTACTTTGAAACATAGGTTAAAGACCTTAAAGGACTAATTGAAGTATGAAACATTTATGTAAGGTGTAATAGGCAGTTGGTAAGACACTCGCGAAGGAATCGCCTTAGAACTCGTAATGGTTAAATTATTAAAAATGGTGGAGCCGAGGGTACCCGAGTGACTTAAGAGAATCAATAAGCGCAAAACAAGCGTTAGAGTCTAAGTTAGTTAAAGTATAGATTTACAAGTGACTTTGGTTTAATTCCTACTTACTTGTTGTTTATAGGTTACCAGACTCGTCCCGAGCCTTTTATCACCCCAAGTCGCTCAGGCAAGTTTTCTACCCGTTATAACTGTTGTTGTGATGTATTTGTGTATATGCATGATCTTGCGTTAAATGCATATTTGTTATAGCAAATTCTTGCGATATATTGTAGCATGTTATATGGTACATATGCATGCCTGTTTCATATTCTTGCCATATATATCTGATCGGTTCAGTTGATAATACCTATGCTAGAGGATAGCGGTAATTTGCATATACCCTTATTATAGGGACCCAAAAGGTGAAAACATTTTCTAAAACCGGGAGTCGAGGATCCCGAGTAGATTTTGTATATATGTATATATATATTTATATATATATATATGGTTATAGTTTTCAAAACTATTAATCGAATAAGGGTTATTCGATAACTTTATATTATTTATTGAATATTATTTCGAATATTATTCGAGGGCTTATGACTCCTTTATATTATTATTGAATATTACTTGGATATTCATTTGAGGATGTATGACTCCTTTATTTTATGAATATTATTTATAATATTCATTCGAGGTATTATGACTCCGCTTATTACTGAAATATATTCTTTATTTTATTAAAGAATAAGGTGTCAATAATCAAACTTATTTTCGATTATTCAAATAAAGATAGTACTTTTATATAAGTATATCTTTGGTTATTTAATATCCATTTCCAGTATAAGTTTTAATACTTCTACTTCGATTATTTTTATAAGGATTATCTTTATGAGAATATTATTTAAATAATAATATTCAGACATTTTCTAAATATATTGGGACTGATTTACTTCATTAAATCAGCATTACTCCAAACACTCTTTAAAGTATTTTCGAGTCTTCAAAATGATTTTTAAAAGTTAGAGCGGATCCCAAAACTCATTTTTATATTTAAGATCTTCCTTTTAAAAAGGGGATTTAAATACTCGCTCAAAACCTGAGGGATCCGGCTCTATGGTGTATTTTATATTCGCAACAAGGTTGCAGTTTTGGTAAATGAATTGATTACTTACCCAACGTTCGGGAAGTAAGTCCATCTATTGAGTCGGCATAAGCAACATGGGCTCAGTGGGCGTCCATGATAGTGTAAGTGGCTCAGTGGGAGTCCATCAAATGTATAAGTGGCTGAGTGGCAGTCCAGCATAAGGTCCTATTGCGACCAGGGTGATGACCAGTGGGGAATTCGTCCATCTACTAGTAGAAAAGGTTACTTATTGGTATCTTTGCCTGATCAGCAAGATACCTGGTTTATGCCAAAATTCTTTTCCTTTCCAAAATTCATTGGATGTTTCAAACTCTGTTCATACTTTACATGACAGAGGTTTTCAGGAAATGTATAAAGAAGATGTATATATGGATATATATATATATATCAGAACTTGATGAAGTATATCATAACTTCATTTCCTTTAATAATATTTCAAAGATTTAATCTATTCAAATCTTGTCTTGTAGTCTCATCTATGTGATGAACTGTTGAAAGCTTATTATACTTTGAACAGTGGTAGTTCAAGTAGCTTTATAAATGATATAAGTGTAGTGAAGTATCTGGTAACTTCATCCCTTGTTTTTACTTATATCTAGTAAGTAATTATCTTACACATGATAAAAGATTCTAGTAAGTATCCATTTAGATACTTATATTATTGTTATCACTATATATTATCTTGCCAGCTGTAAGGCTCACTCTTGCTTTATTTCTTCATCACACAACAACAGTTAGGAAAGATGGCCAGACTCCAGCAGACCCAGCGCAAGCGCGTGGGAAGCGTCCCGCGTCTTCCCGATGATGTTGTAGCTGCTATAGCTGCAGAGGTAGATCTATTGGTAGACCAGGCACTCTACTTTTGAGAATCAAATTATGTATAATTATAACTTGTGGCAGATAATGGAAATTAACTGTAAATTATCAAGTAATCATTCTGGGTTGTAATAACTTTTAAATTGTGGATTCAAAGACTTGTACTTATTTCAATTTCATCTCTGAGACTATAACGGGTTGTGGTGTGTGTTAGTGTGGGGTCACAACATAAGGTTATTTATTATTAATTAAGTGAAGTGATATTGTGGAAAGAAAGACCGTGATGACCCGGATCCCCGACCCCAGATCTGGGGGTGTTACATGTCTTCTCAGCAAAGCAAGTCAAGATGAAAGGTTGCTATGGCATAAGAAGCTATCCCATCTAAACTTCAAGACCATGAATGAACTAGTAAAGAAAGAATTGGTGAGAGGCATTCCTCAAGTGGAGTTTTCAAAGGATGGACTGTGTGATGCTTGCCAGAAGGGAAAGCAAATTAAAGCATCATTCAGAAAGAAGCTTGATTCAACAATTAAAGAACCTTTGAAACTGCTACACATGGATTTATTTGGACCAGTCAATGTGATGTCCATCTCAAGGAAAAGATTTCGCCTAGTAATTGTAGATGATTTCTCAAAGTTCTCTTGGATATATTTCCTAAAGTCTAAAGATGAGGCTAGTGAAATCATCATCAATCACATAATGCAAGTCAATAATCATCCTGATTTCAAAGTTAGAAGAATCAGGAGTGACAATGGAACTGAGTTCAAGAATTCTGTCATGAGAGCATTTTGTGAAGAAAATGGGATTTTGCATGAGTTTTCAGCAGCAAGAACTCCACAACAAAATGGAGTAGTAGAAAGGAAGAACATATCACTTATTGAAGCTACAAGGACAATGCTTGAAGAGTCTAAGTTACCAACATATTTCTGGGCTGAAGCTGTAAATACTGCATGCTACACTCAAAATATTTCACTGATTAATCAAGCAAAATGCATGACTCCATATCAATTGTTCAAGAACAAGAAGCCAACTCTAAATTTTCTTCATGTCTTTGGCTGCAAATGTTATATCTTGAGAAATCAGACTGATCAACATGGGAAGTTTGATGCTAAACAGATGAAGGAATTTTTGTTGGATATGCTGTGGGAAAAGCATATAGAGTCTACAATCTAAGAACCAATATTGTTGTGGAATCAATACATGTTGTGTTTGATGATAAAAATATTGAAGGACTGCAAGATGGAGATTACCATGAGAGCCTCAAATTTGATAATGTGGAGATGGTTAGTGATGACAGTGATGATGAAAGTGATTAAGAAACACTATTAAAGGATAATGCAGAAAAATCTCCTACCAATGAAGCACAAAATTCAACATCTGTCGAGTTGCAAAATGCTTCATCCGTCGGGAGACAACCAGCTTCATCCGTCGGTACTCAAGATTCACCATCCGTCGGGTCATCAAAAGAAGCTGGAAGTCAGAATAGATCACTTACAGAAAGCTCCCCTTTCTCAAATCAATGATCCATTAACTCGGGGGGAGTTTCTAACAATCAAAACTCAATCACACATCAAGACAACAATGAGGCCTCTTCATATAGAGCTAATCTACCTCAACAAAGGAAATGGACAAAGGATCACCCCTTTGAGCTCATCATTGGTGATGTATCTTCTAGAGTTCAAATAAGGAGAGCAACTCAAGAAGAATGTCTATACAACAACTTTCTTTCCAAGGAAGAACCAAAGAAGGTAGAAGAAGCTTTATTGGATCCTGATTGGATTTTAGCTATACAGGAGGAGCTAAACCAATTTGAGAGGAATAAGGTATGGAAGCTGGTGCCCAAGCCTAAAGGAAAGAATCCAATAGATGCCAAATGGGTATTCAGAAACAAGATGGATGAAAATGGCATAGTAGTCAGGAACAAAGCTAGATTGGTTGCTAAGGGCTATTGTCAACAAGAAGGAATAGATTTTGATGAAACATTTGCTCCTGTTGCAAGACTTGAAGCCATCAGAATCTTCTTAGCCTATGCAGCCCATGCCAATTTCAAAGTCTATCAAATGGATGTCAAAAGTGCCTTTTTGAATGGAGACTTGGAGGAGGAAGTCTATGTCATTCAGCCTCCTGGTTTTGAAGATCCAAATTTTCCAGAATATGTCTACTATCTTTTGAAAGCACTTTATGGACTGAAGCAAGCATCTAGAGCCTGGTATGACACTTTATCAAAGTTTCTTTTGGAAAATCACTTCATAAGAGGTACTGTAGATAAAACTTTATTCTTTAGAAATGTTAATGGCTCTAGTATACTTGTTCAAATTTATGTAGATGGCATTATTTTTGGCTCTACAGATGAAAAACTTTGCCAAATTGATGCAGAGTAAGTATGAAATGAGTATGATGGGAAAACTAACTTACTTTCTTGGTTTACAAGTTAAGCAAGTTAGTGATGGAATATTTATTAGTCAAACTAAATACATTTATGATCTTTTAAAGAAGTTTGATCTAATGGATTGCACATCTGTAAAAACTCTCATGACCACTGCAACTAAGCTTGAATTAAACACTACTGAAAAGTCTGTGGATATTTCAAGTTATAGGGGCATGGTTGGCTCACTTCTGTATTTAACAGCTAGTAGGCCAGATATAATGTTTGCTACATGTTTGTGTGCTAGATTTTTCAGGCTGATCCTAGAGAATCTCACTTAGTAGCTATTAAGAGAATTTTCAGATATCTCAAGGGAACACCAAAACTTGGCATTTGGTACCCTAGAGATTCTGGTTTTAATCTAACTGTTTATTCAGATGCAGATTATGCAGGTTGTAGAATTTATAAAAAAAGTACAACATGAACCTGTCAATTTCTAGGAAATAAGCTTGTGTCCTGGTTCAGTAAAAAGCAAAATTCAGTTTCTACTTCTACAGCTGAATATATTGTTGTTGGCAGTTGCTTTGCACATATTTTGTGGATGAAGAACCAATTGCTAGACTATGGTCTGCAAGTGGAAAGAATTCCCATTTTCTGTGATAACATAAGTGCAACTGCCATCACTGAAAATCCAGTGCAACATTCAAGAACAAAGCACATAGATATCAAGTACCACTTCATAAGGGAATATGTAATGAATGGTACTGTGGAACTACATTTTGTTCCAAGTGAAAAGTAGCTTGCAGATATATTTACCAAGCCACTGGATGAATCCACCTTTTCAAGGTTGGTAAGTGAGTTAGGTATGCTAAATTATTCTTAAATCTTTTCAGATAATTTGCAAGTTGTCATGCAGCTAGAAATTTAATTGATTTTTCAGTCTTAGATGGAATTTTGGCTAAGTCAAAATTTACATCTCGACGGATGATCTTTATCCATCGAGTTTGATCATCCGTCGGAATACTGTTTGTAAATAAAAATCAATTATTTGTCTGGAATATTTTATAACTCAACGGATAACAGTTTATCCTCGTCCGTCGAATTGTCTTAATCTTAGCCGTTAATTTCCTAAACATTATTCATCGAGTATACTTACAGTTTGTAAGCATAACACGACGGATAATTGATGGAATTTTTACAGTTTATTTTTAAACGTCTATTTTGGGCAATTTTCATTGGTTACTTTATTATTTTTGACAGTTATTTTTTAGATAGTATAAAAGCTTAATTCATTTCCATTGCTTTTCTTTTATCATTCTCAAATTATCTGCTCTAAATTTTCTCTTTCTCAAAAGCAATTATCATCTCTATCTCTGTAATTTCCACTCTCTAACAATAGCATTAGTAGTCAAGATCATGTCACAAACTGGATATATCTATGAGAAGAACAACTTCACGGCTCTAGTAAACAAGGGGATTCAATATTCAAGTGACTACCACAAAATGATGGATTTTGTGAAGAACTGCAAACGCAGCTATGCAATGCTAGAATCACCCACCAGCTTCTGTGAGATTATTGAAGAGATGTGGATGACTGCTACATACAACTCCACTGATAAGACCATCACACTCACTATTAAAGGTAAGGAATTCTGTATCAATAGTGATGTTATTAAAGCATGTTTCAAAATTCCTGATAATACTGTGACCTCACCACACACAGATACCGATATTGTTAATATGCTTAATTCCATGAACTATGCACTCTCTACTTCTAAGTTAAGGGATATTAGGAGGTTGGGTCTTAGGAAAGAATGGAGTTTCATGTGTAATGTAGTTACCAAGGTCTTTTCTGGTAAAATCAGTAATTTTGATTCTGTCAATATTTCAATGCTTAACATGCTCTACATGCTAGTTACAGATAAGTTCATTAATTTTAGTGATCTTGTTTTGTTTGAGTTGGGGTTTAAATTAGGGGAATTAAATAAGAGGGGTAAAATTTTTTTATTATGCTAGATTTTTCATGATGCTAGCTAACCACCTTTCTGAGGAAATTGTACTTGAGAACCCAAACAACAAATTAGAGTGTTGGGTTCAAGAGAGGAGAATTATTGCAGATTTAAATAGGGCAAATCATCACAAGGAGAGGCCACTCTTCTATTTCCCTGTAATGGAAGCACCTCAGGTAAGTGAGGTAAGTTCATCTGTCCATACTCTTCCAACCTCACAAATTTCTTTGAATTCTAGTGTAGCTATGATAACTATGCCAATGACCCAACAGTTGCCTACCCAAGCTACCAAACCATCAAAAGTTTCAAAATCCAAATCAAAGAAAGCCCCGTCTGGTATCTCTCAAAAGATGCCAGTTGTAAAATCCATCAAAACCAAAGAGGGGAGTGTGAAGGAGGGAAAGGTAGGTGAGGGACAGGGTGAACATCAAAGAAACCCTAAGGATAAGGATGGAGAGTTGAGTGGTTCCCAGCCTAGCCACACTGCAGTTTCCCAACAAACTGCAATGCTTAAAAAGGACAAAAGCTCATTTCTAGCTGCATCCTCCCAAAAGGATGTGGCTATTGAACAAAGCTCTCAGCCAAGAGCACAGGACAAAAGGGTAAGGGATACTAGCTCACCCCAAACTTATGCAAGAAAGAAGAAATCAAAAACCCTTGTGGATGCACAGGGTTCACACACTGTGCAAACTGGTGCTAAAGACAGTCACTGCACTTTCACAAATTCAGCTTGATGTGGCTCCAATAAATATGGAGTCACAGCCAAAATCATTAGTTATAGAAGCACCTCAAACACCAAATTCTCCCACAAACTCTCTAGATGTGGATATGATCAACACATCAATTATTGATTCCCCTCCTTTAACTTTGTTGGGGAAGCCAAAATCTAATGCAAGTGAGCATCATCTTTTGGATGATTTGTTGGCTCACTTGCCAATTCTTTCAAGAACTGTTGAAACATCTGTGCCCAAAATCTTATCAATCAGCACAGAGTCCACAATAGTTTCAATTCCAAGTTCATTAATTTCTACTCTCTCGATGGATATTGCTCATCCGTCGAGTAGTGATTGTATCCCGACGGATCAGCTTAACAGCATTTATCCGTCGGATAGTCAAACTGCTAACCCGATGGATATTCCTCATCCGTCGGGTGTCTCTGCACAACTTCAAATTTCATCTATTACCTCTAGTGCAGAAGACTTAGTGGTTGTATAATCACTCTTAGGATTGAGGGAAGAGAGTGTTATGAGTGAGAGTCTGGGTTGCTCCAGGAAAAAGGAGAGGAAAGGAGTGAAAATATGCAATCCATTTCTTCAGGATTGGCAAAAGAGAGTGAGAGGAGTCCCACCTTAGATGGTGAAGGTGAGGGTGTGAGGGTGGGAAGCCAGGGTGATACCCTGATGCAACAAAAGAGGGAACAAGAGAGAAATGCAGGTACAGGAGCTATAAGGATGTATGTCATTGCTAGTGAGTTAATGAATGTCCAAGATGCAGACAGGGAGGGACTATCTCAGTAACCTCAAGCTGTTATAGATTCCACCTCCCTTGATGCTGAGGCATTTACTCACCCTGTTCCAGCTTATGAACTTCTAGCTGAACAGGGCAATGACAATGTAGAAAGGATGCTCAATTTGGTGTATACCACTCAGTCAATGCTAAGAGCTAAGGATGCGATCACAGCTTTTCCCTCTATAGCTGGTGATGTTGATTATGAGACTGGTGGTTCAACAGATTTCTTTGGAGACGAAGGTGGAGATAGTGAAGAAGAGCCATTGGACATAGGGGGAGAAGTAGGTTCCAGTTCAAGATTAGGCATGCCATCATGGGCATTTTCAAAATATTGTGATGAACACTACTTCAAGACAACCCTGATCCAACTCATAAATCAGACAAATTCTGCTCTTCAAACCACAAAAAATGTCAACACCAAGAAGCTCCTTCAAGCACATCTTGCCTCTTTGCAACTACAACAAATTCAAGGCTTCCAACATGCTAGAGATGTCAACACCATCAAAGGAGATATTGATGAGATGAAGAAGGTTATTTTTGACAAAATGGACTCTAAGCTTCCAGAAGCTACAATGCTTGATATTAAGAGATAGCTCGGAAAAAATTATGATCTTGCCACAAAGATAGATGCCTTGGATACAAGGATGACAGCTATGGAAACATCTCTTACAGCAATTCATCTGCATCAAGCTCAACAGACATACTTGCTTTAGAAACTGGTGGCTACACAAACCTCCTCCTCTACTCAACTTGATGATAACAAAAAGGGGAGAAAGAACCAAGTGAGGGGAGAAGCTTCACATTCAAATCAGTAAAGTAATTGTGCCTATAATTGCTTTCACCAAGCCACCAGTAACAGACAGTATTGATCTGATCAATAAAGCAGCAGCCATTATAAGAGCAGCTGAAAAGGAGAAGTTGAATCCAATCAACTGGGAGAAGATTGATGAGGATATTCAGAAGAAGTTTGGGCTAGCAAAGAAGCCATAAAAGTCAGCCATTCATCACTCTCAAGTCAGGCAAATCTCTGTGAATGAAATGAGTATGAACTATCTGGAAAGGGGACAGCCATCCTGTATCAAATCTTCAAAGGCTAAAATAATTTTGAAGCCAAGGGGGGACTATCCAAAATCATCATTAAAGAACCCTTTCGATACAGTGTATGAGACACCTAAGCCTGATGAGAAGAAACTGTTGTCAAGGTCAATTGCCTTCTACAAGGATCCAGCTGATTTAGCCTTAAAAACAAGAATTGCTAAAGTTTTCAGGAATGGGAAAGAAATTTGTGTGGTGGCTGGACATCCTCAATTTGCTCAAGCAAAGAGAGAAGAAAAGGCAAGATTGAAGCAAGAAAAGAAGCAAGATGCTCTAGATGCTAAAAAGGCTAAACAAAAGAAAGAGCAAGCTGCTATCTTGGCCAGGCTACAAGCTGTGAAACCAACACAACAAATTCCAGCTCAGCCATCTGAAATCACTGAATCTCAAGATCCAAAGAAGCAAGTTGAACCACAACAGAAGAAGAAATATCAAAGATACAAGGAATTGGTCAAAAGAACCAAAAGGAAATTGAACTTTGTTGGTAAGGAATTGGAGGATCAGTTTCCCAAGGAACCCACTCCAACTACTACTCAAGCATCAAAACCCTCAGTGGTATTTGAAGACATTAAGGTGGTGGATCCTTACAGGAACATTCATGGTGAACCTATTGTGCCTGAGGATGAACCAATAGACTGGGAGAGTCTACCAATTCCTGACTTCAATTTGCCAATCCTTATCAAGCCAAAGAGAACAAAGTCAAGAGCAGTCAAGAAAGTGAAGTTGTCACCTCTCAAATCCAAATCTCTATCTAAAGCACAATCCAAAGTCAACAAGGGAGATTACATGTACTTGTGTGACATCAAGGAATTCTCTGATCTAAATCTCTATCTAGATGAACTAGAAGAAGTGAGAGGAATTGATGCCTACAGGAATCTACCTGGAAGGTTGGTTTTCAAGTACATGGGAGGAAAGGAGATTCAATGGCCACTTCACAGGATCCTTCAAGAAAGCCAAGTTGTGCTGATAAAGGTTTATTCATCCTTTAAGAAGAACTTTGGATTCAATGTAACTGTAAAAAGACTGGTTCTAAAGAAGATTGAAGAACTGAGGAGTATTAGAGGTAAAGATGCACTCCCAAAGACTCTAATCATTCCCTACACAGGGAAAAGAGTGCATCTAAGGCCCTACTGGCTGATGGAGTTCATGGATGACAAAGGAGTGAGAAGATTTTTCAGATTAGAAGACCAATTGAGTATCTCTAGCAATGAGACTCTTTTGGAGATGCAAGAAAAGCTAAATCTCTTAGAATTTGATGAACTAGAATTCTACAAACAGCTCCAAAAGCAGATAGAAGAAAACAACAGAAAGCTTGGAAAGAGATCCAGACCTTCAAGGAACTAGATAAATCTGCTCAGGCTAGAGGAGCATCTTGAAAATGACTGTGAGTTAATCTTTGTACATTTTGTTATTTGAAGCACTTTACAGTTTTCTCTACTTACTCTTAAAGTTGTATTTTTAGGGTGTTTTATTATCATCAAGTTTTTCTTAATTTATGGCTACAATTCCAGTAGACATAAATTGGGGGAGATTGTTGTGGATATGTTGTGAACTTGATGATTTCATTAACAAAACACCTTAGTAGATTTTACTTAGTGAAAAATGTGGCATTCGACGGATAAGGATTATAGTCCCGATGGATGACTCAATATAGTCCCGACGGATGATGATTTATTATTTATCGAGTGAGTAGCTTGTGTAACAATAAGTCTGTAGCACATTTCTGCATACACATTGTTTAGATTCTGTAGTAGTACTCAAGTCATGTTGACTTTAATTAGATATGCAGAATAGGATGATTAATTGTACATAGATGATGTCTTGTAATTTTGTGTAAATGAAATGAAGTCAAGTGCCAGATTGCTACCCGACGGATAAACAACAATGTCACTCGACGAATGATCAACAAGGCAACCCGACGGATGATCATGAACCCGACGGATAAAGAATTCGAACATCTGTTGACAGTGACAACACAGTCACATGCGTCGAGTGTATGCAAATGTAATGTGGAAGCCTATTCAACTGGGTTTTAGAGAACAAAGAAGCATTGCCATTTCCATGCTATTATGAAGATATTCAAAGATGCTGGAATAGAGTAATGAAGCAGCATAGTATTAGACTTTGATAGGTCACACACACTGTAGAAGGGGTTGAATACAGTGTATAGTACAATCAAATCGAATACAAGTAACAGAAAACAGACTTTATTCAATGCAATAAACTCTGTTACAATATGGAACTGTCATCTCTCAGTGATGAACAAATATCACGAGAGCTGCTAGGGTTACAATGAATAATATTCTCGATAACGATAACACTTATAGTGTAAACCCTATATCTGTGTTTATATATCACACAGTTACAAGATAATTGCTAATTGATATGGAATATAATTCTGCTTCTTAAAATATATCAATCAGTTATCTTTTCTTCCAAGTATTCCATTCTTCATAGAATTCCTTCTTCATGCATATCTCTTCTTATGTTTTTCTCGATCTTTTTTCCTTCAATCAGCCGCCTTCCTTATCTGAAAGTTTCCTTTAAGTCCTGATATTATCTCCTGATAAATATCTCTTTAACCTTAAGTACTGATCACTTAAGTTCTGACTTCAGTATAAGTGCTGATTTCAGTTAAGTACTGATTTGTCTAAGTAAGATCTGAAAACTAAACACAAATCATATTAGACATGACATTATCAAATATATCTAACAATCTCCCCCAACTTGTAAATTAGCATAATATACAAGTTTAACAGATATTTGATGATTTCAAAAACATTAAGTACAAATGCATGAGAAATTGACTAGATAACTACAACTTACAGTCATTAAAGCTTTACCAACTTTAACTTCTGATAACAACTTTAGTCTGTATACATATCAGAATTTGAGCAGTTGTAGATCTTGACTTGGCTTTACTTTCTAATCTCTTTGATGTCAGGAGTTGTTCTGAGATAGTTCTTTAACAAACATCTCTCAGCATATCTGAGTTCATCTATCATCCTCCTTTTAGCATCTTTGAGTTCTGCAGTATCTTCACCAGTTTGAAAGATAGCATATCTGAGATCATTAATTTTTGCTTTTCTCAACTCCTGATCTAGTCTTATGACATAGGCTTTGTCAGACTCCAGATTGAATTCAAGTCCCTTAATACCGAGATATGTTCTGATCTGTGCAGTATTAGGCTTCATATCAATAATATCACCCTTATGATCTCTGTACTTTGGACAGTATGTGCTGTCAGACTTTACAGAATAGAGCCTTTTCTGTCTCTGAATTTGAGTCTTCAAATAGTTTGCAGCACTTTCTGTTATTCTGTCATTCACTTGAAGTAAGAATAAAACATGTTCTAGTTCTTCAAAATACTTCAGTGGTATAGCATTTTCCCTTATATGGTAAACCTGTTGGATTTTTAATCACAGCGGGGCATGGCAAAACACTTTTACACATATAAAATCCAAATAAAAGCATATAAATCGTGGTAAAAACATAGGAATCGAATCTAACCTTTAAAATAACTTGGAGACAACGATCAGAGATCCTTAGCAGTTGCTCCTCAAGTATGAAGCACTCCACCGGTATCCACCAAGAAAACGATGTTAAGGAGGTGGAGAGAATTGGGTTTTCCAAACTTTTTTTGGGTTTTGGGGTTCGAATAAAAATAGGGTCTATAATAGTATATTTATAGGCAAAATTTTCAGCTGAAATTTTCCCATAAATATTATTATTATTATTATCCCATTTATTATTCTCATTAATAATTAAAACACCTTTTAATTATTTATCCTTTTTCTAAACACTTTAGAAATAATTCTCTCTCTTGATTTAATTTCCAAAAATTAAATCCTTAATTAATAATATTAAGAACTTTTCTTAATTAATTTATAATTAATTAAATCTCATTTAATCAATTATTAAATTTGCCAATTAATTATTTATTTCACAAATAAATAATTATTTAGCCATTATTAATTAATTTCTCCACCATTAAATCATTCTCTTTTTATGGTGTGACCCTGTAGGTTCAATATTAAGCCGGTAGTAGAAATAAATAATAATAAAACTATTTTATCATTATTTATATAAATTCTCTAATTTATTAAATATGATTAAATAATTAATCACATTTATTCTACATCGTGAGGGATACTTCTCAGCATATCGCGACTATCCGGATAATATGAATTCACTGCTTAGAATACAAAGAACTTATTCAGTGAATAGTTATCGTACAATAAACTCCTTCTACCCTACAATGTCCCGATTAAATACAAGGAATGGATCTCGTGTCAAGCCTATCTAATTCAATCACTTGCTTACCATTTACTATGTTTAGTTCTATGCAAATTAGAAACTCCTTTCTAATTTCATTCACTCTGGCCAGAGATTCCTGAACTAGCATAAGTGGATCAGCCTTGAACATTTGCTTCCTTCACTGGAAGGGGTAGATCCTTTATTGATCATACACTATCTTCCTGTACAAATTCCTATACCCAGTAGAGCCCTAATAATTGTCCCTGAGACTAAGAACTAAACCAAAGCATAGTTCAGTGTACACAAGATGACTATGATGACCTCAAGTCTAAGGATACTTGTACAACTATCACTATGTGAACAACTGCTGACATGTGAGTGAACTCCATCAGTTGTTCAGCTGGGCGAGTCATGTTCAGTGAACTTATTCTATAATAAGCACCTACATACTAGCTATAGTGTCACCACACAAATGTCTATGAGAACAGACATCCTTCATAATGAAGCAAGCATAGTATGTACCGATCTTTGCGGATTATTAATTACCAGTTAGTAATCATATGATCAGGAACTATTTAAGTTTAGAGTTATCATCTTTTAGGTCTCACTATTATGATCTCATCATAATCCATAAAAAGCTTTACTCTAAACTATGGTATATCTTATTTAAACACTTAAATAGATAAAGCCCGTTATAAAAAACAAAACAAGTCTTTTATTAATATCAATGAAATCAAAACTGATTACACAGGAAGTTGTTCCTAAATCCTAATACATGATTGGACTTAGGACATATTCCTTTCAAAACCTACCATCTGTCATGAAATATAACAAGATGTGTTCTTTCAAGAAGGTATGGTAGACCATCTGTACAGATTCTAGTTGATTCAATCTTTCAGGAGTTGCTCCAACACCTGTTTCACTTAAGGAAGTTGGATCATTGGTTGTGTTCTGCACTCTTCTTTCATCAGCACTACGCAATCCAGATTTATATCTTGCTTCCTTTCCAGTAACCACTCTTGCTTCAAAACCACTTACTGCAGTCTTCAAAGGTTGAGTCTGTTTGGCTTTAGTGAATCCTGGTAGGAGTAACTTTAAGGATTTAACATGAGCAATGTCAGAGGTTTCCTTTGATTTATCTTCTGATATCAAGTCAACTTGAGCTATGTCAGAGGTTGCTTGTTTCATTGTTATATCAGAACTAACTATATCTTGACTCTGAATAACTTGAGCCATGTCAGAGGTTGTCTTAGAAATCTTCCTTGAAGTCAGAGTAAGATCAGCATCTTCAATAGAAAATTCTTCATCCATAGGAGGCACATAAACCTTTATAGGTTCACCAACTTTTTCTTTGCCCTTGGACCTTGGATCTATCTGCAATTTGTGATTTGGCCTTAGTTGCCACAGGATTTGTCCTTTCTTTCATCACAATACCTTTAGCCGTAGGAAGTTTCTTTTTACCAACAAAAGCTTCAGATTTGGAGTTGACTTTTTCTGACTTAAGTCTAGCTTCTTCTTCCATTAGACTTTCAAAGTCCATTCCTGGATATTCTTTCAGAAATAACTGTCTTGAAATTTCTTCATCAAGATCTAAAAGTTCATCAGAACTTATCCTTTTACCAGTATCAGAAGTTATTCTTCTCCTAGTATCAGAACTTGTTCTATGACTTGTAGTTCCAGCTCTTCTTGATGAGAGATCTCTACCTGGACCATGACCTCCACCCATTCCAGAGTTTCCCGTGTCATCTTTTCCATCATCCTTTCCCTTCAGTGTCTTGATAGTTTTGAATTTGGACTTAATTACTGATAGGGATAAATAAATCCTGATATTACAGTTTGGGCTGCAAAGGCCCAAAACGAAAATGTATGATATTCAGACCAGAAAGGTTAACATGTTGGTCAGTCCTGATGGACCAGATCAGGCCAGATGGAACAAAGAAGGCCCAAAAATCCTGTATATTAATTAATTTCATAATTAATTAATAAAGGAGAAATCAGCTATTGAGAAGAGTCCGGAAAAGGATATAAATCCTTGCAGATTAGCCCCAAGGGGACCTAAAAGGATAAGGAATCAGTTTCCTACTATCTAGGACTCCGAAGTCCATTCTAACTATGAGACTTGCCCACCAAGTCTCCTATACCAAGTCCAATTTAAGGGCTCCCAACATCTATATAAGAGGACTCACCCTACACATCAGAACTACGTTTTTTGACTTGATCCTTAGCAATCAGCAAGGTACGTAGGCATCTTGTTAAGGCAGATTGAGTCACGAAACACAAGAGCAGTCAAAATCGAGTCTTGAAGCTCACGTTCCTTAGTATTAAATACAACAATTATATATATTAGTTTTGAATCCATAACATTTGGCGCCCACCGGGGGCAGCACAACAACAACCATGGCGAGAACACGGAGAACAATTAGAGCTCTGGAGGAAGGAACACCATCAGGGACAACCCAGGTGATTTCGTCAACCATGGAGATTCCTCCCCATTCAACTTATGCATCTACTCAAGGGGAAGCCCAGATAGGGGCAACTCAACCTCAGCCACAAGGGATGACTCCCCCGACTATTCAAGGTACGAATCCTCAAGTTCAACAAGTACATATACCTGTGAATTCTCGACCTGTCGGGTATGAATATTCAACTGTTGTTACTACTAACCCCCTTATGGGATGCCCCTTTACCCCGAGGTTGGAGGAAGTGGACATGCTGAGCGAAGTGAAGCACGAGGGAAATCGCCCCCCTATATACGAGGTTTGGCTCCTATCCCCGAGGATCGGGAATTTTCTGGTCCTTACACTGAGAGAGACTCTGAATCTTCGGATGATGAAATGGCCCCGAGAAGGAGGCGTCCTGGCAAAGAGCCGATGGCTGATGGAAGACAACGCCCTCAAAGCACCCAAGGGGTGAATCCCCAAGAAGTACAGGAAAGGATCAGGGCTCATGAGGCTGAGATCCAAAGGCTGAAGCGCGATTTGGAAGCTCACCAGGCCACCAGGCCACCAGACCCCAGATACCTCCTAGGGGGAGAAATCCTCCTCCTGTCATAGACCTGGATGGTCCGGTACGGAGAAGGGCTGTTGTCCCAAGAACTGATCCAAGCAATCTCCTTCCCCTTGGAGATCCTGATGATCCTACTCCGCCCTTCACTGAAGAGATAATGAATGCCCATATCTCAAGAAAATTCAAGATGCCCACTATCAAAGCCTATGATGGCACGGGAGACCCCGCTAATCATGTTAGGACATTCTCCAATGCACTGCTGCTGCAATCCGTGAATGATGCTATAAAGTGTCGGGCCTTCCCTCAAACCCTGTCGGGTATGGCTCAACGGTGGTATAGTCACTTGCCCCCAAACTCTATTGGGTCGTTCAGAGAGTTAAGTCAGGCTTTTATTAAGCAGTTCATCAGTGGGAGAGTCCATGAGAAAAGTTCAGCATCTCTTATGAGTATTGTGCAGGGAGCAAAGGAATCCTTGAGAGATTACCTGAATCGTTTCACAAAGGAGGCTTTAAAAGTCCCAGACCTTGATGATAAGGTAGCCATGATAGCACTACAACAAGGAACTAAGGATGAGTTTTTCAAGATGTCCTTGGCCAAACGTCCCCCCTGAAAACATGTTGTAGCTCCAGGAGAGGGCAGGGAAGTATATCAAGGTTGAAGAGAGCATGAGGAAGACCGTAGTAAGTAATGAGCCCACTGGAGGCAAGAAGCGGAAAACTGATTTGGAGTATATTGCTAAGGACAAGTATCCTAGAACCGAACAAAATTCTGATTCAACCCCCAAGAAGGGAGGACCTGGGCAAAAATTCACTGAATACGCTAAGCTGAATGCTCCTAGAAGCCAGATTTTGATGGAGATCGAGAAAGATAGAGATATTCGTTGGCCTAAGCCCTTGAAGGCTGATCCCGCCAAGCTAGATAAGAGCAAGTATTGCAGATTTCACAAAGATGTTGGCCATGACACCGATGAGTGTAGGCAATTGAAAGACGAGATTGAGTTTCTGATTCGAAAAGGAAGGTTGAACAAGTATACTGGAGAAGGAGGGGACAGGAATAATAATGGAAGGAAGAACTTTGAAGATCGTAGGAGGGACCAAGACGATCAGGGACGGAATCCCCAACCTAGAGGGCCGGTTATAAATGCAATTTTTGGAGGGCCGCGACCTCGAGGGCCTGTGATAAACACGATCTTTGGGAGTCCAACTGCTGCTGGATTGTCCAAAAATTCCAGAAAAGCATATACTAGAGAGGTTATGCATATTGTTGGAGAAGCCCCGAAGAGGGCTAGGACAGAAGTAACATTGGCTTTTGATGATTCTGACCTAGAGGGTGTAAAGTTTCCTCATGACGACCCCCTGGTCATAACACCGATAATAGGAAATAGCCCGGTTAAGAGGGTCCTTTTGGATAATGGTGCTTCTGTGGATATCTTGCTCCATGACACCTTTCTAAGGATGGGGTATAACGACTCCCAGTTGATGCCAACCGATATGCCGATATATGGATTTGCTGGTGTAGAATGTCCTGTAGAAGGGATAATCAAGTTGCCAACCACCATAGGTACGGAACCAAGGCAAGCAACACAGATGTTGGACTTTGTGGTAGTAAAGGCTAGTTCGACCTACAACGCTATCATGGGAAGAACAGGGATACATGCCTTTAAGGCAGTCCCTTCTTCTTATCATTCAGTTATGAAATTTCCGACTCGAGATGGGATTGGAGAAGAAAGAGGAGATCAAAAAATGGCAAGAAGCTATTATGTGGCCTCTTTGAGGGCATATGGAGTCGGGGGGCAGGTTCTTTCTATTGAAGATATGGATGTCCGAGAAAATGATGAGAAGAGAGGAAAGCCAGCAGAAGACTTGGTTTCGATTCCTTTAAACCCCGAGAATCCTGAGAAGATGACTTTCATTGGAACCACATTAGAGGAGCCCCTTAGAGGGAAGTTGGTGAAATTTTTGCAAGAAAATAGTGATGTGTTTGCTTGGTCAGCAGCTGATATGCTAGGCATAGACCCGGGGCTGATTACTCATAAGTTAAATGTGGATCCAAGCAGGAAGACAGTGAAACAAAAGAAAAAAAAATTTGCCCCCGAAAGATAAGAGACTATAAAACAGGAAGTAGAAAAGCTCTAAAAAGGCTGGTTTCATTGAGGAGATTCAATTTCCGGAATGGTTAGCAAACCTTGTAATGGTGAAGAAGGCTAATGGGAACTGGAGGATGTGTATAGACTTCACAGACCTGAATGATGCATGCCCTAAAGACTGTTTTCCATTGCCAAGGATTGATACTTTGATTGATGCCACTGCTGGGCATGAGATGCTGAGTTTCATGGATGGATTTAGCGGATATAATCAGATTAAGATGCACAAGGATGACATTCCAAAGGTATCATTTATCACTGACTTTGGTGTTTATTGTCATCTTGTTATGGCGTTTGGTCTTAAGAATGCGGGAGCCACCTATCAAAGGTTGGTAAATAAAATTTTTAAGGATCTTATTGGTAAGACTATGGAAGTCTATGTTGATGACATGTTAGTCAAGAGTCTATTAAAGACTGATCATATAACCCATTTGAGGGAAGCTTTTGAGGTCCTGAGGTACCACAAGATGATGTTGAATCCTACGAAGTGTGCTTTCGGAGTAGGATCTGGAAATTTCTTGGGATTGATGGTCTCAAAGAGAGGAATTGAGGCTAACCCCGATAAAATAAAGGCAATCCTGGACATGGAACCACCAAAAACTGTCAAGGATGTTCAGAAGCTCACAGGAAGGGTTGCTGCGCTGGGACGATTCATCTCCAAGTCAGGAGACAATTGCCTATCATTCTTTAAGTCATTAAAAAATATTAAGGACTTTGTATGGAGCGAAGAAAACTAGAAGGCTTTCGAAGAATTGAAGCAATATATGGCACAGGCCCCGTTATTGGCCAAGCCAGTTTTGAGTGAAGTTTTGTTCTTGTACTTGGCTGTTTCAGAGAGTGCCTTGAGCGCAGTGTTGGTTAAGGAGGAACTAAAAGTCCAGAAACCCGTATACTATGTCAGCAAAATTCTGCATGGTGCTGAATTGAATTATTCAACTATCAAGAAATTTGCTCTAGCATTGGTAATGGCTTCGAGAAAGCTGCGTCCTTATTTTCAGGCTCATCAGATTGAGGTGCTAACAAATCGGCCACTGAGAAATATCATTCACAGTCCCAAGGCAAGTGGGAGATTTATTAAGTGGGCAATAGAGCTGGGAGAGTTAGATCTCAAGTATAAGCCGCGAATGGCAATAAAAGCTCAGGTGCTAGCTGACTTCATGGTGGAATGTACCATACCCAACCAAGAAGTTGGGGGGCAAGGAGATACCACATCACAAGACAAAGGAATCGATAATGGGGACAAAGAGAAGGATGACAAGGAAAAAGAATATTGGGTTCTCTATTTTGATGGAGCATCAAAAACAAACTCCATTAGAGCAGGATTAGTTTTGCAAAGCCCTGATGGGTTCTTAATTGAGTATGCTATGAAGCTAGACTTCCCAACCACAAACAATGAGGCAGAATATGAAGCCCTGATAGCTGGCCTTGGCCTAGCGGGAATACTAAGAGTCAAAAACTTAAAGGTCCATGGGGACTCGAAGCTGATCATATCCCAGGTAAAGGGAGAATTTGAGGTAAGGGATAATACGATGGCTAAGTATGTCCGCCTAGTAAGGGCTGTGATGACCCAATTTAATGAATGCCATGTTGAGCATATTCCAAGGGAAGAAAATGCTAAGGCGGATGCGTTATCAAAGTTTGCTTCATCGGAGATAGAATAAAGTTCAGAAAGTGTGTACTTCCGTGTTTCGAAGACTATAAGCATAGATGTTAAACTTGTGGCTCCTATAGGCCTGGGGACGTCATGGATTGATCCTATTAAGGCTCATATTCAAACCGGTTGGTTGCCAAGCGATGCAAATGAAGTATGAAAGTTAACTGTTCGGGCACTAAGGTACTCTTTAATAGACGGGATTCTGTACAAAAGATCTTTCGTGGTTCCTTATTTATGGTGTCTCAGGCCCGATGAGGCACGCTTGGCTCTTGAAGAAGTGCATGAAGGTATTTGTGGACAACACTTGGGGGGCAGGTCTTTGGCTCATAAAATAACTCGTTTAGGCTTTTACTGGCCAGAAATGAGGGCTGATGCCAAAGAATATGTGAAGAAGTGTGACCACTGTTAGAAGCATGCACCTGTTGTTAGAAAACTCCCCGAGATGCTGACCTCTATCAACTCGCCCATTTCCTTTGCTATGTGGGGAATGGATATTTTGGGGCCTTTCCCCATGGCCATGGCACAAAGGAAGTTTCTGATTGTAGCCATTGATTATTTCACCAAGTGGATTGAAGCCAAACCCTTGGCCAAGATCATAACTAAGCAGGTTGCACAATTCCTGTGGGAAAATATTATGTGCCGATATGGAATTCCCTGTATCCTCGTCACCGACAATGGAACACAATTCAATAATGATGAATTCAAGAAGTATTGTGAAGAAAATGAAATTGAGTTACGGTTCACCTCTGTGGCTCACCCACAAGCCAATGGGCAAGCGGAAGTAGCAAATCGAATAATCCTGGATGGACTAAAAAAGAGGATCGAGAAGTCAAGAAATAATTGGGTGGATGAGATACTTCCCATATTATGGGCCTATAGGACTACCTGTAGAGTCACGACAGGAGCAACTCCCTTCATGTTGGCATATGGGGCAGAAGCAGTAGTTCCCGTGGAGATATCACATTCCTCTCCAAGGATCCAGGCTTTCAATACAGAAGAAAATGAAGAAGGGCAGAGGTTAGCCCTGGATCTAATTGATGAAGTGCGAGATGAGGCACATGCAAAGATAGTGGAATACCAGAAAAAGCTTCGTTTTATTTCAACCTAAGGGTTAAAGAAAGATTCTTCAAGCAAGGAGATTTGGTATTAAGGAAAGTGGAAGCTTCTGGTATAGGACAGAAAGGAAAACTTGCCCCAAATTGGGAAGGGCCGTATAGAGTCAAGAGCGTTCAGGGCAGAGGAACCTATAAGCTGGAGACTATGAATAATTTTGAAGTCCCGAGAACCTGGCATGCACAAAACCTGAAGGTTTACTATGTGTAAGATAGTCGAAGTACGATTCTCACTTGTCATTATGACAAGTAGGTTTAAAAGCACCTTGAAGCTTTTCTTGCGTAGGATTTTATATTCTAGTAGAGTTCGAACCCATGCTATGTAAGGTTTTGGAAAACCAGACTTCATATTAAAGAGTTTGAAATTATTTCAACCTAAGGATGTTTAAAGTTGTGATAATACCTTGTGTGGTGCACGTTGCACAAATCAAAGGGACAATTAGTTCAAATGCATATTAAGTATTAGAGAGATAAAGTAAGGAAACAACATATGAAATAACCCCGAAGGGTAACAAGTTTTGACATAAACAAAGTTCCCATATTTTCTAAAAAAAAATACAGATAAAAAGAACTTAGGCCTCGAAAGGCTGGGATTCTTCGGAACCACTATCCGAAGTCTCCTCGGACGTCTTAGTCGTCCCCTCAGAAGTCCCCGTAGAGGTTCCATCAGAACTGCCTTCGGATGCTTTGGATGATGCAGGAGATACTGGATTTTGAGGCGCAGCCCTTGGAGGCTCTTCCACCCTGACCTTCTTCACAGCAGGCTCAGAATCTTCCTCGGAAGAAGTCTCCTCCTCCCCGGAGCTAGACTCAAGTTCTTTCCTCTTATGGCCTTGGCTCCCTGAAGGGCCGTCTTTGATCAGATCAGCAAGCTTGTCAGTAACACCCCCAAGCTCCGGAACTCGCACAGGGCAAGAAAAGGAGGACTGCTCGAGGACTTCTGGAAATTCATCTTGGATGGCCTCCACAGCAGCATCCCAGCCTTCTTTATAGCTAACTGGGTGTAGGAGGGCATCGTGCTCCCCCATCAAGTCTTTGAACTCCTGGGTGTCCATCCAGTCGTCAAAGGATTTATCCTTCTGAGCCTTCAGAATAACATTTTCAGCCCGGGCCGTTTCTAGGTCAGAAGTGGAAGAGGCCAGTTGAGCTTCAAGGGTCTCTATTCTCTGGTTGGCCTCCTCCAACTTCTTGTTAGCATCCTCCAGGCCAACCTTCCAAGCCTTAGCTTGGTGAATCGCCCCTTGAAAATGGGCGTTAGCCTGCAAGAGAAGCAGCAAAAGTATGAGAAAAGAAACGTAAAAAGGCAAGTATGAAGGGCATAGGAAAAGGACGTACCGTCGCTAAAGCCTGGGCTCCGAAAAGCTCATTCCCCTCTAAGTCCTGTTGAAGGACAAAGTCTTGATAGTCCACCGGGGAGATGGAATGCTTAGACCATTCCTTGGCCAGCGTCGTGCTGCCAACAATTGAATCCTTGCCCCGGATCCCCCAAGCAGGTTGAAAATAGGCCCCTGGCCTCTGCTTGGTGCGTAAAACTTGGTTGGGGCCTTCCTCGCCTGGTTCCATTGCTTGGAGGAGGAACTCAGGGAAGCGGTCACCAAGGCGTGGGTCTTTAAAGACCTTTCCAGCCCGCTTCATCCTGGTTGTCTCCAGGTCTTTAGGCTTGGTAGCCTCCTCAATCTTCTCAGCCACTGCAACAAGCGAGATAAGTTGAAGAATCAGCGGAATAGAAAATGAAGGAAATAAAAAAGAGATAAGGAGGGAAACTTACTTTTCTTAGGGACGGGCGATAGGCCGCGTTCTACCAGGACGGTCTCCCGGATAAGGTCCCAAGAATGGGAAGTCCCATTATCTTGCGTAAGGAGGTTGAAAGCTCTAGCCGCCTCCTCAGACAAAGTTATATCATTTGGGCTCCCATCAACGGCAAGCCCGAAGGACGACCGAAATAGGGTGCCCCAATCTCCACCCTCCCAAACGACGAACAAAAAATCTTTCCACCCCAAGTTGTTGTCAGGGATGGACTTCCCGTTCATAATGTGGGGAATAGTAGGGCGCTGGTTTAGAGAAACCCAACCCGGACTTTTATCAGGGCTGTTTTTGAACTGGAAAATTTTCCTGAAAACGGCAACGGAAGTAGGGACATTATGCTTGGCACATTGTGACAGATAGCACAGAATAAGCCTCCAAGAATTAGGGGGAGTTGGCAAGGGCTGATGCCCACATCAGCTAGTAAAAGAGGAATGAACGGATGAAAAGGGAGTCTGATACCTGCCCTTAGAGTATCCCTATAGACGCATAATGCGTCCTTCTTCCACTGGTAGACCCTATCGGCCGGACCTGTAAGAACCAGCTTAAAAGGTTCCTTAATTTTGAAGCAGCTGCTCAACTTTTCCAGCTCCTTGGGATCCCGCAAAGCACTAATATGGTCGTGCGCGTCCAGATGCGCATCAGACGGGTACTCATCCCCTCGAGTGTTGATCATGTCGATTAAAGAAGTGTACCTTGATCGAATAGGGAATTCATTGGACTTTCTAGCCACGTTCATTTTGGCCAAGCGAGTCATTTTCTTGTCAGCCATCTGAAAAAAAAAGCACATAGACAGGTTATCCTAAAAAGGGCACACAATGGAAAAGAAGATACAAGAAGAAAATGGAGGGATTTTACCTGAAGAAGCGCTCCTAAAAAAAGGCTTTGAGCTCCGACTTGCTGTTATTGCTCTGAGAAACTTAGCAGGAGGAGAAAGAAGAAAAACTTAGAAATGAGAAAGTGAGCAGTAGTAGCCTCTCCTTACTCCTTTATATAAGAGGAAAAGGGAAGTTGAAGGGACGAAAGCCCAATAAGGAAAGAGGCCCAAAGAAAAAAGCCCAGAAAAAAGGAATATTCCAGAATAATTCCAAGGAATTCTAGAGAATTTTAAATCAATAAAGAGGCCCAGTAAGATTTAAGGCCCAATAAAGAGGCCCAGTAATATTTAAGGCCCAATAAAGAGGCCCAGTAAGACCTAAGGCCCAATAAAGA
Source organism: Apium graveolens (assembly GCF_009905375.1). NCBI lineage: Eukaryota > Viridiplantae > Streptophyta > Magnoliopsida > Apiales > Apiaceae > Apium > Apium graveolens. The sequence continues at coordinate 145,343,151 of NC_133651.1, read as the reverse complement.
GGCCCAGTAATATTTAAGGCCCAATAAGAAGGCTAGGCCCAAATCCAATTAGGATTTGGAAAATACAATACCCTAAATTATAGCCCTAAAAGTTGTAAGGCCCAATGAAGAAGGCCAGTGAAAGACTAGGTTTCAGGTCGAAATTCAGGTCGTGAATCCTGCCCGAAAACTTTCGAGCAGGCACCCGAAAATAACGGGTAGAAAAGACCAGGATTCAGGTCGAAATCCAGGTCGTGAATCCTGCCCGAAAACTTTCGAGTAGGCACCCGAAAATAACGGGTAGAAAAGACCAGGATTCAGGTCAAAATCCAGGTCGTGAATCCTGCCCGAAATTTTTTGACCAGACACACGAAAATAACGGGAATAACAGGACTGGATTGAGGTCGAAACCTCGACCAGGAATGAGGTCGAAATAAACCAAGCATTGTTCAAGAATGGGGTTCAAAACAAACCGATGCGCATCCTTAAACAATGTAGGCCCGAAAAATCCTGCTTGAAGGATACGAGCTGCTGTCTTTTCTCCACCATGGTGGCCTCCATAAACAGTCGAATGACAGTCTCACAAGATACCCTCTGTCTCGCTGTACGGAATACATCTCCTGATGATTTGGTTAGCTCCTTGTCGAAACAAAAATGGCTCATCCCACATGTACCACTTCACCTCATGAAGAAACTTCTTCCTCTGAGCAGAAGACAAGTCTGGCGGCATAATATTGCTCACAGGGTAATTCACAATGTCTGTAAACCACGATTCTTCTTCTTACACCCCCAAACAATTTCTCATCGGGAAAAGACTCATTTATCAATGTCTTATCCTGTGAAGTCACACTTGGATCTTCTAAACATGAGAGATGATCAACGACTTAATTCTCAGTACCTTTTCTATCCTTGATCTCCAACTCAAACTCTTGAAGTAAAAAAACCCACCGAATTAATCTAGGCTTCGAGTCCTTCTTCGAGACAAGATAGTGAATCGCGGCATGATCATATAAAACTGTCACTTTCGTCCCAAACAAATAAGAATGAAACTTCTCAAAACCGTAGACAATGGCTAAGAGTTCTTTCTCGGTAGTAGTATAGTTCAGTTGAGCACCATTGAGGGTCTTACTAGTAAAGTATACCACATGAAATATATTGTTCTTCCTTTGCCCAAGAACTACTCTAACTGTATAGTCACTTGCATCGCACATCATTTCAAAAGGCTCATTCCAATCAGGTTTAGTTATGACAGGTGCCATAATCAAACTCTTCTTTAAGCTCTTGAAAGAAGCTAGACATTCATCGTCAAACTTGAAAGGGACATCTTTCTCCAATAAATTGCACAACGGTTTAGAGACTCTAGAGAAGTCCTTGATGAACCGCCTATAGAAACCCGCATGATCAAGAAAACTGCAAATCCCCTTAACAGAAATTGGTGGAGGAAGGTTTTCAATGACCCCCACCTTGGCTTTATCCACCTCAAGACCTTTACTAGAGACCTTGTGCCCAAGAATGATGTCCTGTTGCACCATAAAGTGACATTTCTCCCAGTTGAGAACTAGATTGGTCTCAACACACCTTTTAAGAACTGCGCCAAGATTTTGCAAACACTCGTAGAAAGAATCCCCAAACACAGAAAAATCATCCATGAACACCTCCACATTCTGACCAATCATGTCAGAGAAGATAGCCATCATGCATCTCTGAAATGTGGCAGGTGCACCACACAACCCAAAAGAAAATCTTCGGAAGGCAAAAGTACCAAACAGACAGGTGAAGGTAGTCTTTTCCTGATCTTTTGGAGCGATGCAAATCTGATTTTAACCCGAATTGCCATCCAGAAGATAATAGTATTCATGCTCATCCAACCTGTCAGGCATGTGGTCAATAAAAGGAAGAGGGAAGTGATCCTTCCTTGTAGCCTTTTTCAGCTTCCTGTAATCCATGCAAACTCTCCACCTCGTGACTGTTCGAGTAGGATTGAGCTCATTCCTCTCATTAGCAACCACTATGATGCCTTCTTTCTTCGGCACACACTGAACTGGACTCACCCAAGAACTGTCATAAATAGGATAGATGATCCATACATCTAGCCACTTGAGAATTTCCTTCTTCACAACCTCTTTCATTATCAGATTTAGCCTTCTTTGTTGCTCAACAGTTAGATTACTTTCTTCCTCTAGCAGAATTTTATGCATGCAATAATAAGGGTTGAATCCCTTGATATCTACTATAGTCCATCCAATTGACGATTTAAACTCTCTCATAATTCTCAAGAGCTTTTCCTCATCACTACCTGAAAGGTCAGATGCAATAATAACAGGCAAAATAGATGCATCTCCTAAAAAAGCATACATTAAGTGTTCAGGAAATGGTTTAAGCTCGAGTGTAGGAGCTTCCTCAATAGACGGCTTGAGACGCCCCTCAACATTTTTGAGTTCTGACATTCTAAGAGATTCAAAAGGCATATCCAACCTTCGCTTCCAAGAAAAAGCATTCAAATACTGCAACTGCTCGTCACCTTCATCATCTTTACTATCTGAATTTCCCAACAAGGCTTTCTCTATGGCATCAGACCTTAGCATTTGATCAAGTTCTGAAGTAACCATAGAATCGACCAATTCCACTTTTAAGCACTCCTCATTATCAGTAAAGAATTTCATGGCATTGAATACGTTAAAAGTCACATCCCGATCCAATACTCGCATAGTGAGTTCACCCTTCTGCACATCATTCAAGGTTCGACCAGTAGCCAGGAATGGTCTTCCCAAGATTATGGGAATCTTTTTATCCTCCTCGAAATTAATAATTACAAAGTCAGCAGGAAAGATGAGTTTTTCCACCTTGACCAAGACATTTTCCACAATGCCTCGTAGATATGTAATAGAACGATCGGCCAACTGCAAGGACATATAAGTAGGCTTTCGGTCAGGTAAATCCAACTTCTTGAAGACCGAAAAAGGCATCAGATTGATGCTAGCTCCCAAATCACATAAACACTTATCGAACAACAAGTTTCCAATGGTTCAAGGAATAGTGAAGCTTTTAGGATCCTTAAGCTTCGGAGGCAACTTCTGTTGCAACATAGCACTGTATTCCTCCATAAGAGCAACGGTCTATAAGTCATTGAGCTTCACTTTTCATGAGAGAATACCTTTCATAAACTTTGCATAACTAGGCATCTGTTCAAGAGCTTTAGCGAAAGGTATGTTGATATGAAGTTTCTTGAACACCTCAAGAAACTTAGCAAACTGCTTATCCAACTTTTTCTTTTGCAGCCTCTTAGGAAAAGGAGGTGAAAGATAGACCTATTTCTCCTATTTATTACCCTCGGAAGGAGTGTGTTCCACAGTTTTCTTCCTTGGTTCCACTTCTGCATATCTTCTTTAGCCACATCTTAAGATTCTGGAACTTGAACTTTTTCTTGGCTTCCTTCTTGCTTGTAACTTTTGTATCACTAGGAAGTGTACCAGGTTGTCGATTCAGCAAGGCATTGGTAATTTGCCCAATTTGATTCTCCAAGGTCTTGATAGAAACCTCTTGGCTCTTGCACATGAGCCTCAACTCCTCCAATTCAGTTTTTTCATTAGATTGTTGCAGTTGGAGTTGTTGTCTTGGTTTATATTGTGGTTGTTGAAAACCAGGAGGGTGAATTGCTTTTCTGCATACTGCTGATAAGGCGACTGCACCACACTCTGAGTGTTGCTCCAGCTGAAGTTAGGATGATTGCGGTTGTTGGGATGATTGGTGGCTGGAACTGGTTGCTGCAACCTCTGAAAGTTGCTCACGAACTGAGCTGATTCACTAGAAATAGCACACTGCTCCGTCTCATGCGCACCAGCACAAAGCTCACAGACACTAGTGATCTGATTAACTCCATAATTGGCCAAAGAATCCACCTTCATCATCAAAGCCTTAAGCTGAGCAGCTATAGCAGTAGATGCATCTAGCTCCATAATTCCTGCTACCTTGCCTTGAGTTAGTCTCTGAGAAGGGTTCTGGTATTCATTAGCAACCATCAGTTTAATCAAATCATAAGCTTCATCTTAGCTCTTAGCCCATAAGGCTCCACCTGATGCTGCATCAAGCATGGGTCTAGACTGTGCTCCCAAGCCATTATAAAAGCAGTTAATAATCATCCAGTTAGGCATCCTATGACGAGGACACTTTCTAAGCATCTCCTTATAATGATCCCAAGCTTCACATAAAGACTCTCCCGATTGCTGCGCAAATTGAGTAAGAGAATCCTTATTGCAGCTGTCTTCGCCATAGGGAAGAATTTAGTAAGAAACTTTTAAGGAAGATCTACCCATTTGGTGATAGAGCCTAGTGGTAGAGAATGCAACCAACTCTTAGCTTTATCCCTCAGAGAGAATGGGAAAAGCCTTAGCTTTATAGCATCTTCAAACACGTTGAATTTGAAAGTGTCACAGATCTTGATGAAATCTCTAATATGCATATTGGGATCTTCCGTCGGAGAACCCCAAACTGAACTGAGTTTTGCACCATCTGAATCGTGCTAACCTTGATTTCAAAAGTGTTAGCCGCGATGGCTGGTCTGACAATGCTAGAATGAATATCATTGATCTTCGGTTTAGAGTAATCCATCAAAGACTTCGGATTCGCTTCTGGTTCTCCCATAACAATAAGAGCTTCTTCTTCAACTTCTCCTCAACAAAAACTTCTTCAACTACTTCCTCCGCTTTATCCGGTATTCTCTTACGAGATCGAGAACGCGTTAGCATACATGCTCGCTAGAGTACCTGAAAAAGCAACAAACAAACAAGTAAGTAAAATATCCGAGTCAGTGAACTTTAACGACCACTGATGTCAAGCACATAAATTAAAAATTAACACCGAGTCCCCGGCAGCGGCGCCAAAAACTTGTTGGAATGAAAATACGTGCTAAATTTACATGCAAGTATATGTGTTCACAAGTACTATAGAATTCTTTCTAGTTCATTCCCACAGAGACTGGTTTAGGTTAAGTTCAATTTATGCACTTATGCAACAATGATATGGTTATTATTCAATGCTAAGATGATTAACAAGTTGAGATTGTTTATAACTAAGATATTAACTAACATAAAATTAACTAAGAAAATTGAGGTTGATTTACTATATGAGACAAACATGGGATTCTAACTTAATTACTACTTCATTCAAAGTCACTATTTTTAACCTTAGGATGCAATGATGATGACAACTAATCAGATAACACGAAACTAGTAAACACCAACTTTTGATGTACGAATACTACCAAACATCCAAAAAAGAAATAGAAGCTGAATAGACACCAAATATGTTGAGACCCTATATGTTTATAGAATTTGACAACATAAAGGTTTAATGCACAAATTATCTATCGTGATTATATGGGGCAAGTAAGATGGTTAAAATTACCTATGAATCATACATAACAAATACATGAACCTATGCTAGCATGGCAAGTTCTAAACCCCTATATTCACTTTTGTTTCAATAGAGATTAACACACTATCTTATAAATTCACGACGCTCATAAGACGAATAAGCACAACGAATACTTGGATATCATACAATCACCACACACTAAGATATCGAAACAAATTAACTATTAAAATCCATAAGTAAATCCGTTAGAACCCCATGATAACGATTAGTTCATAACCAAACTCATCATCACCGTGGGTTCCGATGAAAGCATGGTATAATAAAGTAAGTCTTTATAAACTGAATAAAATCATACAGTACGTCAGCAAGAGTAATAGGTTCAACAAACAAGATAACAAGCATCCAAGATTACAACTCAATTAAAGAATCACAAGTAAAAACAAGCTTTTCTTCTCCTTCGTTGTATTTGTGCTCCTAGGTCTTCTCGCGGTCTTCTCCTTAGTCTCCGTTGTGAAAAATGTTTCTTCATTATCTTTAAGTAGTAGCCCAAAACAATCCAGAAGTCTAGCAAATCAAAATTTTAGTAGCAACAGGATTTTGAAAAGCCGACCTGGTGCGGCCGCACGCTATCCCAGCGCGAATGCGCTGACAAACTGTAAACCGAGCGTGACCACTCGATACTTGGGCGCGGCCGCCCTATGTCTCTGGAAAAAATATTTTCTTTGCTTTCTTTTGTTGGTTTCTTCACGCATTCAACCAAGACTTCTTCCCTACACTCTTCCAAGCATAAAAACATTATAAAACCCTTCCTGCTTCCGACTATGCCCTGAAATGCAAAACACTACAAAAACACATCAAATACACAAACAACTTGAGTACAAAACACCAATTAGAGCCTTTATTGAGTGTTCTAAGTGGATATAAATTCCACTTAATAGAACAATCAAGAAAGTAACTTATTTCCCCCATCATACTCATTTCATATTCACTCTACATAAGCTTAGAGAATCTTTGGGAAAACTTTTCATTGGTAGAGCCAAAGATAATATCATCCACATAGATTTGTACTAGGATCATATCATCACCATGCTTCTTGTAGAAGAGAGTTTTGTCAATGGTATCTCTAGTGAATCCATGCTTAATCAAAAATTCTGATATTATGTCATATCAAGCTCTAGGTGCTTGTTTAAGTCCATAGAGAGCCTTGAGTAGCTTGTATACAAAATTTAGAAATTCTGGATCTTCAAAGCCAGGTGGCTGTTGCACATAAACCTCTTCTTTCAACTCACCATTAAGGAATGTACTCTTCACATCCATTTGATATACCTTGAAATTTGAATATGCAGCAAATGCCAGTAAAATCCTTATTGCTTCAAGTCTTGCAACTGGAGCAAAAGTTTCATCAAAATCAATTCCTTCCTCCTGTGAGTAGCCTTTTGCAACAAGTCTTGCTTTATTTCTGGTAAAAATTCCATTTTCATCCATCTTGTTCTTGAACACCCATTTTGTTCCAATTATACTTCTATTCTTTGGTGCAGGAACCAATTTCCTAACTTTGTTTCTTTCAAACTGATTTAGCTCTTCTTGCATTGCAAATATCCAATCAGGATCAAGAAGGGCTTCTTCAGTTTTCTTTGGCTCACTTTATGACATAAAATATGCATGAAGGCATTCATTTGCAGTTGCACTTCTAGCCCTCACTCCAGCAGTTGCATCACTAATAATTGCTTCTCTAGTGTGACTTCTATCCCACTTCCTTGTGTGAGTTTATTGACTTGTGTTTTCTGCTTTTACTTTATCATTGGCATGACTTCCAGAATTTTCTCCTCATTCTCCCCCTGAGTTTGTGCTATCAAATTTAGGTATTTGAGATGAGCTTCTATTTTCATGATTCACTTGTTCAGTAGACTTTTCTTCAATCCTGTGATTCGTGTTGATTTTAGCTTCATCATCAGAATCACTATCAATGTTGAGATTTTCAAACTTAAGGGTTTCAGCTTCATCTTCATCAAGGCATTCCAAGCCTAAATACTTGTCATCATTCAAAAGTGACATATGTGCACTCCATAATTTTCTTATTTTCAATCACATAGACTTTATATGCAGTTCTTTCCAATAAATATCCCAGAAAAATTGCCTAAAAAACTTTAGAGTCAAATTTTCCCACATATTCAGAGTTGTCCTTCAACACATAGCACTTGCTTCCAAACACATGAAGATGCTTCATAGTAGATTTTATTTTAGTCAAGATTGAGTAAGGTGACTTGCTAAGATTCTTGTTAATGAGATATCTATTTTAAGTATAGCATGCAGTGTTCACAGCTTCGTCCCAAAAACTAGTTGGCAATTTTTGATCTTGTAGCATTGTTCTAGCAGCCTCTACTAGTGTTCTATTCTTTCTCTCAACTACCCCATTTTACTGAAGTGTTCTAGCAGTTGAGAACTCTTGAACAATGCCCTTGTCTTTGCAGAATTCAGTTAAGGTTGTATTCTTGAATTCAGTTCCATTATCACTCCTCAACCTTTTCACACAGTTCTGATCTTTAGCCTGCTTCTCAATCTTCTTGATGTGTTCAATTATGATGTGTGAAGTTTCATCTTTAGAGGGCATAAATTCTACCCATGTATATCTTGAGTAGTCATCCACCATCACAAGTACATATCTTTTTCTTGAAATTGATTGGACATTAACTGGTCCAAATAAGTTCATGTGAATAAGTTGCAAAGGTGCACTTATAGAATTCACTGTTTTACTCTTGTGACTTGATCTTTTCATTTTCCCTTTCTGACATGCATCACAGACTTCATCTTGTGCAAACTCCAAATTAGGCATGTCTCTCACTCACTCCCTTTTGACCAGAGTGTTAATTGCCTTGAAATTCAAGTGAGACGATTTCTTATGTCATAGCTTGCTTTGTTCTATAGATGCCTTGGTGTAGAAGTAACAGATTTCATCCTTATTTTCTGAGTCCAAGTCTACAACAAATAAGATTCCTTTCCTTACTCCTTTCAGAGCAATTTCACCAGTTTTCTTGCTGATAAACGTGTATTCTTCATTGTTGAATAAAACTTTAAAACCTTTGTCTGCAAATTGGCTAACACTTAAAAGATTCACTTTAAGACCAGCTACCAGTGCTGCATCATCAATGATAACATTTCCAGAAATCAATTTTCCTTATCCCATTGTGAAGCCTTTACTGTTGTCTCCAAAAGTCACTAATGGACCAGCCTTCTCCTCAAACTGTGATAGCAGGGCCATATCACCTCTCATATGTCTTGAGCATCTAATGTCTATGATCCATATGACTTTCTTCTTTTTTTCCCTGCACATAATGAGTTTAAGTGTATTTAGCAACCCAAGCAGTGTTGGGTACTTTCTTCTTGTTAACAGAGTGAGCAGAATCAGAATGAGTTGTTTCAGATAAAATAGAATTCATTGACTGTTGTGCATTCTCTCTTTTTGATATAGACCCAATTTTTACTTCTTTGAGGTCTACTCTCAGCTTGTGGCAACTTTTCATCACTTTCAAGTTGCAAGGGATGCAATCAAACTTGTCACAGAATGAGTAGGGATCATTTGCATTTGCTCCATTGTACTTGCATGCTCCTTCTACTGGCTTGCTAACAGCCTTTTTACAAAGGTGAGATAGATGATTCACAGAGCCATATTTTTTACATTGTTTCCTTGGAGCATCTGCAACATAAGCAAAATTATTGCTTTTGTTTATCCCAATCTAGCCATTTCTAATTTTATTTTTCTTTCATGCATCTCCGGTTTTCATTTCCTTGACAGGTGTCTTGGAATCTTGGTTGACCATCAGCTTCTTTTCAGTTTTGGAAGTTGGAGTTGTTTCTACATTTTTCTCCTCATTGTCTTCATCAACAATTTCTTGCTTAATGATCAACTCTTTTTCACTGAAATCTATCTCACATGCTTTGAACATAGGTGAATCAACCTTTTTCAGCATAGCTGGAACATCTTCATTTTCTGTTGCTTTTCCTTTTCCACCTATATCTTTCTTCTTGTTATTCAAAGCATCATAATCAAGATCAATAACTATATTAGCACATGGCTTGTTCTTCTCATGGTATTGTCCTACCAACTCAAATGCATTCCCTGAAGGATTTCAACTTAACTTCATTCTTTTCCAACTTTTCCTTTAACACAGTTTCAATCTCATTTGCACATTTCAGCTTGTTTTTCAGATATTCATTTTCTTGCTTGACTGACTCAAGCTCCACAAACAGTAGATCCATCTTTTGCTTTTCACTCTCAAGCTTCTCATTTGCTTTTGTTAGCTTACTGACTTTCTTAGTAGCTACTACTAGGCTAGTGTGTATATGAAACATCTCCAGACTCATTTTTTCCACAGTCTCCTAATATTGACTAGCATTTCAATCAATAGTGGTTAGAGTTGGTACCTTTGTTTTTGAAGTAGATGCTTCTCCATGCTCAAAAGCCACGAGTGCATAGTTTCCAACCTCTTCATCTTCATCATCTATATCTGTGTCATCCCAACTTTTTCCTTCTGCAATATAAGCCTTTCTAGACTGCTTCTTCAAGGGAGCTTCATACTTTGCTTCTAGTTCAAGATATGCCTTGTCTTTCTTCATTGAAAGGATATCTTCGATATATTATTTATTTTGGTATTTGTACGATTAAACATAAAATTAAAAACATGTAGATCCTTTCCATTAGGACATGAATTTAATTGATACAAATCAAAGTCAAAAAATCAAACTAGCAAAATCATTTCTTTCAAACGTATAAAAGAGATATTCCATTCTTGCAAAATATCAAAATTATATCTTTAAGGAATATATCTCTAAGGCAATATGATCAAAGAAGAAACATCAAGATATGATATTTCTTAGATCTGTGTTGCAACAAGAATATGACAACATGCTCGAATAAGGAATATATCAGAAATATTCTTTAGAGGTCTCGTGCTATATCAAAAATATTTTACTCTTCGCTCCAAAATATATCTCTACATATATCAAAAGAGTTTTTATTCAAAGAGTATTAATATTCATGATTGGAATATTAATATCAAGTTCTGCAACTCATTTCTGTATACTTACAGTAATTTTCTCCCATTTCATAAAATCAGCATTTCTCGGAGAAAATTATTCAAAAATACTCAAACACATTTCCTATCATCCAAATATATATTATATATTAGGAAATATATTTTAAGTATTTATTCAAATCAAAACTTTAGTCAAAAGATTCATCTCCTTCATTTCAAGGCCAATGATATTTTTACTCGGAAGAAAAGGTTGATAGAAAAGTTTTATTTTAGATAAAATGCTTCCACATACTAGAATGACTTTAAATTTGGTATGGATAATTTAAATGGTATTTTATAATTATGGTAAAATTTTCGTAACATTTAGAGAATTTTTGTCCATATACAAAAATCGAGGCAGTTGGTCCTATAATTGACCACGTTTGACCTAGCTACCATTGACCAAAGTTGACCAAAACTTGCAGGACATCATTTTATATTATTTAAGTAATTATCATATTATATGGTATTTATTAAGGAGTTTTTAAGGTGGTCATAATTAATGGTGTTTAATCCTTAATTAAGTGATTAAACAATGATTAAAAGAAATATATATATATATATATATTCAAATATATCAGCTGATTTTTTGAACCCATAAATTTGTTTGTCTCATATGACAAGTTGCAAAGAAACACACTTTGCTTTCCATGTCATCAATCCAAGTGACATACATCATCCACCATCCATTTTCCTCAAGTCTCCACCATTCAATCCACCCAACTTCTCCTATAAATAAACCCCTACCACAACCCATTTTCTTCAAGCTAAAGAGCCAAAAAGTTGCTGGGATTTTTTTTAGAAGTGCCTCTCTTTATCTCTTTCAAATTATGTACACACACTTCTTCTCAAAAACCTTCCATCTCTTCTATATACTTACATATATACAAGGTTTTTGAAACCTAAGCTTAGCTTCACCTAACCAAGATTTATCCCACAAAGTGAGCTCATCCACTACCACTTCTCGTCCTCCCGAAGGGCTGCCTAAGTTCGACCAAAGTGCCAAAATCCGGCCGAACCTCCGGCAAATTTTTCCGGCGAACTTTTCCAACCGTTCTTCAAATGTGGTAACTTTTAGCTTCTTATTTGAGTTCTTTTTATTTGAGCTTTGTACTTAATTTCTCTAATTCATCTTAAGCTCTAATACAAGATCTCTTATAAACAAAGTTCTCAATAGAACTAAGATTCGAACTCGGAATTCGAATAAGTACTTGATCTTCGTAAAAATCATTTCAACAAGAAGATCTATAAAGATAAGTACTTAATCTCCAAGGGTGAGATTTTATTTGACACAAGTTCACGAGTTATCCAATTATTTTTACGCTATTTAATTGGATCTTGGCTAACAAATATTCGTGCACATAAAATAATTATCAAGCATAAGTTTAATCCTATCTTACATTTTTAGTGTTCCGGGGGATTATAGCTTGATCTATAAACACTTCGTAATTTGTCAAATATCAAAATAGATTAAGTTCACCAGTTAGCCAATTACTTTCACGTTATTTAATTGGATGTTGGCTAACACATATCTGTGCACATAAAATATTACGAAGCATAGTTTAATCCCTTTTAACATCTTTAGTGTTCCTTGGGATTCTAACTCGATCTATAAACACTTCGTAATCATCTGTTATTTAAAGACGAATCAAATCCACAAGTTAGCCAATTAATTTCACGCTCTTTAATTGGATCTTGGCTAACACGTATCGTGTATATAAATAATTATGAGACATATCGTATAAGCCCCTTCTAACATCTTTAGTGTTCCGTGGGGTTCTTATTCGATATATATAAACTACTCGTAATTATTCGTCTAAACTTTGAAAGCACGATCTTACGCCAATTACTTGAACTTCTCTTATTTGGATCTTGGCTAAGACTCATAAATCTTACAATTGCTTGAAGTTAAAAGTATACTTTGACTACATAATTGTCAAAACATAAGTATATTAAAATCCTTAAGCCTACGAACGTAAAGGATAAGTTACAATTTCGAGATTATAACTAAAGTATTCTTCGATCTATAAATACTTGATCGAAATAAGAAGAATACTAAATAAGTCATAAGCTATAAGTGCTTTATATAAAAGACTTCTCATATTACTCCACAAATTAATTCAATCTATTAAGGAGTAATCATAAAAATACTTGGACTGCTATTTATTATCTTAAGTCAAGTATTCTTATTTAGTTTTAATATTCGTATTTAAATATTATACTATCTTGCGGGCTAGTACCGTAACATACTAGTTCAAAACAAATCTTTCTCTACTTGTTTTGTTTCGTGAACTGTCTTATTAGTTTTGTAGTGAGGTGAAGTGACGTGAGGTGATTCTCGTTCTAAGACCCAAGTCCTTGTTAGGGCGAAAACACGCGCTAATATTCACGCAAGTATACGCGTTCGCAAGTAGTATAAGATATAAATCAGATTCGTTCCCACAGAGGCTGGTTTAGGTTAAGTTCAATTTATGCACCTATGCAACAATGTATGGTTATCGCTCAATGCTAAGACAAATAACAAATTGAGTTTTTATTAAACTAAGAGATTATACTAAATAACATTAACTAAGAGAATTGAAGTTGAATTACTATATATGACAAACATGGGATCCTAACTTCATTAAATACTTCATTCAATAGCCTTATTGTTTTTAACCTTAGCATGTGATGGTGATGACACTAATCAGATAACACGAAACTGATAAACGCCAACTTTCGTTGCACGAGTACCATTCTACCAAACATCCACAAAAGAGATAGAAGCTGAATAGGCACCAATTATATTGAGACTCTATATGTCTATAGAATTTGACAACATAACGGTTTAAGAACAAGTTATCTATCTTGATTACATAGGGCAAGTAAAACGGTTAGAGTTACCTACGAATCATGCATACACGTACATGAACCTATGCTAGCATGGCAAGTTCTAAACCTCTATATTCACTGTCGCTTCAATAGAGATTAACACGCTATCTTATATGTTAGCTACGCACATAAGACGAATAAGCACAACCATACTAGGATATCAATCAATCACCACACACCAAGATATTGAAACAATTAATTATTGAAATCCATAAGTAAATCCGCTAGAATCCCATGACAACGATTAGCCCATAATCGAACTCATCGTCACCATGGGTTCCAATGAAAGCATGGTATAAACAAGGTCTTAATAAACTAAATAATAATCAAAGTACGAATAAACGAGATCTAGGTCCAACAAGAACGAAAACGAGCATCCAAAGTTACAACTAATTCAAAGAATCACAAGTTGAAAACAAGATCTTCTTTTTCGGAGTTGTTCTGTGCTTCTAGGCCTTCTCCTTGGTATCCCAATCTTCCCGGATGATGAAAACCCTTTTTTTTAAGTATATATACGCCCCTAGTGGACCTGGACCCTTAAAATCGTCAAATTCTACTCAAAAAAGGCTTTTTCAGCGAAATCAGCGACCAGCCGCGCCCTGAGCGGCCGCTCAGCTCTCTGAGCGGGCGCTCAGCTCTCTGAGCGGGCGCTCAACTACTGACTGGGAAAAATATTCTGATGAATCTTGTTTTGGCCATAACTTGAGTTCTACTCGTCAGAATTAGGTGATTCAACTGCCCACACGAAGCTATTGAGATTCTCTACAAATTGACAATGGCCTTGGCTTCCAATTCTGATCACTTTTAATAATATTTCCTTTAAAAGCTCTTTTCTTCATTTAACTGATACCTGAAATGCATTAACACAAAAACACATCAAAATACCAACAACTTGAGTCCAAAACACCAATTTAAGCTTGTAATAAAGCATTCCAAGTGGATATAAAATCCACTTATCACACCCCCAAACTTGAATCGATGCTTGTCCTCAAGCATAAACAGACTCAAAACTACAAAATAAACCTAATGCATGAATGCAACTATGTGAATGCAACTAAATGATAATGCAATCGATCCCCTCAGAATAACCATAACCAAATGAATAAGCCAATGCCTCTAAGAATGCAATAACTTGAAACAGAGTTTGAATAAATCCCACAAACCAACTCACAAACCAGAAACGTGCGTGTGTGAATGCTTAACAGAAATACTCTCGATACTAGATCAATAACCCTAACTTATCTATCATTGAAACAATCAAACGTTTATAAACAGAATAGACAATAAACGCATTATGACTCACAACACCTCCTTTCTACTAGAGTTATACAAGGATTCACACTATTATTGAACACATAGCAAAGATGCTTATTTGATCGTGCAATGAATGAGGTCCCAAAAGACTTATACAATAATACCCATGTAGCGAGCATTAGGTTAGCGGATCCCAGACTATAAAAGCCTTAGGTCACTAGGCACAAAGTCCCCTAGAACTTAATAACTCGAGTATTAAAGAGCTCACTCTTGATCAATTGTGCATAAACACATACTTTTTTTCTTTCTTTTTTTTCTTTTTTTCTCTTTTTTCTTTTTTTTTCAACAATTTCTGAATGAGTGCGTTTCGCTCCATCTCATTCAACCCTAGACTACTCATAAAAATATGAGCCGGCTACTAGCCATTTGACACCTAGCCTTACAACAACTAGCAATGAAATCCAAGTTTTTCTCCAGATAAAAAAAATCAGTGTTTTTACGTCATTACGAGAATATCACAAATTATAAATATAACCAAGTGATTAAATCTCAACAACAAACAAGTATGATCATGATCTAGATCAAAAGCAACCCTATAAGACTTTGTGAAAATATTTATTTCTGGCATGCAAATCAATTCATTAAGACTTAAACATCCCTCTATTCCTCATCACCACACTCAAATCAACATCAACTTACAAATATCATAGTTCATCTTAAGGGATCATGCTAAATATGCATGCAAATGCAACTATATGAAATCACATAAAAACAAACAAATATGTCCTAAATGAACAATAATACAAAAATATGAATGAACTACAACTAAACATGCAACATGAATCTATATGAATCTATATGGACACACACTACTAATCCTTACATTATCACCCCCAAACTTAAAATTTTCAATGTCCTCATTGAAGGTAATAATAAGTATTTCAGGCATACCTAGTCGTCGGAAAGATCACCCTCTTCGGGTGGAGGATCAGGTGGCCAATCAACCTCGCCACTAGTGTCCCGAACAACAGTACCGAAAGCATGTGTCAAATCTGCAGCAAAATGACGGTGAATGTCGTGCATGGCCTCCATACGCCTAGTTACTCGCCTGTACTGCTCATCACCAACACCAGTCCTATCAACTGTTGGATTTTTAACGTAGCGGGGCATGGTAAAACACTTTTACACATACAAAATCCAAATAAAAGCATATAAATCATGAATAAAAATTCGAGGGATCGAATCTAACCTTTAAAAATAATTCGGAGACAACGATCAGAGATCCTTAGCAGTTGCTCCTCAAGTGTGAAGCACTCCACCGGTATCCACCAAGAAAACGACTTTTAGGAGGAGGAGGAGGTGGAGAGAATTTGGTTTTCTGAAACTTTTGGGTTCTGGGGTTCGAATAAAATAGGGTCTATAATAGTGTATTTATAGGCAAAATTTTCAGCTGAAATTTTCCCATAAATATTATTATTATTATCCCATTTATTATTCTCATTAATAATTAAAACACCTTTTAATCATTAATCCTTTTTCTAAACACTTTAGAATTAATTCTCTCTCTTGATTTAATTTCCAAAAATTAAATCCTTAATTAATAATATTAAGAACTTTTCTTAATTAATTTATAATCAATTAAATCTCATTTAATCAATTATTAAATTTGCCAATTAATTATTTATTTCACAAATAAATAATTATTAGCCATTATTAATTAATTCCTCCACCATAAAATCATTCTCTTTTTATGGTGTGACCCTGTAGGTTCAATATTAAGCCGGTAGTAGAAATAAATAATAAAAAACTATTTTATCATTATTTATATAAATTCTCTAATTTATTAAATATGATTAATTAATTAATCACATTTATTCTACATCGTGAGTGATGCTTCTCAACATATCGCGACTATCCGGATAATATGAATTCACTGCTTAGAATACCAAGAACCTGTCAGTGAATAGTTACCGTACAATAAACTCCTTCTACCCTACAAAGTCCCGATTAAATACAAGGCATGGATCTCGTGTCAAGCCTATCTAATTCAATCACTTGCTTACCATCTATTATGCGTAGTTCTATGCAAATTAGAAACTCCTTTCTAATTTCATTTACTCTGGCCAGAGATTCCTGAACTAGCATAAGTGGATCAGCCTTGAACATTCGCTTCCTTCACTGGAAGGGGTAGATCCTTTATTAATCATACACTATCTTCGTGTACAAATTCCTATACCCAGAAGAGCCCTAATAATTGTCCCTGGAGACTAAGAACTAAACCAAAGCATAGTTCAGTGTACACAAGATGACTATGATGACCTCAAGTCTAAGGATACTTGTACAACTATCACTAAGCGAACAACTGCTGACACGTGAGTGAACTCCATCAGTTGTTCAGCTGGGCGAGTCATGTTCAGTGAACTTATTCCATAATAAGCACCTACATACTAGCTATAGTGTCACCACATAAATGTCTATGAGAACAGACATCCTTCATAATGAAGCAAGCATAGTATGTACCGATCTTTGCGGATTATTAATTACCAGTTAGTAATCCTATGACCAGGAACTATTTAAGTTTAGAGTTATCATCTTTTTAGGTCTCACTATTATGATCTCATCATAATCCATAAAAAGCTTTACTCTAAACTATGGTATATCTTATTTAAACACTTAAATAGATAAAGCCCGTAATAAAAACAAAACAAGTCTTTATTAATATCAATGAAATTGAAAACAGATTACATAAAAGTTATTCCTAAATCCTAATACATGATTGGACTTAGGACATATTCCTTTCAATCTCCCACTAGTACTAAAGCCAATCACTCTGGTATCTAATACCCATCTTGACGATCAAAGTGACTTTCATAAAATAGCTTTGTGAGTGGGTCTGCTATGTTGTTATGTGTGTCAACTCTAATTCAATACAATATAAGAAATGTTACCGCGCTCCCACTAACCCTTTTGTAGACGCATGGTTCATCTACGTTTTTGATAAAATCAAACTCTTTGATTATCTCATCAAAACGAATGTTCCATCTTTCGAGAAGCTTGCTTTAAACCACATTAATCGCAAGCAAAATCCGAACTGATTTTAACAGGGCTACATGTAAAAGGTTTCATCAAAGTCAATCCATTGCCTTTGTTTGAATCCTTTTCCCAAGAGCCTGGCCTTATAGGTCTCCACCTAGCCATCTGCTATAATCTATATTTTGTATACCGTATACATAGATTCCATTCTGGATTTTATGGCACTATGCCATTTCTCTGAGTCAACACTACTCATAGCCTCATTATAGGTCACAGGGTCGTCATCATCAAATGATTGACAACTCATTGTCATTCTCAATGACAAGGCCATATTTCCTCTCAGGTTGGCGAGACACTCTCCCTGACCTATGAATGGGCTGTTCCACAAAAGGTTGTTCAGTCAGAACAGGTGTTTCCACTTGATCCGTAGTAGTTTGTGCTTCTTGAACTTCATCAAGTTCAATTTTTCTCCCACTGTTTCCTTCAAGGATAAACTCCTTTTCCAAGAAGGTAGCATGTCTGGAGACAAACACCCGATGATCGGTGCAAAAGTAATACCCTAAAGTCTCTTTAGGATATCCCACAAAACTACATTTTACGGATCGATATTCCAGCTTATCTGGGTCAACTTACTTGACATAAGCTGGACATCCCCAAATCTTAACGTGTTTAAGACTCGGTTTCCTTTCTTTCCATATCTCATACGGAGTTTGAGGAACAGATTTGGAAAGCACCTTATTCAGTAAATATGCTGAGGTTTCCAATTCATAACCCCATAGGAATACTGGAAGATTTGCATAGCTCATCATGGACCGAACTATGTCTAACAAAGTTCGATTTCTCCTTTCAGATACCAATCTGAAGGAGTCCAGTGGGAGACTATACCATTTACTTAGAGATAATCTAGAAACACTCCATTAAAGTATTTACCACCTCGATCTGATCGAAGAGTTATAATACTATGTTTGGTTGTTTCTCCACTTCATACTTATATTCTTTGAACTTTTTAAAGGCCTCAGACTTGTGTTTCATCAAACACATATCCGAATCCAGATCTATCATCTATGAAAGTAATGAAGTATGAAAATCCACCCATGGCTTGCGTAGACATTGGTCCACATACATCTGTGTGTACCATTCCTAGCAAATTTGCAGCCCTCTCTCCATGTCCATTAAATGGAGACTGCAGTGCCACAACGAAGTGAGATTTTCATCATCCCTTTTCTTTTATTAGTTTGTTCAATCTGAAGTAAATTATGTCACATATATACAGACCATTATTTAAAGCACCGCGTCCATAAAGAATATTATCTCTAAGAATTACACATTCATTATTCTCAATAATAAATGAAAAATCCACCCAAGTCTAACATGGGAATAATATTCCTCACAATCGAGGGAACAAAATAACAATTATTTCAAACAATAGTCTTGCCCGTAGGCCTATGTAAATGAAATGATTCTACATCTTCAGCAGCAACTCTTGCTCCATTTCACATCAGTAGAATCACCTCCTCTTCCTCAAGAGTCCTACTTCTCCTTGGTCCCTGCAACAAATTGCAGATTTGAGAACCACAGGCGGTATCGAATACCCAAGTAGAAATGACATATTCACTTCTATCATGAACATACCTGAATCAGAAGCGGTAGTCTCACTACCCTTCTTCTTCAATTCTGCAAGGTAAACCTTGCAGTTCCTCTTCCAGTGCCCCACCTTGTTACAGTAAAATCAAACAACTTTGCTCTTGGGGTCTTCAGCTTTTGGTGGAACCGGCGTTTTCTCACCTACTTTCTTCTTCTTGGAAGAGTTCCTCTTCCTTTTCTTAGGATTGGAACCTTCACCAATTAGAAGAACAGAACTCTTCTTAGGGGGAAAATTCGATTCCGCAGTCTTCAACATGTTGTGGAGTTCAGGCAGGCTGACATCCAACTTATTCATGTGAAAGTTCACAACAAACTGCGAGAACGAACTCGGAAGCGATTGCAAGACCAAGTCTTGGCTCAGCTCCCCATCCATGGCAAAACCAAGTTGTCCAAGACGTTCAATCAAATTGATCATCTTAAGTACATGGTCATTCACAGATGATCCCTCAGACATCCTACAACCGAACAACTCCTTTGATATCTCATATCGAGCTGTCCTCCCCGCCACATCATACAACTCTTGTAGATGCATTAGGATAGTGTGGCATCCATATGCTCATGTTGCTTCTGTAGCTCAATGTTCATGGAAGCTAGCATGATGCATTGAGCAACATTTGCATCATCTATCCACTTACGATACACAACGTGTTCATCATTATGTGCATCACTAGCAGGTTCAGTAGGCTTAGGTGAGTCAATCACGTATTTCAGCTTCTCAATCCTGAGAACAATTCTCAAGTTTCAAAGCCAGTCAGCATAATTAGGACCAGTCAATTTGTGAGCATCTAGTATGCTCCTGAGTGATAGTGCAAAAGACATAACGTACAAAGTAAATCTGTAAATGATAAACACATAACAACATTTAGCAAATATTCGATTTCATTTTAAAACACTATATGAATCGGGTCTTTATTCATAAGTGGCTCCCACTAGTTTATCTAATTTATTCAACCCTCTACGTGAAAAATTAAGCATTCATAATGCTAGTGGGAATAGGGATCCTACATTCCATTACACGACCCCGGCTGTAGCATGAACCGCCATGTAATGTTCAATAGGCAGACAACTCTTGTCAATTACATCTCATGTTATTCCCTAATCAAACTTTAGCCTCTTGAATAATTGAGTCTCGGCTGTAGCACGACAAACTCAATATTCTAAGTCAAGTCTAACCCAACATTCCGTACAGTTGAATCAGTCCCCAAAGGCCCACGGCTGTAGCACGTACCGACCTTTAGATTCTTATTCAATGTACACATCTCTATGTAATAGACAAGTATTTCTTATTTCGAAATCAAAGCCCTCGGCTGTAGCACGAACCGACAATGATTCAAAAATAAGAACTACTTTTCTATCATGTTGGAAGGCTATGACCGACACAAGCCCGTTGTGTCATTGGCCAATTACTACTTGATATTATTTAATTTTAGAGGGATTATATTACGTTACAATCATAATCATATTATAAAGAGATTCTTCCTTTTAAATTAAATATTTCAAATCAATAATCAATAATCAGATGATTCCCAGATCGGGTGGAGCATTGTCAAGAGGCGTCACTTAATAACCCTTTCTTACAGATAGAAATCTGTTGTTGACAGAATCATCCTTTCTCTCATATCGAAAATTCATATTCAATTACGTGTTTCATAAACACAAGAATATCATGATTGTATTCATAATATTATTATTTAGGTTATGAAACAATTTCACTATACTAGGTTGTCTAACAAACGCCTTATGTTTATTCAAGTTCACCTAAATCTATCATCGCATGATAAACTAAGCATATATCACATATATAAACATGAATAAACATCAAGGTAGGCAATATACATCTCTATGTATCACATGAAGTATTTAAAAGCAATTTAAACAGTTAAAAAACAACTTTAAAACACTTCATGGAAATATAAACAGTTCAAAACTTTTATATAAACTAAAATTGATCACTCCATTAGATCCGTCTCGAAAAAATAAATCCAACGGTATATTGCACGCCTAAAACGGAGTTACGAAACTCCCAGAAAATCAATTTTAAAATCAACAGAGGGCTGTAACGCATTCCGGTGATGCGTTACACCCCTTTTAAGCCATTAAAGGGTGTAACGCATTCCGTGAATGCGCCACAGGTGTGTAACGCATTCCCGGAATGCGTTACACCCCTATTTTTTTTTATTCAGCAGCCGCCATTCTTCTCGATTAACGTGCGTGACATCTCCTGACAGCCGCCTGACATGTCTGTCTGTGCTTCCCCTTTTTTTTTTGTTTCCGTGCAACAACAAACAGACAATACACAGATGTATATACAAATAGACTAACAATTTATATATATATGTATAATTATTTAATTACGAATTTTAATTGAAACAACTTCAAAAATTCGTAATAAAAAATCTATACATCCTAAAATTATGAAAAAAATACCCAGACGATCTACAACACTTGTAGAACCCAGATCAACATTCAAAAATATTCTGAGAAACGATTTCTCATCAGACAAAATTAATCCATGATATAACTTGTAAAAATCATAATTAATTCATACAAGCACATAAAATTCTGAAATTTTTACCATAGATCTATATGCATACAACCTAGGCTCTGATACCATTGTTCGATTTTTAACACAGCGGGGCATGGTAAAACACTTTTACACATACAAAATCCAAATAAAAGCATATAAATCATGAATAAAAATTCGAGGGATCGAATCTAACCTTTAAAAATAATTCGGAGACAACGATCAGAGATCCTTAGCAGTTGCTCCTCAAGTGTGAAGCACTCCACCGGTATCCACCAAGAAAACGACTTTTAGGAGGAGGAGGAGGTGGAGAGAATTTGGTTTTCTGAAACTTTTGGGTTTCCGGGGTTCGAATAAAATAGGGTCTATAATAGTGTATTTATAGGCAAAATTTTCAGCTGAAATTTTCCCATAAATATTATTATTATCCCATTTATTATTCTCATTAATAATTAAAACACCTTTTAATCATTAATCCTTTTTCTAAACACTTTAGAATTAATTCTCTCTCTTGATTTAATTTCAAAAATTAAATCCTTAATTAATAATATTAAGAACTTTTCTTAATTAATTTATAATCAATTAAATCTCATTTAATCAATTATTAAATTTGCCAATTAATTATTTATTTCACAAATAAATAATTATTAGCCATTATTAATTAATTCCTCCACCATAAAATCATTCTCTTTTTATGGTGTGACCCTGTAGGTTCAATATTAAGCCGGTAGTAGAAATAAATAATAATAAAACTATTTTATCATTATTTATATAAATTCTCTAATTTATTAAATATGATTAATTAATTAATCACATTTATTCTACATCGTGAGTGATGCTTCTCAACATATCGCGACTATCCGGATAATATAAATTCACTGCTTAGAATACCAAGAACCTGTCAGTGAATAGTTACCGTACAATAAACTCCTTCTACCCTACAATGTCCCAATTAAATACAAGGCATGGATCTCGTGTCAAGCCTATCTAATTCAATCACTTGCTTACCATCTAT
Organism: Apium graveolens; assembly: GCF_009905375.1. Lineage (NCBI taxonomy): Eukaryota > Viridiplantae > Streptophyta > Magnoliopsida > Apiales > Apiaceae > Apium > Apium graveolens. The sequence continues at coordinate 145,320,386 of NC_133651.1, read as the reverse complement.
TATGCGTAGTTCTATGCAAATTAGAAACTCCTTTCTAATTTCATTTACTCTGGCCAGAGATTCCTGAACTAACATATGTGGATCAGCCTTGAACATTCGCTTCCTTCACTGGAAGGGGTAGATCCTTTATTGATCATACACTATCTTTGTGTACAAATTCCTATACCCAGAAGAGCCCTAATAATTGTCCCTGGAGACTAAGAACTAAACCAAAGCATAGTTCAGTGTACACAAGATGACTATGATGACCTCAAGTCTAAGGATACTTGTACAACTATCACTAAGCGAACAACTGCTGACACGTGAGTGAACTCCATCAGTTGTTCAGCTGGGCGAGTCATGTTTAGTGAACTTATTCCATAATAAGCACCTACATACTAGCTATAGTGTCACCACACAAATGTCTATGAGAACAGACATCCTTCATAATGAAGCAAGCATAGTATGTACCGATCTTTGCGGATTATTAATTATCAGTTAGTAATCCTATGACCAGGAACTATTTAAGTTTAGAGTTATCATCTTTTTAGGTCTCACTATTATGATCTCATCATAATCCATAAAAAGTTTTACTCTAAACTATGGTATATCTTATTTAAACACTTAAATAGATAAAGCCCGTAATAAAAACAAAACAAGTCTTTATTAATATCAATGAAATTAAAAACAGATTACATAAAAGTTATTCCTAAATCCTAATACATGATTGGACTTAGGACATATTCCTTTCATCAACTACCTGCTGCACATGAGAAGAACCCTCTATAGGCACTGGAGGACCCGTTCGGCTACCCTCTACATCATCAAAGATATATCCCAACCCCTTGTCAGGGGGTGCACCTAAGAATGAATAACTCAAGTGATTTGGCAGTGGGTTGAGCTCAAGTGTAGGAGCATCTTCAATAGACGACTCGAGACGATCCTGAGAAATTTTCAGCTCTGCTAACCCAAGAGAATCGAATGGCACATCCAACTTCCTCTTCCACAGAGGTGCATTCAAAACCTGAATTTGCTCTACTTTAAAGCACTCCTCTTTAGCTGTGGGTAATTTTATTTCCTTGAACACATTGAAAGTGACCTTCTGATCATGAACCTTCATCGTAAGCTCTCCTTTTTGCACATCGATCATAGTTCGGCCTGTAGCCAAGAATGGTCTTCCCAAGATAATGGGAATCTTCTTATCTTCCTCGAAATCAAGAATTACAAAGTCAGCAGGGAAGAAGAGTTTATCCACCTTGACCAAGACATCCTCCACTATACCTCGTGGATAAGCGATGGAACGGTCAGCTAGTTGCAATGACATGTATGTTAGTTTCGGCTCAGGCAGACCAAGCTTCTTGAAGATAGATAAGGGCATCAGATTGATGCTAGCTCCTAAATCACATAAACACTTGTCGAACGACAAGTTTCCGATGGTGCAAGGAATAGTGAAGCTTCCAGGATCTTTAAGCTTCGGAGGCAACTTCTGTTGCAGCACAGCACTGCATTCCTCCGTTAGAGCAACGGTCTCTAAGTCATCGAGCTTCACTTTCCGAGAGAGAATACCTTTCATAAACCTCGCATAGCTAGGCATCTGCTCAAGAGCTTCAGCGAAAGGTATGTTGATATGAAGTTTCTTGAACACCTCCAAAAACTTCTCAAACTGCTTATCCGGATTTTTCTTCTGCAGCCTCTTTGGAAAAGGAGGTGGAGGATAGATCTGTTTCTCCCCTGTATTACCCTCAGGAGGAGTGTGTTCCACAGTAGTCTTCCTTGGTTCCACCTCTACTTCCTTCTGCACATCTTCTTCAGCCACAACTGCATTTTCTGAATCTTGAGATTTTTTAGGCTCTTCGTCTTGCTGAATTTGGGGGCTTGCGACCTTTCGAGACCTTAAGGTGATGGCATTCACATGTTCTTCAACTTCCCTCTTTCCTGGATTGGCTTCTGTATCACTAGGAAGCGTTCCTGGTGGTCGATTCAATAAGGCATTAGCAATTTGCCCTATTTGGTTCTCCAGAGTCTTGATAGAAACAGCTTGGCTTTGGCATATAAGAGCCTGGTTTTTGCACATAAGCCTCAACTCCTCTAATTCAGATTTTTCATTCGAAGATAGACCTGCATCATGAGTTTGTTGTTGAAGTTGGAGTTGTTGCTGAAAACCAAGAGAGTTGAACAGCTTATTTCCAAACGGCTGGAATGGCTGTTGCATCACATTCTGATTGTTGCTCCAGCTGAAGTTGGGATGATTCCAGTTGTCAAGATGATAAGTGTCTGGAACTGGTTGCTGCGATCTCTGAAAGTTGCTCACAAACTGAGCTGAGTCGCTAGATATAGCGCATTGCTCTGTCGCATGCGGACCTGCACACAGCTCACAAACACTAATTATCTGCTTAACACCATAGTTAGCCAGAGAATCGATCTTCATAGACAACGCCTTTAGTTGAGCAATGATAGCCGTAGCTGTATCCACCTCAAGTACTCCTGCTACCTTGCCCTGCGGATATCTCTGGGTTAGATACTGATATTCATTAGCAGCCATCAGTTCAATTAGATCATAAGCTTCCTTATAGCTCTTTGCCCATAATGCTCCGCCTGATGCTGCATCGAGTATGGGTCTGGACTGTGCTCCCAACCCATTGTAAAAATAAGTGATGATCATCCAATCAGGAATTCCATGATGAGGACACTTCCTAAGCATCTCCTTGTAGCACTCCCAAGCTTCACTTAGCGATTCTCCCGTTTGCTGCGCAAATTGAGTAATAGCGTTTCTGATTACAGCTGTCTTCTCCATAGGGAAGAATTTAGTAAGGAATTTCTGAGCAAGATCCTCCCAAGTAGTAATCGAACCAACTGGTAGAGAGTGTAACCAGCTCTTAGCCTTGTCCCTCAGAGAGAATGGGAACAGTCTCAGCTTCACAGCATCTTCAGAAACACCGTTGAACTTGAAGGTGTCACATATTTCAATGAAATCCCTAATGTGTGTATTGGGATCTTCCGTTGGAGAACCCCCAAACTGGACTGAAGTCTGTACCCATTGAATTATGCCAGGCTTGATCTTAAAGGTATTAGCTGTGATAGCTGGCCGGACAATACTAGATTGAATTTCATTGATCTTGGGTTGAGAAAAATCCATCAAGGCTTTCGTTCGTGCTGCTGGATCTCCCATTGTAATGAGTACCTGAAACACAAACAAATAAACTGTGAAAGTAAAAGAATCTGAGTCACTGAACTTTAACGACCACTGATGACAAGCACATAAACTAAAAATTAACACCGAGTCCCCGGCAGCGGCGCCAAAAACTTGTTAGGGCGAAAACACGCGCTAATATTCATGCAAGTATACGCGTTCGCAAGTAGTATAAGATATAAATCAGATTCGTTCCCACAGAGACTGGTTTAGGTTAAGTTCAATTTATGCACCTATGCAACAATGTATGGTTATCGCTCAATGCTAAAACAAATAACAAATTGGGTTTTTATTAAACTAAGAGATTATACTAAATAACATTAACTAAGAGAATTGAAGCTGAATTACTATATATGACAAACATGGGATCCTAACTTCATTAAATACTTCATTCAATAGCCTTATTGTTTTTAACCTTAGCATGTGATGGTGATGACACTAATCAGATAACACGAAACTGATAAACGCCAACTTTCGTTGCACGAGTACCATTCTACCAAACATCCACAAAAGAGATAGAAGCTGAATAGGCACCAATTATATTGAGACCCTATATGTCTATAGAATTTGACAACATAACGGTTTAAGAACAAGTTATCTATCTTGATTACATAGGGCAAGTAAAACGGTTAGAGTTACCTACGAATCATGCATACACGTACATGAACCTATGCTAGCATGGCAAGTTCTAAACCTCTATATTCACTGTCGCTTCAATAGAGATTAACACGCTATCTTATATGTTAGCTACGCACATAAGACGAATAAGCACAACCATACTAGGATATCAATCAATCACCACACACCAAGATATCGAAACAATTAATTATTGAAATCCATAAGTAAATCCGCTAGAATCCCATGACAACGATTAGCCCATAATCGAACTCATCGTCACCATGGGTTCCAATGAAAGCATGGTATAAACAAGGTCTTAATAAACTAAATAATAATCAAAGTACGAATAAACGAGATCTAGGTCCAATAAGAACGAAAACGAGCATCCAAAGTTACAACTAATTCAAAGAATCACAAGTTGAAAACAAGATCTTCTTTTTCGGAGTTGTTCTGTGCTTCTAGGCCTTCTCCTTGGTATCCCAATCTTCCCGGATGATGAAAACCCTTTTTTTTATGTATATATACGCCCCTAGTGGACCTGGACCCTTAAAATCGTCAAATTCTACTCAAAAAAGGCTTTTTCAGCGAAATCAGCGACCAGCCGCGCCCTGAGCGGCCGCTCAGCTCTCCTGAGCGGGCGCTCAGCTCTCTGAGCGGGCGCTCAGCTCTGCTGAGCGGGCGCTCAGCTACTGGATGGGAAAAATATTCTGATGAATCTTGTTTTGGCCATAACTTGAGTTCTACTCGTCAGAATTAGGCGATTCAACTGCCCACGCGAAGCTATTGAGATTCTCTACAACTTGAAAATGGCCTTGGCTTCCAATTCTGATCACTTTTAATCATATTTCCTTTAAAAGCTCTTTTCTTCATTTAACTGATACCTGAAATGCATTAACACAAAAACACATCAAAATACCCACAACTTGAGTCCAAAACACCAATTTAAGCTTGTAATAAAGCATTCCAAGTGGATATAAAATCCACTTATCAGTCCTAGACGTACTAACGGGGAGTTAGTAGTCTTTGCACCGTGAAGAAGAGGAAAGACCCAAGACCGGATCACTAAGATCCAAGACCGACAAAAACTAAGGAAGCCAAGTCCACACAAAGGTTCTACAACAACTTTGAAGATATAGCGGGGAGTTATTGTCTGAGATAAGTTGTGTAGGTATTACATTTATTTTGAGGTGGTGAGCCTTGTGTTACGCACCAAGACAAATACTTGTAAGAGTGTAAAGGCTTCTCCACCTACTAAAGGTGCGAGTTTATTATAAGGGAAAATCCTGAGTCCAGGAGAGGAGCTCGGAGACTGGAGTAGGGGTGAACAAATCTATTAGAGGTTGCGCCGTGTGGTATATTCTTTATTGCACTTTATCTTTCCGCACATATAAACTGCATAACCACTCGATAAAGTTTTAAAAAGGGATAAATTATTTTAAAATGCCATAATAATTTTTAAATTGGTAATTAAGCTATTCAACCCCCCTTCTAGCTTAATGTAGCCCTCTTACGGGACTTAACATTCACCTTTTTAGGCTTTCTGCATTCAGAAGCAAAGTGACCCAACTCATTATAGTTGAAGCACCTTATCTTTGATATGTCCACAGATCCTGTTTTGTAGCCACCTTTGCTAACTGAATTGTACTGAGCTTTCGGTTTCCAATTGTTACTGTTGGAAGACTGTCCCTTGCCTTTGAAAAACCTTGGCTTCTTGACTCTAATATTTAAAAATTTTCTATCCAAGTAAGCCATGGGTTGATCCAGTTGATCTAGTTCATCCAAGGTGTAATATTCATCTTCCTCCAGCTCCAACATAACTTGCTTCTAAGGTCCTTTGTTCTTTTGTTCCATAGATTAAATAACTGGAACTTGATCATCTTCACTTTCTTCTTTGTCATTAACAATCAAAGCACTTGAACCATCAACAACATGACCATGATGTGCTTTTAATGACTTCTTTTGCATCATTTCAAGTTCATAAGTTTTTCAAGATTCCATATAGAACTTCCAAAGTTATTCTGCTTAAATCTCTTCCTTCTCTAATGGCTGAAATTTTCTATTCAAGATGGTCAGGAAGAGCTAGCAAGAATTTTAGGTTAAGCTCCTTAGCTTCATAATATTTATCATGTAGCTGCAAGTCATTTATCAATTTATTGAACCTTTCAAAAACTTCAGTGATTCCTTCTTTTGGTTTTGCCATAAACCCCTCATACTGAGAAACAAGAATCCTTCTTTGGTTTGACCTAACCTCCTCTGTTCCTTCACATAAAATTTTTATTCTCTCCCAGATTTTTTTGGCTGTGTCACAGTTGACAGTGTTGTTGTACATTACATTGTCAAGTGACTCTATCAGAATCAGCTGTAAGCCACTATCTAGAGAAACTTTTCTTTTTCAGGTTCAGTATATTCTGAAGGATCTTTAGGGGCATAATATGCTGGAATCACCATCTCTCCATCTGTAGATTCCTCAACTCTTACCATGGGAGTGAAAGGCCTATTTTCGAGAATCTGAATATATAATGGATTGGCCATCCTGATAAACAACAGCATTTTCTTCTTCCGTAATGTATAGTTAGATCAGTTAAAGGTGGGGATCCTGATACTGCTTAGTTTCTGTGTATTCATTCTTCCAAGATCTTTGATCTGTTTGCTTTCAGATTTTGCTCTAATACCACTTGTTGGGTAATGAATACAACACAGGGGGGTGAATGTGTTTTGGACAATTTTAATGACTTTTTGAACTTTAAGAATGGTGAACAAAGTAATATGTATTGTAGAGATAATGTGCTTTAACAGAATAATTAAATCATGCACATGAACACACTTGTCTTTCAAAACTCACTTAATTTTATATTAGAATCAAGCTAGTGTTTTGCTACAAATTACTGGGTTCTTAGTATGTTAAGAACTCAGCTTCTCTCTTGAAAGTTACAAGATTTTTCAGATCTATTTGTTACAACTTAAAACAAAGCATCCAGTGTTTACTTTATAGAACATTAAACACTGGTTTTTGTACAGCATGTACTAAATCCTACTTTTGGATAACTAAATCTTTCTATTTATGGCTTAATGTATCTTTGTAAATCATGCATGCCTGTGACTTTACTTTTCCAGTTAATCTTGGCCTTTGATCTTGTACTCTTCAAGCTGCTTTTGTAGACTTTTCAAATCAGTGATTGATTTGTTTGTTGATTGATAATCTTGAATATTAAACTGATCTGTATTATGTACTTGAGCTTTACATCGAGATATCTAGTTAGTCATATAGAGAACTCGATATCTCAATAAGTATAATGACTTATCAAGATCTCTTATTACTCTACAGTTGTTTGACTTATCGAAGTCTCTGAGTTCTCTAAAAGAGAATTTGGCTTGCCGAGATCTCTCATCTTCAAGTCTTCATTTTGGCTTATAGTTATCTATGAGTTCTCTAGTGACAAGTTGACTTATCGATATCTCAGAGATCTCTAGTGATATTTTGACTTATCGATATCTCAGAGATCTCTAGTGATATTTTGACCTATCGATATCTCAGAGTTCTCTAGTGAAGAAATGACTTATCGATATCTCCAATCTTCATGTCTTCAATTTGGCTTGTCGATATCTCCGAATTCTCTAGTAGATTTTCTTGACTTCTCCATAAGTCATTCTGGAGTTCTCGAATGACTTCTCTATAACACTTAATCTGTGACTTGTAGACTTCTTGACTTAAAATATATTTCACAAAATAGATTTATTCAACTCCAAGCTTCTTCACACTTTCTCTGAGGCATGATCTTCATGATCTTCTTCCATATCTTATTCTTAGGCTTGAGACTGTTTACAGAAAAATACTCCAGTCTAGTCTATTTATATTTTTACAGACTTAAGTGTTACAATATAAAATGCAAACTTATATTATCATACAACTTACTTAGGGTTATCAATTTTATTTAGTCTTGTTGTAGTACAGGCATGTCTTGCACAACATATATTTATAAAATGGATTTTTAAATATCTTAAGGGCGCCATGAATCTTGGTTTATGGTGTATATCCAAGAGATTCAGACTTTAAGCTGATAGGATACTTAAATGTTGATTATGCAGGATAAAAAATAGACAGGAAAAGCACTTCGGGAAGCTGTCAATTTCTTGGTGGTAGATTAGTTTTTTGGTTTAGCAAGAAATAAAAGTCAATTTCCACTTCAACTATAGAAGATGAGTATATTGTTGCAAAAAGCTGTTGTGCACAGATTCTGTGAATGAAGAATCAATTATTGGATTATGGGTTAGAGTATTCTAAAATTACTATATATTGTGATCATCAAAGTGCTATTGCAATAACAGGAAATCTAGTACAACACTCAATGACAAAGCACATCAACATTAGGTACCGGTTCATAAGGGAACATGTGATGGAAGGTACAGTGGAATTGCACTTTGTGCCTACAGATCAACAATTATCAGATATCTCCACCAAACCACTTTGTGAAGCTACCTTTACAAGACTGATGAATGATTTGAAAATGTTCTCAGGATACTCAAATACTGATGAATCAATTATTTATAGTAACAGGTATATGTGATCAGAGTTTGGGACTTATTTCTTAGTATTAGTATTTCTTAAATTCTGATGACTGTATTAAACACCGATGCCATATATTCATGCTATCTGCTTTATAAAAGTTAAATATAGTGTTAAATTCTAATAGTTTACTCTCTACTTAGTTGCATCAATAAACTCTGATAATGTGATTAAATACCGATAAAAGTCAAACATTGATTGAATATTAAACACTGATCATTTTTAAATATATTCAAAATAGATTAAGTCAGTATTATAATTGATTTCGTGGTTTGTGTTTATATCATAAATTATTTTTAAAATAATTACAGTTGTGTGATTAGTGGCAAGATAAAAGGAAAAACTGTTCAGTACAATATAAACACCTCTTTGTGTAATCGTGCACACATTAAATGTTCATGTTTATTTGGTACATTAGTAATTTGTTGCACACACGATCATGCCACATATCCCACTAATTCGAACCGTTTGTCAGTAAAAAAGTGTAGAGATATACAAAATCAATTGTTGATTTTGTTTTTCACTTTATTTCTAATTTATCTTTGTCTCACCTCTTTTACTCTCTCTCTTTTCTCTATGATAAACTTTGAAACCCTAATCAGAGTTTAAGTTTTTCTTTGACAAACAGTAAACATGGCTTCACTAGTTGCAAGAAAAGATTTTATTCACAATGGGGCTAAATTTGTGCCCAACAACTATGTTGTTTTTCTTGAGCAGACTGGTGTAAATCCTTATTTTCACATCTTTCAGGATTTACTTTCTGCTAGTAAGGTGATATATGCTCTTACAAATTCCAAAGTTGATTCTGGCAGTAATGTTCTTGATTTTTGGAGAACTGGAGTATTTGATGATGGAGATCTCAACGGTTGAACCCCAAGCATAACTTTTGAGCACAATGGAGAAACAAAGGTAGTGACTCGTGAAATTGTCATGGAAGCTCTTCATATTCCAACCCATGGCTTTTATCCTGTCCCTGTAGATGATGGGGAGATGAGGCCATTTCTTACTCAAATTGGGGATGAAAAGGAATTAAAGTATTTAGGCCAACTAAAGAGGCCTGGGCTCAAGAAGGAGTGGAACTTCTACTTTGATTCTATCACAAGAGCATTCAATAACAAATGCATAAATTTTGATGCTCTACATATGATGTTGAAGGGTTTCGAGCATATAAACGCAACGAAAACAGTAATTAAAATCGTGAAAATCCAGAATTTTCGAAACCCACCGCAAGATCCATGCGAAAAATAGATATTTAATTTGTAGATCGGATTTTTTTACCTTAAGAAGCTTTACAAATTGGTTGAATAATGGAGATCCGAAGATTGTTCAATCACCACGCATCCCGCTCTCGCGATCTACGCTCTATCGATATCCACGCGAATGCTTGAACTCAAAGATTGGATGTGTACTACCACAAACTCGTTTCTTCTTGCTCTCTCCATCTTCTCTCTTGGTGGCTAGGGTTTTAATAAAAGTCTTATCTTAAAAATCAGCCACAAGAGATATTATATAGAGAGTAAAAAAAATAAATTATAACTCTTAACTAATTAGGAGTTATTATTAATTCAAAATTCCAATTTGTATAATAATTAAGTCATACTTAATTATTTAACAACTAAATTTCATAATTGATAATAGTAAATTCAAATATCATTATTTATCTAATTAATTAAGTCATACTTAATTAATATTATAAATAATTTGAATTATGTTAATATAATTTAAATCCAATTTAAATTAAATAATCCTTCAAGCATTTTTTGTGTGTGACCATATAGGTTATTATTACGTTAGAAACGAATTTTAAATCTAATTTAAAATTGTAAACAATGAGTGGCATCTAGTAATACATCATTGCTACCCAAGTAATGATAATTCAATCGGTGATCGATTTAACCTTTTGTGAATAATGTACAATGTAATATAATCTCTTTAACCACATATTATAGATTAAACTAGAGGAATGTAATGTGTCATCCTCATCAATGTTTAATCCAGGTTTCCTTGATCAATGAGTAGACTATCATATCAAATCAACATTTGAGTGTGGCCATGCATTTCATAGTCTAGCTCACACAAGAGGCCAATAATATTACTCTTAAAATTAGGAGGGTTAAATTATTTTTAGATCATTCATATTTCTCATACGATTCATAATATACCCAAAATACCTTTTTATCATACCCGGTCAAAGGTAACTTTTAATGTAATCAAAGTACATTAATTCTCGTTTTCAAGTTTAAGGACCATTACATCATTATCACAGTGAGAATTACTTATGACAGAATATACATGTAGAATCTCACATTGGGTCTGTCCAGCACCACGTACATTTACATATGTCTGTGCTTTTGACTTTAATATCACTATACCTATGATCAATGAGATGTGATCATCAGTCAACAAACACACCAGTCTTAATGCATTATTATTGTCCTTTAATAATAATACTTGACTAGGGACCTTTAGGAATATTGATACTATTCTCATAATCTCATTTCTAAGTCACGTACTTAGAGATATAGAATTCATATCATATTCTAAGGACATTTATTAATCTAACATTTATGTCGCAGTAAATTATGAATTAATAAATTATAAAAAGGAATAATCAATAAAACATAAATATTAATAATCCAAATGTCTTAAACTAAAGATCATAGTGTTGTCTCTAGGGCACAAACACTAACAATCTTCCACTTGCACTAGAGCCAATCACCCATGTATCTAATACTCATTGAACTAGTATGACCATCGTGCTTCTGCTGTGACAAAGCCTTAGTCAGTGGGTCTGCAACACTATCATTACTATGCACTTAACATTTATATCTCCTTGATCATTAATCTCATTAATAAGGTGATATCGCTTAAGGACATGCCTAAAAAGTCTCCTTGGTTGTTTCGAAAGCATCAATATATTCAGCTTCCATTATAGAATCATCAATGTTCTTGCTATGAACTATTCCAGCTAACATAACTTATATTTAGACAAAATACAAAATATACATAAACACATAATCATCCTTTTCTATCCAAAAATTAGGTTCAGAAACTAGCATAAGTGTAACCCTTTACAACTAGTTCCTTATCTTCTCTATACACCAAAAATAAATCTTTAGTCCTCTTTAGGTACCTAAGAATATTCTTGAAAACTATCCAGTGACCCTCACCTGGATTAGACTGGTATCTGCTCGTCATGCTCAAAGCATACGAAACATCAGGATAAATACATATTATTGTACGCATTCTCAATCTAATTACTGACGCATCTGAAATTTTCTCAAACGACCCTTATCATCTAATGATTTAGGGGCAATTATCTTTTGTGATCACTATCCCATGAGACATTGAAGCATGTCATTTCTTTGTCTCTTGCATCATAAAATGATGCAATACTTTATCTATGAATGTATTCCGACTAGGTCGATTAATCTCTTCAATCTATCTCTATAGATCTTGATCCCTAATATATAGGTAACATCGCCTAAGTCATTCATTGAGAAACTATTTCTCAACCAAGTCTTAACAATTTGTAGAGAAGGTATGTCATTCCATATATGTTTTATGTCATCTACATATAATACTAGGAATGTCACATGGCTCCCACTAACCTTCTTGCAAACACATGTTTCATCTTCATTTTGAATAAAGCCAAACTCTTTGACCGTTTCATCAAAATGAATATTCATTCTCCTTGGGGCTTGCTTCAATCTATAAATAGATAGAAGCAACTTACAAACCATCTTAGCAAACTTTGGATCGACAAAACCCTCAGGTTGTATCATATATACATCCTCTTCAAGGCTATCATATAAGAAAGAGGTTTTGACATCCATTTGCCAAATCTCATAGTCAAAGTAAGCAACTATTGCTAACAAAATCCTGATAGACTTGACCATAGCAACTGGTGAAAAATTCTCATCATAATGTATACCATGAATTTGTATTATGATTCCTTATTCATTTATAACATATAAACTAGATTGATTGTGTAGTTGTGCAGTATATAAGCACAAATTAGGTTAACACTATATGTGTCGTGCGTTATTTTATTATACACATAACCTAGCAGCTTTCAAGGATATTTGTTCACCTTTTGAGACAGTTGTGTAATCAATTTTTATTTATCAATATAAAAACCGTTCTTCATTGTTGAGTATTTATTTTGAATTGATTGTTAATACTGTATTCAACCCCCCTTCTACGGTATACTTAAAGTCCTAACAAGCTTTTAAGCTAATATTTTACAGAGGACTTCCTCACTGTATAATTCAGCTACAGACCAAGTTTCATAATTTTAAATAATATGTAAGAGCCTCATTTTGACTCTCAAATTCAGTACTATGTAGCACTTTTGGCTATATCGACTACTTTTACTAAATCAGACTTTTCTTTTAAACCGTAAATCGTCTCAGCATGATCTTGTATATGGTTACAAACTAGAAAACAAGCTCTTTACATTCATGGTCATTGGTGTTTAAAAATACCCATAGTTTGAAAAATTTCTTAAAAAAAGTCCTAAATGCGAGCGGACATTATAAAGGCTATACGCATAACGATTCCTGAATTTAACTACATTAAATCCATTAATCAACAACCCAATAATCAAATCAACCAAGTTTCTCTCAAGGCCAGTTTATAAACTCTTTTAAAACTTCATAAACATTAACTAATAACAATTAACAATTAACCATCAAGATTTAACAATCGAAACTCCATTCTCCAAGAATCATGTTATACTTGAACACATCTTGTAACTATGCTTAAAATTTAAGAAAATATAAAGGGTGGAGGAGGTTTATACCTTTCTTGAATCCTTAAACATACTAACAAGATCTTGTAAGCCTTGACTGTTAGGAGGTGTCCCATACCGTTTGTGGAAGGGGTAGTTTGCTAGTATATAAGTAGCCAGATAACTCCATTAGTATGAGGACTTTTGGGAGTTACCCAAAACCAAATTCATGCGGGCTCGGCTTAAAGTGGACAATATCATAATAATGAGAAGTTAGGCCTGATTAGCAAGCCCAACAAGTAGTATCAGAGTCGGGTTGTAACGGTCAATAACAATCTCTATGGACTCCCAGATGGATCTAGGGACCTAGGAAGAGGCAGATGGGCTAGCCAGTATGGGCTCAAGAAAAAGGCATGTGGGCCTTCCAATATGGGCCTAGGGGAGTCGGAAATCCACAAGGATTCCAGTATGGATCCAGGGGAACAAATCACACAATCAGATGGCAGATTCGGCATGTGTCGAGTCCGATGTGTGAAAGGGGAGATTGTTAGGAGTTGTCCCACATCATTTACGAGAGCAAATTGCTAGAATATATGCACCTAGATAACTTCATTAGTATGAGGTCTTTTGAAATATGCTCAAAAACAAATATGTGCAGCTCGGCCTAGAGCGGACAATATCATACTAATATGAAGTTAGGTCTGCTTAGTAAACCCAAGAAGTGGTATCAGAGCTATGGTTGAAATGGTCAGAAATAATCTTTAACGGGCTACCAGAATGGACCTAAGAAGCGGCAGATGGGCTACCCCAGGATGGGTTTAAGGGGAAGACATGTAGGTCATCCAGTATGGGCCTAGGAAGAGTTAGAAAGCCAGAAGGATCCCTGAATGGGTCAAAGGGGAGCTATATCACACAATCAGTAGGCAGATCCGACAAGTGTCGAGCCCGATGTGTGAAGGTGGGATTGTTAGGAGGTGTCTCACATCATTTGTGGGAGGGGCAGTTTGCCAGCATATAAGTAGTCAAATAACTCTATTAGTATGAGGGTTTTTGGAAGTGACCCAAAAATAAAATCGTGCGGACTTAACCCAGAGCGGACAATATCATATTAATGTGGAGTTAGACTTGCTTAGCCAACCCCAACATTGACTTATATTTATCTTTCTTAAACTTGCAAAAGAATTCAAGAAACTAATTAGTAATTTTCGAAGCCACTATTCACCCTCAGCGTTAAACATTTTTCAAAAATTAAACATTTCATGGATAAGCTTGAAATTTGATACGTACCTTATATATGATATGAAGGAGCTATGGTTCAAATTTGGTGATTTATGAATAAGAAGAACATGAGTTTTGAATTTTTCTTTCCTTGATGTTCTTGAATGGCTAAAGGGAAGAAAATGGACGGGGAGAGTTTCTTGCTTGGCTTCCGTTGTAAGTTTGGTGCATTTGTGTTTGTATATAGATATATGATTAGATTATTGGCTGGTTTTTTTTTATCGTAGGTAACCCGCAGCCGCTACCCTTCGGGTGCGCACTGGGTAAACCCTACGGGCTCACGCAATAGCCTGCAAACCACGTGAACCAAGGTAAACCGCATTTAAGCGACAAGCTCTGACTCAGGAGGCATAATCATAAATTCTTCTCTCGGGGGATCCGAAACTATGACCAAAAGGACAATTTTCCTCTCTTTAACCAACTGGAGCCAACCCTTTACAAGCTATAACCATACTTTACACTATTCACTCACTATTCCATGTACTATTTTAATAACTAGTATAGTTTAACTTTTAAACTTCACATTTGTCTTCCTAATTGCATCGGTTAACTTCCAAGGTTCTAATTGCATAGTGTGCATTGATTTAAACTTGTCAACGTATGTATAATACTTAATTCCTTTATTCTAAGCTCGATTAATTCTCGTAAACGATTTTTATTAGCACTTTTTACCCTTACGTGA
The DNA here is from genome assembly GCF_009905375.1 of Apium graveolens. NCBI lineage: Eukaryota > Viridiplantae > Streptophyta > Magnoliopsida > Apiales > Apiaceae > Apium > Apium graveolens. Next base: position 145,305,343 of record NC_133651.1, on the reverse strand, counting down.
AATTCACTTTTATCTCCGCAATTGAACTTTATTTTTCACCTATCTTTTAAATAACCAAGAACACTCGACTTATTACGTCCCACCAAATTTGGTAAATCAAGGTACGTGGTATATCCATCTACTTCCGCCATCTAGAGGACATGACAAATATAATTTCTTGTTTCCTGAGACAGATTTGTGCTGAAAAAGATTGACGAGTTATAGGATCATAATTTATCCATTTTTTAATTTGTGAGACTTAAAAATTACATTTTAATTAAATTTAGTATTTTTAATAAAATATAATGTACTTTTACAAAAAAAACTATGATTAAATAATTATATTATCATAAATGTAAAAGGGTTTGTCTAATGTGGGCATACTAATCACTAAAATCTATGAATTTAGAGAATTTTGATTGGTAAAGTTGTCGTGAATTTCGGGCCTTCACCACTATTAGTAAGTGAAAGCCCATCAAAACAAGTCAAAATTATAAATATTTGTATTTACTGTATGTCTATCGGCACATTATAGAAAAACCGAATATAAAATTGTTAAAAGTCTGAAATTTGCTTATTTCGGGTCATATTCGGTTCAGATAATATATTATTCGGTTTTGATAGTTCCAATTTATGATCAGTTCTAATATTTTGAATCATTTTTTATTAAATTTCCGGTTTGGGTAATTTTTGTATCGATTTAAATTGATTTTCAGATAATTATCAAATTATATGATTCGAATCACCGTTTGAATCTCGATTTTTGATTATTTGGATTCAAGCTCATTTTGCGGAGTCCAGCCGTGAGCATAAAATTGTACCGGAATGGAAACGGAATGGAAGTGACAAAGCCCAATAATATTTGCAGCGAAAGCAACCTACTTTGCCCAAGATCAAATCTGGCAGTATATAACATCGATGTTTTTTAAACACGAAGCATATGTAAAGACTTGGATTCGCAAAACCTCTATTCATTCTTTGTGAATTTCCTTCCTCTTGTCATCATCTCATTGACTTCTTAGACTTTTACATACATACGAACTACAGCTGCTTGTGTAAATATATATTTTGATTGAAGTGGGGTTTGCTTGCAATTCAGCCATGGCAAATTCTTCAACTTCCAACCCTATTTTATGTGCTTCCTTCAATCAAGATAACAGGTTCTCTCTCTCTCTCTCTCGTTTGATAAAATTGTAAATAGTTAGTCGTGTTAATAAAGTTTTGATATTTTGTTGAAGCTGCTTTGCAATTGGAACAAGTGATGGCTTCAGATTATTTGACGCAAATACAGGCCGCCTTCTTTTTGAAAGAGGTTCAATCAATTTCCTTTAAGCACTACATTTTAAGTTATGTATTTGGTATGCCACATGACGTACTTGTTGATGCATTGGATATCTAACCACCCTGGTGGGGAGTGGGATTGGAGTGATCGAGAGAGGATTCGAAACCCTGACTTTTAACTATACGGGGAGGGTGATCGCCACTTAATTCATGCTGTTTGTATTAAAAGTTATCATTGTCGAGTCAACAAGAACAAATCAAGTTTGATCATTGAAAACTTGCAATGTGTTTATTTATATTTTTTTAAGCTTACAAGTTTCGTAAAACGGATGTTTTCCCACTATCTTGGGATCACTTATGTTGACTTTTGATTTTTTAAAGAATTTGAATAAGTTCACGAGTTCATTTTAAAAAAAAATCATACTTTTTTATTTTTCTGTTTTAGCCATTGGAGCCTTTAGAATTGTCGAGATGCTTTTCAGCACAAGTCTTCTTGCTATTGTTGGAGCTGGTGAACAGGTATGCTACTTTTTTCTCTGAGATCATGCAACTCCAGCTTTGTGCTTTTAGTGAACTATTTGCATTCGTCACTTATTCTTTGTATTTGGATATTGCAGCCCTCTTTATCTCCACGCCGTTTATGTTTGTTTAATACTACTACTGGAATGGCACTCAGAGAACTAAATTTCTTAACTTCAATTGTTTCTGTTCATGTTAATAGGAAAAGGTAAGATTTTATTTATTAGCTCCATTGAATTAAATAAAGGTAATTGTTTGGTTCACTAATTATAATGATGTTAAAGTAAATATCCATTGTGGTGTACCTGCATATGCGAGATGTTGAACTATCAGAAATATTGTCTTTGTAGCTATTTTATTAGGATTTGAGTGTCTTCATTGTTTGAAGTATTGTACTTTGGTTCTAGCTTATCAACTGTTTGGTTTATGCATTGCTTGCTTCTTCTTCTCTCCTCATGCGAGCTCAAGTAAATAGTGGGTGAATCTTACCATGCTTGTGATTTAGGTAGGGAAAATGTATGCCTTGTCATTCAGTGAAGCTTACCCCGCTACTAGATGTCTGTTATGTTACGTTTCACTAATCCTGTTACTCTACGATTCTTGTTTTGATGCTTTACCAAAAATTTTGAAAAGCACACTTTTGGAAGATGCAGTTTGTGGCATTAGCATCAAATAAAAGAAATTGTAGGGCTTTAATGCAGATTATTGACATTATAATATTAATCGATTATCGTTCTGTAATCTTAGAAGGGTAGTCTACATTTTCCATTAAAAAAGGAATGTGCTTAGTAAACATGCTAGACCTATCTACAAAGAAAAGGCGTTTGTCAATTTTCAAATATTACTTATTAGTGTATTCTGATTTATGCAGGCTTATTGTAGTTCTACAGGAGAACACTTACATATATGACATAAACAGTCTAGCTATCCTGGACACAATTGATACAGTACCAAATATAAAAGGTAAATTTGCAACTATTTTGTTTACAGTTTACTTAAATGCTTATTGCATGGCCAAGATACTCTTTACTGGAACTATCTATACTCTTTACTGGAACTATCTAATATGTATTTGTCTTTCTGTTGTGTGTCATGTTGATCACTGTTTAGCTTTTATTGTCTATTTTATTCTCCACAATAATAAAGAGAGACCACTTGGTCAAATCTTGACAACTTTCTAAAGGATTCACACATAAGTTTACCTCTGATAACTTGATACATTTTCTATTCTGTGATCTCTTAACTAGAACTACTTTTCCAGTCCGATATTAAGCTTACTCATACTGGATGTGACCTGTCAGGCAATGGAGAAAGAGAAAAGATACATGAAACATGTAAATAGTGAAATCTGATGAACCACTAAAAGATTAGCAGACATAAGCTAACTGATCAGAAGGCATGTATGAAGTCTAAGTACATAGCTCAAAAGAATAATTGGACTTTGTAGATAATGGAATAACAATATAAGATATAATCCATTGTACGAGAGTCTTTAATTAAACAAACAAATTTGCCAAAGCTCATGAAAGTAGTAAAATTTTCAACTACTGCGATGATGATGGCATTTCCAGGCCTGATACTCTGCTGAAATTTTTCATTTTTATCAGCATAATTACAACTGGAATGAGCTTCTATTGCTGTACGTTTAAACCAAGTTATTTCTCCGAATCAAATTGTGTAGCAGTTAGCCAGTACCCTATTCCCCTTTAAAATTACAATATATACCTATTTACCTTGCATTGTTACTTACAAGCATATATGTTAAAAATGATACGATAGCATAAGAATTGCTTATATAATCGTTATAATACAACATGCAATACTGTTGCCAATGAATTAAACAAAGTTGTGGTTAGAGTTTACTGGTTCTAAGATGTACTAATTTTTTTGCCACTACAAATTATTTGTTGGCAGGACTGTCTGCATTTTCCCCTAGTCTGGATGGTTGCTTTTTGGCTCTTCCTGCAAATGCAACCAAAGGATCGGTGTTAGTCTACAATGTCATGGACCTCCAGTCCCACTGTGAGGTTATGCTTCATATATATATGTTGCTAGATAGATGTGGATGGGATTGTGTATCTTTACACTGTTACAATTTAATATCTCCTCAATCCAATGCTCACTTTCTTTACTTAATTTAACATACAGATAGATGCTCACAAATCGCCATTGTCTGCATTAGTTCTCTCTTCAAATGGAATGTACTTGGCAACTGCATCTGAACAGGGGACCATAATCAGAGTTCATCTTGTTGCAGAGGCTACTAAGGTGATGCTGCCAACTTGTTACTTTTAGACAAGAAACTACCATTATAAAATTTTCAGTTACCTAATTATAGATGTTTTCACATACTGCTGGACTTGCAATCCCAAATTATATAAAGATCATTGTGTTACTTTTACATTAAAGAGTTGGACACAAATGGTAGACTGCATTCATTAACCCAGCCTCCTCCCTCCTGAATTCCCACCCTAATTAATGTTCCCTTGCATTAAATCAGTAACATATTCTAACTCATAATATGAGTTTTTGTCTTTACATTTAATCGTTACCTCGTAATTTTTTTTAAATGTCAAAGATGTAGATTCTCTCTTTCCATTGTCGCGTGATTCTCAACTACTTTGTATTTAGCAGTCTTATAGCTTCCGAAGGGGTACATACCCATCAACTATATATTCCTTGTCATTTGGTCCAGCCACCGAACTCCCAGACATACTTGCAGCCACAAGTTCTTCAGGCTCCCTACATGTTTTCTCACTTGGGTTTGCTATAAATCAAAGGTGATACCTTTATAGTCCAATCTTCTTTCTTGTAGAAAGTTAATTTTTATATGAGAATAATGTTCTTGGTTGTAATCTCTCTTACTATTATAGGCAATTATGTCTGCAGCATAGCAATTATAATTGACATTCGTCATTCTATCTCAGTCTCTCTTTTAAACTTTGTATAACAGTGTAATCCCCTTGTTTGGATTGTAGTTATTTACTCCACTTTAAACCTGGAATCACTATTTGGATGCATATTTATAACCACATTTAACTAGCATATATAGCTCTTCGGATAGATTCAAAAGTACACCTATTCAAATTTCTCTGACATACTTCAGTTTAATCTAACCAGAGGCAGAAGATCAAATAGCTTTCTCGGGTCGTTACTACCTAATTCTGTCAGTGATTCGCTGGATCCAGCTCATCACCGTATTCTTCACAACGCTGTTCCAGCTGGAATTAGAAGGTGAATTGATTTTTGCAAAACACCAAATAGTTAATATATGATTGTGGTGGATGAGTGACCGTGTGTGTGTGTGTAGGAGTCCTAATCAAGCTGACATAATATCTTCTTAAATAATATCATGGAAATTTTTTCATCATGGAACCATTTACGTTAATGATTAACATAGTGGTAATGTTTTAAATTTTTTTCTGAATAGTATTATATTTTAAGGATATTCTCCTTGACTCTGCCAAATTTTAAGTTTACTAATATAATTGCTATTCTTGGCTGGGATTCTGCCCCTGATTTAAAAAATTAAAAATGGCTATTCTTGTGGGAATACACATATAGAATAATGTTGTTCCCTTGTTTGTTATCTTTGTTTAATAAATACCTAACGAGGACTCCATGTATCTGTAGTTATGCAGTGATACGGAAGGTAGAGAAAGTTGCAGACAAAAGTCCATCTGAGGCCTTGGTTTGTAGGTAAGTTCAGTCGACAATCTGCTCATGTCTTAGTGTTTTCTTTCGCTTTATGCTCCATATTGTCATTTTGCAACTACTCCTTGTTCATTTCATTACATTAGTATATTATCTGGTTGCAATTTGAATCATCATTAAGAGGCCTATGGCTCAAACAGATTCCTACTTGGAAGGCTTCTTATATAGCTTCTTACCATTGTCCTTTGGTCATTCAGTTTGTTATTTATTTGTGACTCACGAATTGTTCAGTTCAAACTATATGTATCTAATATGTTTATATTATCTTCTAATTTTCTAATCTCTCAGAGCCACTATATCTTTGATAACGTACAACGGATACTTTCTGGAGTACATCTCAAATATCAACCAACACGGCGAATGTTCATGGAATTTGGAACGTGAATTCAATTTATTGACAGTTGTACAGTAGAAGTTCACCAGCTAACTTGATATGTACCCGCCTATTTGGGATGCCTCTTACACCTCTGGGTTGGAGAAGTGACACAATTGCATGTTAACAGGGGGTTATCATTTTTTTCTGTTGGTTGTATAATATTGTAATTTGTAAATAGAATTTTTCTAGTTTATATATTCTGTGTAAATATCAGTTACAAGTTGTCCGTAAATCAATTTTCCCCACCTAATCAAATTTTATATTATGGAGTCATTTGAAAAGTGGATTAGTGGTGAAATTTGTGTAGAAGCCGTTTTTTTAATGTAAAACCGGTTTAGATTTTCTTTTACTTCAATATAACTAACTTTATGTTTAAGCCATCAATACTTTCCGCTAGGCTTGTCACTGATCGAGGAGGTGGGGTCCGTTCTGGTCCAAACCCGAGTCTTAATAGGTGATTAAGGTGGATATGAATTGTATTAAAATGAAACGATCTGATAATAGTCCGATACAATAGGGATCTGATCCATTTAAAAGTGGATAGGATTTTCACTCGTCCAATTCCAATAAAGACCCGATCCGAACTATTAAATTTATATATTTATAAATTATAAATTATATATATATATATTACTATTATATAAAAGACAAAATATTGAAAGTTTTAGTACGGTACCTGTTTTTTGGTACACGTTGAATTTAGTGAATTATTATTATTTTACTTAAAGTTTTATTAGCCTTAGTAATCGAATTATAATAGAAAAAGAAATAAAAATTGTTTTCAACTATAACACGTTACCTTTTTTATTCCTTTCAATTAAAAGACCTTTTAAATATCACGGACAAGTTTATTTAATAAAATAAAATAATTATATTATAACCACCAATAACTAATAAATTACATTTTTCAGCTACTTAATTGTTTATTTTATTTAAATATTGTTTTACTTATGACTTTGTTGAACTCCTTGACTTTAACAATCCTTAAATTTTTAACTGATTTATAAGAACAAATTAACATCATCATCCTTATTCCTCGACAACAACAATCTCATTTAATCGTTTAAAACAATGCAAAACCCCTCTGTTCTTAAAACAATGCAAAAGTCAATACCATTTGGACCTCTAACTAATAGTTGTCGCAGATATATTTTGTGCAGATCCACGGTAAAAAATATTTATTTTATATAATTTTTACTATTAATGTAAAGAAAAATATATCTAAAGTAAGTATTATCATTACAATTCAATTACATAAACAAAATAAAAAAAATTATTTGATTTTTGAAATCGAATTACTTATCTATCTATATTATTATATTAAATACGAAACTTTACGGTTCTTCCTTCAATTACATTATTTCCCTTTCTTAAAAAAAATTAATATCTTACTAAATTGCCCTTACTTAATTAATATCAAACCAATTACCTTTATAAGTAAAATACGTTGCTATTTTTATTTTCACCAACTAAAACAACTCTTTTTCTACAAATATTTTAGACAATTCCTTCTAATTTCTACCTTTTTTAAGTAAATATTGTCTTTTTTATTTTCTCCAATTAAAATAAATCTTCCTCTAAAAATATAATGGACAATTCTTTTTAATATATATTGATTATCTATCAATCAATCTATCTATCTTATATACAATTTATCTATTTATACTATTATATTAAAGACGAAATAATGAAAGTTTTGTTAGTAGTCGGTCTGGTCATCGTAATTATAATAATATTTAAAATAAAACACTCTCATAAATAGATTACTATTCACAGTATAATTATATAAATACATATAAAATTGTAATATGTCTAATGGTTTTGATTTAAATAAAATAATTTATAATATTAAATAAAATTATACTACTGATCTGATCCTAAATAAACTACCTACAATAAGTTGGATTTGCAGCCTCACATTAAAATAAAATAAAAAATACTAATAAAAATTTGAAAGCAAATTTTTTTGGCCGATATAATGTCATCAAGCTAAAACAAAAAAAATAAACGAGTTAAAATAAAATAAATTGTAAGTAAATTCTTTTGGCAGATATCATATCATCAGACTAAAATAAAATTATACATATTAGCAATTTGGTCTAAAACATTATAATATTCATTCTGGACTAAAATGAAATTAAACAAAAAACTAAATATAATTAGCTGCATTTGGTTGACATAACGGGTCTGAGACTAAAATCAACATTTGCTATCTCAGGCTAAAACAATATAATAAATACGATTGATCTAGCTAAAAAGTATTTTATCAAACCATCCTACAACATAACGCGTAGTTCGATATAATATCATCAGAACAAAACAAAATATGTTATCTACTCGACTTAAAATAAAATAATATTTAACCAGACTAAAATAAAATTAAAAACAATGAAATTTTGGTTGTTAGTCGGTTTGGTCACCGTAATTATATTAATGTTTAAAATAAAACACTCTCATAAATAGATTACCATTCACAATATAATTATATAAATACAAATAGAATTGTAATATGTCTAATGGTTTTGATTTAAACAAAACGATATATATTTTTAAAAAAAATTATACTATTGATCTGATCCTAAATAAAAATATAAAAATAAATTACGTACAATTAGTGAGATTTGCAGCCTCAGATTACTCAGATTAAAGACTGCTTAAAATTTTAAAACAAATTCCTTTCGTCGATATAATGTCACGCTAAAATAAAAAAATGAACGAGATAAAATAAACTAAATTGAAAGTAAATTCGTTTGGCAGATATAATATCATCTGACTAAAATAAAATTATATTGATAATCAATTTGGTCTAAAACATAATAATATTCATTCTGGGCTGCTAAATTGTAATTAAACAAAAAAAACTAAATATAATTAGTTGAATTTGGTTGACATAACGGGTCTGAGACTAAAACCAAGATTTGCTACCTCAGGATAAAACAATATAATAAATACTACCGATCTAGATAAAAATATATTATCAAACCGGGCTACAACATAATGTGTTGGTCGTTATAAAGTCATCTGAATAAAACAAAATATGTTATCTATTCGGCCTAGAACAAAATAATATTTAACCAGAGTTAAAATAAAATTAAAAACAAAATAAATATAATTAGATGGTTGATATAACAGGACCAAGGCTAAAACAAAATAATCCATATTACTGACCTACGCTAAAACTAAAATTAAATTTAAACTAAATGTAACTTTTATATTATTGATCAGTGTTAAGATAAAATTTAAGTCAACCTAATTTTTCTTGAACTTTTCCTTGACCTCTACTCTTATCAGAGTTTCCCTGATCATCACCTTTATCATCCTTTTTCTTCAGTATTTGAGTAGGTGAGCATTTGGACTTAACTACCTTCTCCCCCTTTTTAGCATCATCAGGAAGTAAGAGAGATAGAAGAAGTTCTACTGAAGATTGAATTTCTTCTAATTGAGCTTTCTGAGAAACTTGGTTAGCCAGGACCTCAGTAATTTGGGCTTGTTGCTTCTCTTGAATCTTCTCAATGGCTTCAATTTTCTCAAGAGTAGGTCTGACATACCTGTTCTTGTCAAGCTTGATCTATAGATCTAGCTTATCAGCTTTTTCCTTTAGTGTATCAACCTTCTCATGAGTAGAAGAATGTAGACGTTGAAGATGTTTGGTAGATAGAGCAGTGATCTTGAGTTGTGTCTTTAAATTAGCATTTGTGAGCAACTCATCAGCTTTAGCAATATGCTCTGTCAAAATATTAGAACTTGGAATGAAATCAGTGTCATTCCACTTCTTGGTCCACTCCACACCTCTGTGAGTATCCTCCCAAGGAATAGGTGCATCCTGTTCAACAAATTTCTTCACCAATTCTTCCTTGCCCAGAATGGGAACTGGAGTTTCAACAGAAATATTATCTTTAGAACTTGAGGAAGACTCATTATGTTCTGACAGCACAAGAGTGTGTGAAGCAACTGGAGATTCAGAAATAACATTATCTAAATTCTGAACATCAGAATTTATCTACAGAGCTCGTGTGGTTGGTGTAGATGGTATCTCAGCATTTAAAATTGAAAAATGAGTTGGAGATTGCTGAGCTTCTTTAGATGGAGCTTCCAGATAAAGAACATTTGGTATATTCAAATTATGAATATCTATTTCAGAATTTGTAGTTTGTTCTTCAGCATCATCTGTAGCTTTAATAGGAGAGACAGGAGGTGTTGACACAGTATTCTGAGCTTGAGTAGGTGTTAGGTCCCAATTTATTTGTAGAAGGGGGGGTTGAATGCAAACAATACCGTTTAGTCGAATAAAATGCGGAATAAAATTGTGAAACAAAATTCAAGTTAAATAAAACTTTTATTAAACTTGAAAGGTGTTACAACTACGGTATCGGTTACAAGGGATTAATCTCAAATCAATTATTACAAATCTAGAATAAATTCGACATGAACTTTTTCTATTTTTGTAATTAAAAGATCAAATGCTAAATGCGATTTGAGATTAAGTTCTAGGGATTTTAATCCGCTAGATTGATACACAAGAACAAGATAAGTATTTCTAGTTGATTGGATTTAACTTTACAATCTAGAAATTGATCTTGAAGTTGCAGATGAGATGAAATATTTTTCTGCTCCTTTTTCTTTTGTTCTTGAGTTTGTGTTCTGTTTTTTTCGATAGTGAAATAATAGACTTCTGCTCCTTTTTATCAAACAGCCGAATGTAAACATGTACTGGCATGACAATCTCTTTGGCCAGCAAGACTTTCGGTATGACAAAATTTACAACTAGCAAGACAATTAAAATGAGCTAGCAAGACTTTCGGTATGACTATTGATTGTCATACCGATTGTCATATTAGTTCAAATAAATTGTCTTGCTGAATTAATAACAGATTTTAATTTAAACAGAAATTCTAATAAGACAATTAAATGTATTGGCATGACTTTCGGTATGACTATCAATTGTCATACCGATTGTCATACTAGTTCAAATGAATTGTCTTGCTGAATTTAAGCAGATTTTAAACCAATTAAAATCTTGTAAATCCTTAATATTAATTCTAAATTAATTAATCAATTTAATTCAATTAATCAATAAATTAATCTTTGCAGATATAATTTATTTTCTTAATTAAATTATATGACTTAATTAATTAATAGAGAATTAATACTAACCCTGAGCAGCATCCATTCTTCTGACAATCTTCTGAAAGTCACTGAGACTTATGAATCAATTCCGCCACTTCAATGCTGACACTCGATGTACTGTCTGGTTCATGAGTGACTAACTTCCGTGACGTTTCTTCATGTCTTGACTTTGATATTCTGATTGAATCCTTGTAATAAATGATACCCTGACGAGATCTCTGTCACTTGATTAAATCCACAATCTTGATTTATATCACTGAGGCATGATCAAATTCTTGAACTTCTTCCAGTGAATCTTCAAGTCTGCAGATGAACAATGTTTCTTTATTCTTTGACAGATGTTACTTTGTGAGATCTCTCTGATGATAGATCCACTATTTACTTATTACATTCTTATTTGAGTTGAGTTAAATACTCGAATAAACGAGTAGGCTATGACATATGCCTTTCAATCTCCCCCTATTTGCTTGTTAGACAATAACAACAAATACCTAGAGGATAACTTAACTAACAAATAAGAAAAAGATATAAACAGTAATGTAAAGTAAATAGCAGAAAAGTTATGGATTATATTTAACATTTTCCAGATTCCAAATGAAATTTACAAGTGAATACAAGATATATGTTCCTCTAGCCTGAACATATAACTACATTAGACTATCTTGATTCATAAAGCTCTAATCATATTACATTGAGTTTTGAGCTAATTGACTTCAGTTGTCTTCTCTTCTGACTTCACCTTCTTCTAAATCTTGAAGCAATTCCTTGTCAAAGACACGATCCTTTTCTGAAGTGAAGCTTGCTGGTCTGACTGGTTGAACTCCAACTGACTTCAGCTTATTCTTGAGTTGATTGTACCTTTTAACATTCTTTTCATAATAAGCTTGAATCAAGTCAGCAGCTTGAGTCTTCAACATGGATGAATATCCAGCAGTTCTCAAATGATGTTCCATCCAGACCAGATGCTTAGCTGAGTAGTCTTTAAGAGATTGTACATCTAGCTGACAGATTTGAAGACAATCAGACTTAAAGAATCTCACCTGATGAGGATTGTTGACCACTTGAGGACTAGCCCTGCTGGCAAACTCTTTAAGCCTTTCTCGAAGAACTTCATTCAATTCTGAGCTTCTTTTGACTTTGTTTAAAAGAACCCAAATCTCTGACAAAGAACGATTCTCAAATAGATGAAGTGACACCTTGAATGATCCTTCACTCTGACAATATACAAAAATGCTCATCTCATTTAGGGATCTATCAAAAGCAGCTGTGATCCTTGAGACTTCAGTCTTGATAGCATTCATGTACATGTCATTGTTAGGATTTGAGATTTCCAGCTTGTCAAGAAGATGTAAGAACTGCCTATCATTGTTAGTGCTCAGCTGAGGCATATCAAGTACTCTCCTAGCTTCATCCCATTTTTCACCAATCTTTAGTCTGACATCTCTTCTCCTTTCTTGAGCCTTAATGTCATGAAGACGTTGCTTTTGAAGAGTTTCTGTTCTTTGAATGTCTTTTCTCATGTCAATGATCTGAGAGACCTTCTTGAGTTCAGCTTCTTTTCTTTTCATCTCTGACTGCTCCTTCTGAAATTCTTTCTCAAACATAGGATCCACTTGAGCTTCTTCTTCCCATTCTCCAAAATCACTTTCCTCTTCAGCTTCAAATAACCCATCTTTATCTTCCTGAACTGGTTCAGTGGGAATGTCAAAAATATCAAAGTCATCCTGTTCTCCACTGTAGTAGACATCATCAGCCTTTCCTTTGTTTCCAGCAGAGGTATCTTTTTCTTTCCCTTTGGCACTACTCCCTTTCTTCTCCCCCTTAGTTGAGGGATCCTCTACTGACTTTCCTTTGGAACCTCCATCACCTCCAGAACCTGATCCTCCACCAGACGGTCCTTCAAAATAAGTTCTTTGTTCTTCATTAGGGCAATGAGAATTCTTGATCATGAAATATAGGTGCTTCATCCCTTCATTGAGATGTTCCATGCCCGTCTCTATCTTTAGAAATCTTGAGGAGTCCAGTGAATGATTCATCTCAACGAGGTCTTCAAGAGAAGTCATTCTTGTGTGTAGAGAGCAGAAGTTGGATATGTCATCAGCTGATAAAGTTGGAGTGTCCTGAATAGAATTGAGCTTTGGTATTACAGTGGTCTTTAGATCTGAGATGTCATTCCTTATGATTGCAAGCTGATTGTTGACAGAGGTGGAAGAAGAAGACCGTTCAACCACTTGTGCTTTGAATGCTTGAGCTTCAGCTTGGCTTTTAGCAAGTTCTTCTTTTAGGGCAGCAATCTGAGCTAACAGGTTTACAGTATCAGTGTATGTGTGTGCTCTCACCTGAATTTCACTCCTGTTTGGTTCACTCACCTCACGTGCATGTGTTTCTCTCAATATAATTGCTCGTGAGGAGTCTTCCTGTTGCTGTTCTTCTATACCTGCATTAAAAATCACCCTAGCCTCTTCAAGAGAGGTCAGTGGTGGTGCAATGGGAATTCGCGAGTCCCGATCCTCAGTCAATACTATCAAATCTTTTGGAATAGATGTCTGAATTGCTTCAGGGATAGATTGACCGAGTTGCCCTCCACTTTCTCCAGATAAATCTGCGAGTGGAGAATCCCATAAGGGAGCCAGAGGTGTTGGATCTGGGAGGGGAGAAAATGACTCTATTAAAGATGGCGGAGAGTCAGATTTTCCCTCTGAAGCATGTGACTGCTCTTCTGCCGTAACTATGGCAGGCACTGTAACCGACTCTACGTGCACTCCTCGCTGTGTGTCCTGAGTATGATCTGGGGAAGTGTATGGTTCCATTGTGAGTAATGGAATTGTGCTTGACTCAGTACAAGATGTCATGGCCCTATGGCGAATTTCAATAGATGCATCCTGTTGAGAGAATGCCTCTAGTAACTGTTCATTGGCCATTTCAAAGTCCATGTCCTGTTGGGAGGACAAGGATGGGCTTTCAGATGCCTCAGAATATGTTCTTCTTTTCTTAGGAGGAGGCAGAGCTGAGGGTTCACTCATATTTAACAATGTACTACTTCCTAGTAATCTTCTGGGTAACATTTTAGACAGTGGGGGAGAGGTTGAGATAGAATGTGACTCTGTGTTTGGCTCTATGACCTGGGATTGAAGCTGTGGTTCTACAACTTCATGGTCAGCCCTATCAACCACTGGGGGTCTTTCAACAGAAGTAGGAAGGGAGTGAGAGTGAGGAATTACTACCTGTAATGGAAGAGCATCTGATGTTTGAGGAGCCTGGGTGGCTTGAACCACTGGAGGTTGAGGTTGCTGTTCATGGCCGGGAAGATTGAAAATAGGTAAAGGAATATAAGTGGCCATGAAAGCAGATACAAGTACTGGAACTTGCATGAATTTGAAGGTTGTGTCTTGGCGAGTGTAAATCTTTTTGCTAACTGGAGGGGGTTCGGTTACTGCAGAGTTAGCAAAAAGGGCTTTGTGTTCAGGTGTGAGAAGATGATCTGCTATAAGCATGAGAAAACGAGCATAGTAACATGATAACCTACGATTTGTAGAATGATCACGTAAAGTAGAAGTTAGACGTCTCAAGAGAATGGGAAAAAGTAGTTTGCCAAAATTGATCCTTTGATTGAAAACAACCGCCAGACCAATATACTGCAGAGTGGAAGTGATGTTATGAAAATTGGATTTTGTGCAGTTGGCAAACACTTTGGAAAGTGTATCGAAGAAAATATCCCATTCAGACACCAAATTTGATTTAGAAAGTTTGGTTAAATTGATCACCTCCTGATAGTGAATAGCATTGAAAAAATTTGTGATATCATTTTCAGAGGGTAAATTACAGAAATTGTCTAGTGGAAAATTTAACGCACGATTGACGACTGTTTCATCAACTACATACTGTGTGTTTGCGACGGTGAATGAAAAAGATTTTGAATCATCGGCCACAGTAGAGGTTGTGCAAATCAGTCTATGTAGATCGACGTTTAAAATCACATTTGATTTAATAGCAGAGCTAACAATCCAATGGTCATTTAAAAATCTAATCCATGGCTTAAATTTTTCAACATCACATTTTTCCGGATTAAAATAACCAACCTGATTATGCGCGACAATTTGGAAATTGAGAGCCATTTAAAATAATAATAAGACACACGCTTTTCAGAATTTTAAGAATAATATTAAGAAAATTTGAATTAATTAAATTAATTTAATAATTCGAATTAAATTAATTATAATCGAAAAATTTAGACAGAAATGTATCTCGTTAAAATTCTTAACTCACAAACGCAGTTTTGAAAAACCAAAAGACACAAATCAGAAATTAAAATAAAAATAAAAAGTTCAAAATCAACAAACACAAATTGAATTTGAAGGGGCAAACTGATATATATAAAAAAAATTTGAAAATTTTGACAGCACTCCTGTATGTATATATATGTAAGTATATATCACAGGAGTGAAGATTCAGTTTGCTGAGTAAAAACTCGAGCAAGGAAGGAAGCAGTTCGAAGAGAGAGAAGAGAGAAACTGAAGACAAAAAAACTGTTCGAATTTTTGAGAAGAAATGAACTGTTGAAAATGGTTTAAAACAAAACAAACAAACTCCTTTATATGACAGCTGGTATGACAATCCTGGATTGTCATACCGATTGTCATACCAGGCAAAAGAAGGAAAAGAAAAAATCAACAGAAATAAAGGAAATAACAAAATAAACACTGAGTATATATAACTGGTATGACAATCTGATAATCATACCGATTGTCATACCAGTATAAAATAAAAGAAAATATATATATATTGTTTATAACTGGCAAGACAATTGATAGTCATACCGATTGTCTTGCCAGTATAAACTATACTGAAAAACACTAATATGACAATTATATAGCGAAATGACTTTCAGCAAGACAATTTCAATTGTCTTGCCGATTGTCATTTTAGTAGAAATACAATCAAATATGTACAGACTCTATAAATGTACTGAAATTATATTACAAAATGGTAAAACTGAAATACAGACCTATAATATTTACAGAAACAAAGACAATATATCAGAATTTATTATTTTTTATTCCAAAAATAGATTTCTATTGAATTTTAGCAAATAAAATTCATAGTAAAATATTTTTAGAGGAAATAAAATATTCTGAGATATTTTAAATTAACAAGTAGGGAAAATAAAAATAGATAAGATAATATATATTACATAGAAATAAGCAAGAAATATGATAAAATGATAAAATAAATTTGCAAATGAATTTTTCATTTATGAAAAATTCATTTGTAAATTCATTCAAGAATAGATCACAGATATTAACTAAATTAATCACTAAAACTATTCAACATGCCCAATTTACCAACTAATCTGGTAAATGTGGATTCGTCAAGTGGTTTAGTGAAAATATCTGCTATTTGTTCTTCTGTTGGAACAAAAAATAGTTCAACAGTACCATTCATGACGTGCTCTC
Organism: Apium graveolens; assembly: GCF_009905375.1. Classification (NCBI taxonomy): domain Eukaryota; kingdom Viridiplantae; phylum Streptophyta; class Magnoliopsida; order Apiales; family Apiaceae; genus Apium; species Apium graveolens. The sequence continues at coordinate 145,288,894 of NC_133651.1, read as the reverse complement.
TAATAAAATGATACCTGATGTCAATGTGCTTTATCCTCGAGTGCTGCACAGGGTTGTTGGTGATGGCTATTGCACTTGTATTGTCACATAAAATAGGAATCTTGTTCAATACAGAGCCATAGTCTCGTAGTTGGTTCCTAATCCACAAGATCTGAGCACAGCAGCTTCCAGCAGCAATATATTCAGCCTCGGCCATTGAGTTAGAAACTGTTTGCTGTTTCTTGCTGTACCATGAGACTAGCCTGCTTCCTAGGAATTGACAACTTCCTGAGGTGCTTTTCCTATCAACAACACTTCCTGCGTAATCTGAATCTGTATATCCAACAAGGTTAAAACCAGATTCTTTAGGGTACCAAATACCTAGATTTGGTGTTCCCTTAAGATATCTTAAGATTCGTTTAACAGCAACGAGATGAATATCTCTAGGATCCGCTTGGAACCTTGCACATAAACATGTAGCATACATAATATCTGGTCTACTTGCAGTAAGATAGAGTAACGAGCCAATCATACCTCTGTAGCTTGTGACATCTACCTTAATGGAGTTTTCACATGGTCCAAGCTTGACAGCTGTAGTTGATGGAGTCCTTGCTGATGCAGAATCCTCTAGATTGTACTTTTTGAGGAGTTCCTTGAGATACTTGGATTGACAAATAAATGTTCCATCTAACCTTTGATTTACTTGTAATCCAAGAAAGAACTTCAGCTCTCCCATCATGCTCATTTCAAACTTGCTGTGTATTAACTTAGCAAATCTCTTACAGAGATTATCATTAGTAGACCCAAATATTATATCATCCACATAGACTTGGACTAATATAGTATCCTTCTTATGTGTTTTAGAAAAGAGAGTTTTGTCTATGACACCTCTAATAAAGCTATTTTCAATAAGAAATTCAGAGAGAGTGTCATACCATTTTCTTGGAGACTGTTTTAGCCCATAGATAGCCTTGAAAAGAAAGAAGACAAAATCCAAATGATCTGGATCTTCAAAACCAGGAGGTTGCTCTACATATACCTCTTCATCCAGCTTTCCATTCAGAAAGGCGCTCTTGACATCCATTTTATAAACTTTAAAGTTTGAAAATGCTGCGAATGCCAGAAATATCCTGATGGCCTCAAGTCTAGCCACTGGAGCATAGGTTTCATCATAATCAATGCCTTCAGCTTGAGAATACCCTTTAGCTACCAGTCTTGCCCTGTTTCTTGTAACCACACCATCTTCATCTAGTTTATTCCTGAATACCCACCTAGTACCAACAGCTTTCTTGTGTACATGCCTAGGTACCAGTTTCCAGACTTGTTGACTTTCAAACTGATTGAGTTCATCTTGCATAGCAATCACCCAATCTGGATCAGTCAGTGCTTCTTCAATTTTCTTAGGTTCCATCTCAGAAAGAAATCCTGAGAACAGACACTCATTTTTAGTAGCACGTCTAGTTCTGACTCCAACATCTGGATCACCAATAATCAACTCAAAAGGGTGAGCTTTATTCCAGACAGTCTGTCTTGGAAGATTTGATCTTGATGATTCGCCTTGAAATTCATTGTGATGTTGTGTCCTACTAGATGATCCTTCAGCATCTCCCCCTGAGTTGTTGCCATGTTGACTTGAAGATTCTCCGTCAGTAGCAATGGTATCTCCATTGTTGCCAAAGTTTCCATTACTATTACCTTGAGTATCATCAGGATTAACAGGTTCTTCACCAGCAACAACCTCAGGTACTTGACCATGTTCTGATTCTGAATCTGACGTATCATCAAACTTCAGTTTCTCAGAAGGATCTTCAGTTTGGATACTAGGGAGTTTAGTGTCATCAAATGTAACATTGACACTTTCAGTTACTTTGTGTTGATCAATGATATACACTCTATATGATCTTCTTCCATATCCAACAAAAATACCCTCATATGCCTTTGCCTCAAACTTACCACGACGATCATCTCCATCCTTGAGCACGAAACATCTGGCACCAAATACATGAAAGTATTTGATAGAAGGTTTCTGTTCATTCAAAATCTCATAAGGAGTTTTAATGAAGTCTTTGTTGATTAGAGTTCGATTCTGAGTATAACATGCAGTATTGACAGCTTCAGCCCAAAAGTACATTGGAAGACCTGATTCACTTAACATCGTTCTTGCAGCTTCAATCAATGTACGATTCTTCCTTTCTACCACTCCATTTTGCTGAGGGGTTCTAGGAGCTGAAAATTATCTGGTAATCCCTTTGTCTGTACAGAATCCATTGAGAAGTGCATTCTTGAATTCTGTCCCATTATCTAACCTTATTGCTCTAACAGGGACGTTAGAATCTAACTCAATCATCTTGATATGATCAATCACAACTTGTGGTGTTTCATCCTTAGAGTGAAGAAATAAAACCCATGTATACTTGGAATACTCATCAACTATCACAAGACAGTAACACTTCTTTGACATAGAAAGGATATTAACTGGACCAAATAAATCCATGTGCAATAATTGCAGAACACCAGTTATGGAAGATGTGTCAGTGCCTTTGTGACTTGCTTTCTTTGACTTTCCTTTCTGGCAAGCCTCACATAGTCCTTCTGGAGAGAATTCCAGCTGAGGCAGACCTCTTACCAATTCTCTTTTGACAAGAGAATTCATTGTTTTGAAATTGAGATGAGAAAGTCTCTTGTGCCATAGCCAACTCTCATCTGACGATGCCTTTGCATAGAAACAATTGACTTCAAGATTGCTTTTAGAGTTCATGTCAGCTACGAACAGATTTCCTTTCCGGATTCCCATTAAGGAGGGTTTTTCACTTTTCTTGTGCAGAATCTGACACTTCAGCTTGTCGAATAAAACATTGTAGCCGTTGTCACAGAACTGACTAATGCTAAGCAGATTGTGTTCAAGTCCTTGCACAACATATACATTTTCAATGATAACATTTCCAGCTAGCAAACAGCCATATCCCTCCGTTAAACCTTTGCTGTTATCTCCAAAGGTAACCACTGGGCCAGCTTTCTCAACCACATTTGATAGCAGGGCTCTATCTCCGGTCATATGTCTTGACGATCCGCTGTCAAGAATCCACACTACCGGTTGTACCTGTTTAATGCCCTGCAATACAAATGGATTAGACCTTCTTCGGAATCCAAGCTTGGCTGGGTCCGGCATACTTGTAAAATTGGCCTTTATCAGGCAAAACAACATTCTTAATTTCAATATTCTCAACGTTCTCAATGACTGAACATTTGACCTTGTGAACAGCCTTGACAAATTTCTGTTTAGGCTTAGGCACAAATGTCTCCTTTCTAGATTTAGGAGGACTAGCAGTCTTAGACCTATCATGCTTTCTATTATTCACATGCTGACGAGGAGTTGTCTTATCATTAGAAACATGCTTACCATTAAAATAAGCAAACAACAGATTAAAAGCACAAGACATACAATCAGGAACACCACATGCTTTATGAGAAGGATTAACAATAGGCAACTTATGCATGGTAGACATGGCACTTGTGTTATCCAACTCATGTGTGTCTGAGTTAGTCTCAGTTGCTTTCACAACCTTGACTGGAACTTTTGACACACTTGACTTGGAGACAGCTTTCCCATTAGCATTATCTTCAGCACGGATTTCTTCTTGAATAATAAAAGAGGTCTCATCAAATGGTTCAGCAATTGATTCTTTATAGAGGGATTCATCAACACCCTTAAGCACATGTGGTACTTCCCTGCCTTTAGCACATACATGAGGAGGGGAGTTTATGCCTAATTTTCTAATAGCAGCATTGTAATCATAACCTATTCCATGTGTTTGATTAACAGCTTGCTTATTGTAAAACTCTTTGGACTTCGAACAAGAATTAAAGTAAGCTTTAACCTTAGCCTCAAGACCGGTGATCTTGTCTTTGAGAATAGTTTCGAGTTGTCTATAACAGTCAACTCTATTCTCTAGAAAAGATACTTGTTCTTTTAGTTTATCTTGATTAATGTGCACAAGTCTTAATTCATTGACCTCTTTCTCAAGGTCTTTGATTTGTTGATTTAACAATTCATTATCACGACGAGCACAATCTAAGGAACCTCCTAGATGATAAACTAATTCAGCATCAGTAAATTTTACCTCTTTTCTTGACGATGAGGTGCTTGCATTACTAGCCATGAGAGCAAGATTCCCAACTTCTTCATCTTCACTGTCAGTATCATCCCAGCTTCTTCCCTTTGCCAGGTACGCCCTTTCAGATTTACTCTTCTGATTAGAATCGTAAGAGTTCTTCCTAGCTTGTTTTGGCTTCCTGCATTCTGTGGCAAAGTGTCCCAACTCATTACAGTTGAAGCATCGAATGGTGCTTCGATCAACCATCCCTGTTTTATACCCACCACTGCTGGTGTTAGAGGATGAAGATCCACCTTTCAGGAATCTGTTGTAGTTGGACTTGTACTTGAACTTGGGATTCCTTTTGAATCTGACATTTGAGAATCTCTTGACAATCAGGGCCATTGACTCATCCTCCAATTGCTCCAGTTCTTCCAAGGAATAATAATCATCTCCTGATTGATTTGTAGTAGGAGAATCAAATTCTGCTACTATCACATTATCTTCAACCTTGGAAGACTGTACCATTCTTTCTGACTGTTGAGATTGTTGTTGATATTGTGGTTGTTGTTGTTGTTCATCAGCTACTAGAGCAGTAGACGTGCTGACCACTCTTCCTTTCCCGTAAACTTCCTTCTACTGAATCTGCTCCAACTCATAAGTCTTTAACACACCATAGAGCCTTTCCAAAGAAATCTTACTCAGATCTCTTGCTTCTCTTATGGCAGTGATTCTATGTTCGAGATGAGTTGACAGTGTTAAAAGAAACTTTTTGTTGACCTCCCTGATGGAATAGTATTTACCATTAATGTTCAGGTTGTTGATCAATGCATTGTACCTCTCAAACACTTCAGTGATTCCTTCTCCTGGATTGAATTTAAAGTATTCATACTCAGAGGTTAGGATTTCTAGTTTGTTCTCCCTAACTTCCTCTGTGCCTTCATTAATAATCTCAATAGTTTCCCAGATATGTTTGGAATCTTTACAATTCATCACATGTCTATTCATCAGGGGATTAAGGGAATCTACTAAGATTAATTGAAGGCTAGCATCCAGAGAAGCTTCTTCTATTTCAGCAGGAGAGAAGTCCTCAGGATCCTTCACATAAGTTCTCGCTTTGGTGATCACCACATCATTTTCTATTACCTCTGGTTCCATAACCATAGGAATTTTTGGACCCTTCTTCAACACTTGCAAATATTTGGGATTAGCAACCTGTAAAAACAGTAGCATCTTCTTCTTCCACATAACATAATTTTCTTTATCGAAAAGTGGAATTTTAACGGTTCCAACTTTTTGTGTAGTCATTATGAATTTTTTGAGTGAATAAAAAATTCAAGAAGTGAAAGAAACACAAAAGTCTAGGATCTAGATTTGTACGTTAATCAGAAGGCTCTGATACCAATTGTTAGGTCCCAATTTGTTTGTAGAAGGGGGGGTTGAATGCAAACAATACCGTTTAGTCGAATAAAATGCGGAATAAAATTGTGAAACAAAATTCAAGTTAAATAAAACTTTTATTAAACTTGAAAGGTGTTACAACTACGGTATCGGTTACAAGGGATTAATCTCAAATCAATTATTATAAATCTAGAATAAATTCGACATGAACTTTTTCTATTTTTGTAATTAAAAGATCAAATGCTAAATGCGATTTGAGATTAAGTTCTAGGGATTTTAATCCGCTAGATTGATACACAAGAACAAGATAAGTATTTCTAGTTGATTGGATTTAACTTTACAATCTAGAAATTGATCTTGAAGTTGCAGATGAGATGAAATATTTTTCTGCTCCTTTTTCTTTTGTTCTTGAGTTTGTGTTCTGTTTTTTTCGATAGTGAAATAATAGACTTCTGCTCCTTTTTATCAAACAGCCGAATGTAAACATGTACTGGCATGACAATCTCTTTGGCCAGCAAGACTTTCGGTATGACAAAATTTACAACTAGCAAGACAATTAAAATGAGCTAGCAAGACTTTCGGTATGACTATTGATTGTCATACCGATTGTCATATTAGTTCAAATAAATTGTCTTGCTGAATTAATAACAGATTTTAATCTAAACAGAAATTCTAATAAGACAATAAATGTATTGGCATGACTTTCGGTATGACTATCAATTGTCATACCGATTGTCATACTAGTTCAAATGAATTGTCTTGCTGAATTTAAGCAGATTTTAAACCAATTAAAATCTTGTAAATCCTTAATATTAATTCTAAATTAATTAATCAATTTAATTCAATTAATCAATAAATTAATCTTTGCAGATATAATTTATTTTCTTAATTAAATTATATGACTTAATTAATTAATAGAGAATTAATACTAACCCTGAGCAGCATCCATTCTTCTGACAATCTTCTGAAAGTCACTGAGACTTATGAATCAATTCCGCCACTTCAATGCTGACACTCGATGTACTGTCTGGTTCATGAGTGACTAACTTCCGTGACGTTTCTTCATGTCTTGACTTTGATATTCTGATTGAATCCTTGTAATAAATGATACCCTGACGAGATCTCTGTCACTTGATTAAATCCACAATCTTGATTTATATCACTGAGGCATGATCAAATTCTTGAACTTCTTCCAGTGAATCTTCAAGTCTGCAGATGAACAATGTTTCTTTATTCTTTGACAGATGTTACTTTGTGAGATCTCTCTGATGATAGATCCATTATTTACTTATTACATTCTTATTTGAGTTGAGTTAAATACTCGAATAAACGAGTAGGCTATGACATATGCCTTTCAGTAGGGAATGGCAGAGCTTCAATTACCACAGGTTCTGATGAGATCAGAGATTCCTGATCCCCTTCCTCAGCTTCAGTTGAATCCTCAGATATAGGCTTGGCCTTGTACCTTTCTGCCCTCATTTTCTTTAGTCTCCTTGCCAGTGAAGGATTTGCTTTAGCAGCTTCAGAACTTACAGACTTCCTCTTCAAAGTATCAGAACTTTGAGCTACAGTTTCTTTCTGAGAAGTAATATTCTCAGCTCCAACTGTCACAGGTTCTGATGCATGAACCCGTGCTTCAACTATTTCTCAAATCAACACAATTTATTATTGACCATAATTTTAATCAAAACATTCATCAAAAGATATAGTTCAAATAGATGAAGTAAAGATTAACAAATTACAATTAGAACATTCACAGTCACATAATATGAGAGAAACAGAGACTAAATCTTACAATTAAAGGAAATTTCATTAATATATCAAACGAATACATTTCATGAAATTTATAGATTACATGCAAAAATTACAAGATAGTCCTGTAAGAATACGCTTTAGAGAATATTAGAGAGAGAGAGAGAATAAAAGAGATTAAGAATAGAAAAGTAAGTAAAAGATTAGAAAATCTTTTAACTCCCATATATATACTCTCTCCACTCAACAGTTATATTTTTGAAGCAAGGGATACACTTTACACCTGGAAACGTGTGAACAGTCAGTAAAAAGTTAAAGCATGAGTTAATGGGCACGTAAAATAAGCAATAATTACCGTGCACATGCAGTTTTTCAGGACAAACACGTTTACCACTAACCCATAATGATTATGACTATTTTTATCTTACCCTAATATATTATGATTTAAATATAATTGTTTCAGTTTTTACCACAAATAAGTCAAATAAAGAATAATGCCACGTAAGCATCAAGGATTCCATCAGGATTTAATATTAGAACTTAAACTTATATCAGATTTTAACAGTCATCAGAATATGGCTTCTGAACTCAAAAAGTGAATATCTTTTTCTGTGATTCTTCATACAAATACTGACTTGATTCTTCAAAGTTTAATCATCAGAACTTTCATCAGAACTTGTCCTCAGAATTTATGCAAATGACACTTAACTGTTTGTCAAGAACAACTTAATCACCACAGTAATTTTCATCATTCATTTGGAGTGAAAGTGTGTGCATTCAGCAGAATTTCAGATAAAGATTAAAGTCTGATAAACTTCAGTACATCTTAGAAATAAGGCATAACTAAGAAAACTGCTTAAAATCTGTCATCAATCACAAAGTCTACTCAAGAACAAATTTATGCAAAAATCCACCTCAACTGTTTGTGCTCATTTTATGCATCTTTTGAAATTCTTTTTTACAGTGGCTTCTCAGTGTAAGTGAGTCACGACTGCTTATCAGAATTTATGCTGTTGTCGGATTATTTCTCCAGTAATCAGAGAATGTGAAAAGTCACCTAGAAAATTTATTTGCTTTTCTAATGCATATTACTTAATACCAGCAATGTACTTGGGTCTTCGCTTCCATATATTTACTCTAGATCTCAAAGGAGTACCTGACTTTTCTTTTCTTTTCTTTTGATAAGTGAGGCTTATCAGCATTTAGTTCATCCTTAAGATTTATTGACATCAGAATTTGACAGATAAGAAGCAAGAATCTAGTTTGTGACTTAGTAATAAGATACACAAAGTAAACTTGACTAAGTTCAAAATCAGAATTTGCTTGTGTTAATGAGTTTCCACATACACAACTAATTCAAACATGGGATTTCTAGTATGTTAAAGACTACTAGGTCAGCATCTGACACAGTTATCCTCATTGGATTGAATAGTCACAGAACATTCAAAACACTATCAGAGTTTAAAGATCCACATCAGATAAAAATAAGCATTTAATGAATTCTCAATTTTAGAACATATTATATGACAATAAAATAATCTGTAAACACTGATCATAAAGTCTGATGCATGAGAACAAAAACTAAGCAGATTTAGAGAAAGAACCTGAAACCATTCCAAGTTCATTTACCAGTCTTGTAAAAGTAGCTTCACGTAGTGGTTTTGTGAAGATATCTGCTAGTTGTTGATCTGTTGGAACAAAATGCAGTTCCACTGTACCTTCCATCACATGTTCCCTTATGAAATGGTACCTAATCCTGATGTGCTTTGTCATTGAGTGTTGAATTAGATTACCTGTCATAGCAATAGCACTTTGATTATCACAGTAAATAGAGATTTTAGAAAATTCTAACCCATAATCCAGTAACTGATTCTTCATCCAAAGAATATGTGCACAACAGCTTCCTGTAGCAATATATTCTGCTTCTGCAGTTGATGTGGAAATTGACTTCTGTTTCTTACTAAACCAAGAAACCAATCTGCCTCCAAGAAATTGGCAGCTTCCAATTCTCCATTAAGAAAAGCACTTTTCACATCCATTTGAAAGACTTTAAACTTTTTGTGAGCAGCATAAGCCAAAAAGATTCTTATGGCTTCTAATCTAGCAACTGGTGCAAATATTTCATCATAATCAATACCCTCCTGTTGAGAGTAGCCTTTACCAACCAGCCTTGCTTTGTTTCTTATAATTATGCCATCACTGTCAGTTTTGTTTCTGAACACCCATTTTGTGCCAACAATGGATCTGTTCTTTGGTCTTGGCACTAGGGTCCAGACTTTATTTCTTTCAAATTCATTTAACTCTTCCTGCATTGCTTGCACCCAATCAGCATCTTGAAGGGCTTCTTCCACTTTCTTTGGTTCAGTCTGAGATAGAAAAGAATTATAGAGACATACATTTGATGTTGCAGTTCTAGTTCTGACACCTGCTTCAGGATCTCCAATAATTAAGTCAAGTGTATGTGATTTGGTCCACTTCCTTGCAGATTGAAGTTGACTTCTAGAACTGGATCCTCCCCCATGATCCATGTTGTCTCCATCAGCATTTTATGATGCTCCCCCTGTAGTTATGCTCTCTGAGACTTCATAATTTGACTTGGATCCTACAGGATTTGAAGTATCAGAGTTTCTAGAATTATCAGAATTTGGCTCATCAGAACTAGATGAATCAGAACTTGAAGAGCTAGTGTCAGGTTCTGATGCTTCTTGAGAGTCTTGAGATGTGGTAGGATCTTCAGCTTGCTCCCCCTGGACAGGTGCGTTTTCCTTTGGAGTTGTTACCACAGATTCAATAACATCAGTACTTACAGGATCAGAGTTTAGGTCATCAGAATTTACAGAATCAGAATTTAAGTCTTCATTTTCAAATCTCAGCTGATCATGATCATTGAAATCTTCAAGTCCAGTAATCTTTTTATCATCAAAAGATACATTGATAGATTCCATGACAACCCTTGTTATTAAATTGTAGACTCTGAAGGCTTTTATGGAAAGTGGATATCCAACAAAGATTCATTCATTAGCTTTTAGATCAAATTTTGACAGCTGTTCAGGATGAGTCTTAAGAACAAAACACTTGCATCCAAATACATGAAAGTATTTCAGATTTAGCTTCTTTTTCTTCACCATCTCATATGGTGTTTTTCCATGCTTGTTTATGAATGTTGCATTCTGTGTAAAACTAGCAGTCTGCACAGCTTCAGCCCAAAAGTAGGTTAGCAGCTTTGCTTCATCAAGCATAGTTCGTGCAGCTTCAATGAGAGTCCTGTTCTTTCTTTCTAAAACTTCATTTTGCTGTGGAGTTCCAGGTGCAAAAAATTCTTGTTTGATTCCATGCTCTTTGCAGAACTCTTCCATGATTAAATTCTTGAACTCAGTGCCATTATCACTTCTTATAATTTTAACAGAATCTTTGACCAACTTATCCAGCTGTCTGACATGATTAGTTAGAGTAGATGCAGTTTCATTCTTCTTGTGCAAGAAGTACACCCAAGTGTACCTTGTGAACTCATCCACTATAACCATAACATATTTCTTCTTTGCAATAGACATGACATTGACTGGACAAATAGATCAACATGCAGTAGGTGATAAAGCTCAAGAATTGATGACTCAGTTTTGCTCTTAAAAGATGATTTTCTTTGTTTTGCCTTTTGACATGAATCACAAAGGCCATCAGGAGAAAATACTGATTTTGGCAGTCCTCTCGCAAGATCTTTCTTTACAAGCTCATTTATGTTATTGAAGTTTAAATGAGACAGTCTTTTGTACCAATTCCAGCTTTCTTCAATTGATGCTCTACTCAACAGACATATTGCAGAACCATCAGAACTTGTTGAAATTATAGCTTCATAAATGTTACCATGCCTGTAACCTTTCAGAACCACTTTGCCTGTAGAATTGCTTACAACTTCACAGTGTTTTTAAAAGAAATCCACATGATAACCTCTGTCACAGATTTGACTCACACTCAGCAGATTGTGTTTAAGTCCTGAGACAAGAGCTACTGATTCAATGATGACATTCCCAAGATTAATATTGCCATATCCCAGAGTTTTTCCCATGTTGCCATCTCCATAAGAAACTCCTGGGCCAGCTTTCTCCACAAAATCATAGAGCAGGGCTTTATTTCCAGTCATATGTCCTGAGCATCCACTATCTAGTACTAGGATGTTTTTTCGGTTGCCCTGCAATCACAAAGACCACTAATGGTTAGTTTTAAGGACCCAGACTTGCTTAGATCCTTTGGCCTTTTTAAGTTTGTTAGCATTTGCAGCGGATTAATATCAGAATTTATGCCAACATGCTTTTTATCAGAACTTATATCAGACTTTGCATCAGACTTTATACTAGAAGGAATTAAAGCAACTTTCTTCAAAGAAAGTTTTATTTGATAATAATCATAGTATAAACTATGATATTCCTTACAAGTATAAATGGAATGCCATAAACTACCACAATAAAAACAAGGATTTTGTGGCTTAAACCTAACAGACTGACTCTTAACTCCTGACTTAGGAGGTAAAGAGTTTATATTCTCATTCTTCCTGCAAGAAGAAGCAAGATGGTTAGAGTTTCCACAATTATAACATTTCTTTCTAGGAGTATTAGGAATAGGCATATAATTATTGTTTTTATTCACACCTTCCTTTCCATTCCTTTTTTTCCTAGCTGCCTTAACCTTGTTGACATTCCTTATTTCTTTCAGCTTATGCTTAAGCTGCTTCTTTGTCATTAAGCCTATGTTGACTTCAGCTGGTTTATCCTGTTCTAATTTGTCAGAAGTTGACTTCTCCTGAACTTCTGTCACAGACTCTTTCATCTTTTCAGAATAAGACTTTACAGTTTTAGCTACAAACTTAACAAGATTTACCTTTAGCTTAGCAGTTTGTTTAACAACAATTGTCTCAATTTGTTCAGTTCCTTTTTCACTTTTATCATCTCTATAATCTAAGCCCTCTTTCCAGTTTCCACTACTTAATAAATTCTGAGTTGTTCTGTCAGAGTTAGTCCAAGTCCTGATAATCTCTTTTTCTTTTTCTAACTCAATTTTGAGAGATTTATTCAATTTTAGCAATTCATCTCTAACATAAAAAGCATCATCTCTCTCTTTCTGAGTTTGATGGAACATAACTAACTTTTTTTCTAAATAATCATTCCTCTTCTTAAAAGCAAGATTTTCATAAGTTAATCTTTCAAATGTTAAAGTTTGATCTCTGTAGCTAATAAACATGGTTTTAAGATATAATCTCAACTCAGTAATATCATCAGTATGAAAAGCATAAGTTGTTTGAGGTACCTTTAATTCAGCAATTTCAGGGCTGCCATCAGCATTTTCCATCAAGGCATAGTTCACCTCATCTTCAGAATTTGAAGTGTTTGTCCACCTTTTCTTCTTTGTGACAAGTGCCTTGCCTTTGTCACTCTTTCCTTTCTTGTAGTCAGGAGATATGTGGCCTCTTTCACCACAATTGTAGCATTTGACATTTGAGTTGTCTCCTCTGTCAGACTTTGCACTTTTGCCTTCATACTTTTTGAACCCTTTCTTGGAAAACTTCTTTCCCCTTCTGAATTTCCTGTAGGCTATCTTTGTGATACCCTTCACCATAAGAGCACACAATTTCATCATCTCTTCATCAGCATCTATTTCAGGTAAACTTTTAGTTTCTGAATCATCATCATCAGAACTTGATGATTCTGAATCAGACTTTGTGATGAGAGCCTTTCATTTGCCTTTCTTTGAGACAACCACTTTAGGGAATTCCTCCTCAGCCTTAAGAGCAACTGTCCTTGACTTTATCCCATGTCTCTTGCTTCTTTGATCTATCTCAAGTTCATAAGTCTTGAGCATACCATAAATTTCATCAAGAGTAGTTTCATCAAGAGCATAGTTGTCTCTTATAGTAGTAGCTTTCAAATCCCAACTTTCAAGAAGAGCTAAAAGGAATTTTAGATTTGAATCTTCAAGATCATATTCCTTGTCCATCAGTGACAGATCATTCAAGAGTTTGACAAACCTATCATATAAGTCAGTTAATGACTCATCACCTTTTGAGTTAGAGTGCTCATACTCTTGAGTGAGTATAGTCCTCCTGTTCTTCTTGATTGCATCAGTTCCCTGGCATCTTGTCTCCAAAGCATCCCATATCTCCTTTGCAGTCTTGTAATGAATTACACTGTTTGACATGACATTATCAATGGCACTATGCAGCAAATGCCTTACCTTTGCATCCTTAGCAATGGATGAGATATCTTCAGCTGTATACTCACTTTTCTCCTTTGGCATGGTCTTTGCTGGCTGATCTGCAACTACAACAGTGAGCTTGGTTAGCTTATGTGGTCCTTCATTAATTCTGTCAAGATATTCTGGATCTGTAGCTTCCAGAAACATAGCCATCTTCACTTTCCATATGGGATACTCAGAAGGTCTCAGTATGGAAACCCTAATAGTCTCATATCGACTGTGGATTTGAGTGTTTTTAGTTTCTTCAGTTTCGGTTGGCTTGGTTGGATTTTCTGCTTCTTCAGACATGATTGTTTTGGATCTTTACTGTATATGTCTTAACAGATAAGCTCTGATACCAATTGTTAGGTCACACAACACTGTAGAAGGGGGTTGAATACAATGTAGAATACAATCAAATCGATTTCGAACACAAGTAACAGTAAACAGATATATTCAATATAATAAACTCTGTTACAATGGAACTGTTCTCTCTCAGTGATGAACAAATATCACGAGAGCTGCTAGGTTACAATGTATGATTTTCTCGATAATGATAACACCTATAGTGTAAACCTATATCTGTGTTTATATAGTACACAGTTACAAGATAACTTCTAATTGATATAGAATATAACTCTGTCTCCTAAAATATATCAATCAGATATCTTATACAATTATTCCAGTCCTCTAACTCTTTCCATGCATACCTTCTTTTGTATTAGTCTCGATCTTCTTTCCTGTAAATCAGCTTCCTTCCTTAACTATAAGTCCTCCCGTACTTAAGTTTTGATATACATCTTCTGATATTTATCTTCTGATAATTTAAGTTCCGATATCCTTAAGTTCTGACTTCCAATAAGTACTGATTCCAGTAAGTACTGATATTTCCTGTTTGTTAAGATCTTGAAAACTAAACATGAAATATATTAGACATGACATCTCAAATATATCTAACAATATATATATATATATATGTGGCAATCCATGAATGGTTCTCTTAGATAGAGGTCCGTAGAGAACCATTATTTAAAAAAATATAAATACATAATTAATTTCATTTTTCATCATATATAGTTACAAATTTTAATTATCAAATTAAAAACGAAGTTGTACAATTCTTTTTAATTAAAAAAATCATTGAAATTTGATAAAAAATAGTTTATAGTGATTCTATAGTCGAATCACATTAAATTCACACTTATCCAAAATTACTTCACAGTAAAATCAAATTTATAATATATTTTTTCCAAATTTTAATTGTTAAACGTTTTATTATATTTAAATATAATTATTATTTTACATTAGCAACAAATTTGATGAAGTTCTATAATAGAATCAAGGGTTCTCTACGGTTCTCTATATAAAAGAGTTCTTTCTTGAAGAAACGCCTATATGAATAAAATTTAACTGTAATAAATCAATATAATATACTACTATATGTATCAATATTCTTATTTTAAAAGTTATTTTATTGTATTTTCATACAAACTATTATTTTATCATATTATATTATAATTTCTTATACACACCATAAAGTATTATATTCTAATGAGTAAATTATGTATATCGAAAATTATTTTCAAACACAACATTTTATTCTCAATTCACAAAGTTTCTCTATTTTAATTTTTGAAATTGACATATACGATTAATTTTCATATTTTTCTCAAATTACATTATTATATTTTTATTATTTATTTCATAACTATTTTAAACTCAAAAACTTTAACATATTTTCAAATATTATTGCAGCCAAGGATGTGTTAGCTTCGTTAGAGGAAGAACCTTTGTAGCTTTTTGAGGAAGGGTATTGTGAGTGTTGGAAGCGTTTGGAGGCTCGAGGTGTTGATGTAACGAAGGACCGCTGGGAGGACTATCTCAAAGACGAGCAGGGACGTATTCGCCAGGCTGTGAAAGCATCTTCGTGTGCTCCTGGAACTGAAACGCAGAAGGAATGACTTATATTAGAGTTAAGACATTGACCTAGGTATGCTCAGTGGAGATTTGATGTAACTTATTTCTTAGTTAAAACATTTGAGTTTTATGGAGACTTTTGGTATTATTTTGGTGCTCTATGCCTTATCAATATTGAATGCGAGATTAAGCTTTAATGTTTTGTCAATTGGTTTGGAGATTGTTTATTTGCTTGTTTCCTCATGACTCTGGTGTCTTTTTTTTGTTACTTTACGTTTCATATTGGAGATGTTCTTTCTTTTATGCCTTTAATTTTTTTGTGCTTTTATTGTGTCGATAATCAACTTGATTTGTATTTTTAGTTGAGATACTTCGAGATATCTTTGAAGAAACAACTTGTTTTACTCTTAAAAAAAGAGGGAATTTTTTTTTGCCAGATGTAGTTGGAGATTTAGTTTAGTTGCTAAAAGTTTTAAATTTGGAGAGGTATATTTGTAGATCACCCATCTTGTACCTTAGATATAGGAGGTCTTGAATCGAATCAGAAATAATCGTAAAGACGTTTGAAATTGGAAATGGCGTAGTAATGCCTTTTGGAAATATGGATCCCCGAAGACTCACATCATGACGAGCTCTCGTGGATCTTTTTAGGTTTAGAATCTAAGGGGGAACAAAACTTATCACAAATTAACTTGGTTAAAAAACCTTCGACGATAGGGGGTGGAGCCGTGATGTCGTGGCCTTATGCTCTGCGAGGCCTTCAGGGGTAGTATTTTTTGAGATGAATTACATTCCAAGTTTTTAGGACTGGAGAACCATCGAGGTGGGCGAGGAGGAAAGTTCCTAGTCTAACGACTTTCATGATCTTGTATGGGCCTTCCCAAGGAGGAGAAAGCTTGGTTATCTTTGTGGGCATCGAGACTATAGCTTCTCGAAGAACGAGGCCATCGACGCCCAAGTTTTTTGGTTTGAATTTATGTTTGAAGTACTTTATCGTCCTTTCCTGGTATATGGAGAGTTTTAGATGGGTTAAGTCCATGAGTTCTTCGACAAGATCGCTGTTGAGGCATAAACCGGCTGCTGAGCTCTCGGGATTGAACTGCTAAAGCCTAAAGGAGTTTATGATGACTCCTATTAGAAAGACAGCTTCTGTTCCATGGGCCATCTTAAATGAGTTTTGACCCGTCGAAGTCCTTAGAGTCGTTCGGTAGCTCCATAGGATGTTTGGAAGCTCGTCGACCCATACTCTATCAGCCTCTGCTGGTCTTTTTTAATCTCTTAGAGAATTGCTTTATTTGTTATCTCTACATGCCCACTGCATTAAGGGTACGCTACCAATGCCTTGGCATGTTGAATCTTGAGTTGCTTGAAGGTTTTTTCAATTTCACTTCCCACAAATTGGGTTCCATTATCTGTAACAACAATACGCAGGACTCCAAATTTAAAATGATATTCTTCATTAAGAAGCCGATAACATCGGTTTCTCTAATTCAAGCTAACGGCTTGGCTTCAACCCATTCAGTGTTGTAGTCAATTTCCACAATAATGAACTTCTTTTGTCCCGTGCTTCTTAGCATAGGACCCACGAGATCCATTCCCCACGTGAAGAAGGGATAAGGTGTGGTTATCGGGCAGATCAAAGTGGGTGGTCTGTGGCCAACGGAATTATATAGCTGACATGGTCTGCACCTTTTAGTAAAGTCTTCACAGTCTTGCCTCATAGAGGGCCAGTAAAAACCATATCTCATGCTCTTTAAGGAGAGGTTTTTCCCAGCCAAGTGCTCTCCACAAATACCTGTGTGGACTTTAATCATATCCAATTCTGCCCCGTCTTTACCCAAACATTTAAGCAGTGATTCTGTAAGCAATCTTCTGTACAGCTGATTATTTTTAAAGCAATAGTTTATTGCTTTGTAGGCTATCTTTCTTTTGCTATTCTTGTCCATTTCTTGTAAATTTTCTTGGATGTACTGGATTAATGGGGTTCGCCAACCTTGAGGAGGAAAAATGCAGATTATATATATGGAAGTTATCGTAATTGACAAAGTGGCGACATTCGTAATGTACACGGGGTTGAAAGACAGGTTGGCGTTAGAGGTTGCGAGCTTAGACAGAGCGTTTGCCCAATGATTTACAGACCTATCGATGAAACTTAAAGTCCACGAGGTGAAAGGCTGTAACAAGCCTTTTACAACTATTGCGTACGCAGCCATCCTCTCGTTATTAAATTTGTACTCTCCCAGAATTTGCTTGACTACAAGTTGAGAGTCAATGAATATTTCAATAACATAGACCTCGGGGTGGCGAGCGAGTTGGAGGCCTGCTATGAGGGCTTCGTATTCCGCCTCGTTGTTTGTGACATTGGACAAGAATTTGACTGTTTGCTGAATTTTGAAGCCTTCGGGACTTGTGAGGATGACATTAGCTCCACCTGAATTTTTCGTCAAAGACCCATCTGTAGAAAGGACCCGGATCATTCTTTTTGTGTTGGGGAGAATTCTCCTTCTTCTAAGGTTGTGAAGTTGAACTCGACGATGAAGTCTGATAAGGCTTGCGACCTCATCGATGTTCTCGGGCGAAGTCGATGTTGAACTGGTTGAGCTCAACAGTCCATGTGGCCAATCTTCCTGACATGTCAGGCTTATACAGTATTTTTTGAAGGGGCTGGTTAGTCATGACATTAATAAGTCATCCCTGAAAATAATGCATGATCTTTTTGCTTATGATTATAAGAGAGAAAATAAGCTTTTCAATTTTCGAATATCACATCTCTGCATCTTTTAGCATATGGTTTACCTAGTAAACGGGTCGCTGCTCCGAGGGCATTTCTTTTACCAGAACAAAGGCTATCATGGAGTCTGACGTAGATAGGTAAAGTTTGAGAGGTTCACAAGGTGTAGCTTTTGCCAAGATAGGGGGCCGAAGCCAAGAAATTCTTGACACCTTGAAGACTTCCTTCACATTGCTCATCCCAACAAAATTTATTTGATTTTGATGCTTTCTTGATGATGTCAAATATTGGTAAGTATCATTTGGAAGATTGTGGAATGAAACGTCGTAATGCAGCTATCGAGCCAGTGAGGCTATGGAGGTCTTTTAGAGAATTAGGAGATGGTATCTCTTGAATGGCCTTAATTTGGGCTGGATCTGCTTCAATGCTGTGACGGGATAGGAGATATCCTCGAAACCCCCCTTCCCCGTTACCCCAAAGGAACATTTAGTTGGGTTGAGGTGCACCTTGTGAGCTCTGATCCTCACGTAGGTCTCCACAAGGTCGATGATGCGATTTGAGGCCTTGAATGACTTAAAGATCATATCATTTACATATATCTGCATATTTCAGCTGAGTTGTGGAGCGTGTAACACCCCCAAATCCGGGGTCAGGGATCCGGGTTGTCACGAGTTCCATTTCCCTTAATAACACCCAATCTTAATAAATAATCAACTACTCTGTACTGTGACCCCACAATAAACACACACACCACAAGTTATAGTCTCAGAGATGAATATCCAAAAATAATCACAAGTCATTTTATTCCACAATTATATGCCAATACACCTTAAAAGGGTTTCTGAATAAATTTACATTTCTTTGCCATTATTACAATTCATAAATATATATAAATCTGGTACATCAAAAGTTGAAGCCTAGCCTATTGGTAGTTCTTACCTCAGCTACAGCGACATCAACGCCTATAGGAAACTGCGGAACGTTTCCTATCCGCTCGCGAATTGGGAGCTTGGTCCTGTTCATCTTTTCTATCTGTTGTTGTGTGATGAAAGAAGAAGGCAAGGGTGAGCAGCAAGCCCACCAAAATAATATGTATAATGATTTACAATATATGAGCCTTCTCATAGTACTCATGAAAGTCTTGGTCAAAAGAAATGAACCAAGTTTGATATCTTAATGCGATGAAGTCGCAAAATATTCAGTATATATACATATATACTTTTCAAAATCTTGGAAGTCCTCTTCCATGCATAATATACACAGAGTTCCAGTTTATGACTGTATAAAACTATCGTTGCAATGTGATCTCATATATCTAACCTTGTCTCAACATTTTTCTAAAAATCTTTAACATGCATAAGATAATCATTTACTAGATATAAGTTTAAAAGATGAAGTTACAAGATACTCCAATATACTTATATCTTTTCCAAATACTACTTGAACTACCACCGTTCAAGTTATAATTAGTTCAAAAGTTCATCACATAGATGAGACTACAAGATAATACTTGAATAGATTCAATCTTTAAAATGTCATCAAAATAAAATGAAGTTATAAGATACTTCATTTGATGCAAACATCATTTTGAAAACTTGACCCTGCCAACACTCAACAATCGTCCAACCGTAGCCTTTCTATCGAAGTGCTCTGGGTAGTGTTGCAGAAATATCCAATTGGATGATGAACTCATTACGGGAGTTTACCACGCCAGGAAGATCACTTACGATGATCAGTCGTAGTAGTGCAACCCCACCATTTTCTACATGTAGAGGAGAACCTGTCGGATTTACTTGTCAACCGAACACTGGACTCCTAAGGAATGGACCGTCTTAGCGGAACTTCCGGGCCATTTGGGCCAATATAATAAGGCTGGGCCGGCGCTACTCGACCACTTACGCCACTCCTAGTTCAGATGAAATCCATGACTCTGAAACGTAAAGCTCGTCCCCCCTTTCCCCAAGTAGAAACTTGTTGATACGGCTCCACCCAGAAGTCGTATCTAGTTGGAAAGGAAAACTCACCAATATTTCCCAGGCGATGCCTGTTAATGGATTAACTTGTTCCAAGAATTTTACTTCCCGAGTGTTGGGTAAGTAATCAAAAACTCTTTTATCAGAATAGCAACCTTGTTGCGAATATAAAATACACCACATAGCCGGATCCCTCAGGTTTTGAGCGAGTATTTAAATTCCCTTCGAAAGGAGGATCTTAAATATAAAAATGAGTTTTGGGATCCGCCCTAACCTTTAAAAATCATTTTGAAGACTCGAAAACATTTTTAAGAATGTTTGGAGTGATGCTGATTTAATAAAATAAATCGGTCCCAATATATTAGAAAATATCTGAATATTATTATTTAAATAATATTCCCATAAAGAATAATCTTTATAAAAATAATTGAAGTAGAAGTTTTAAAACTTATACTTTAAATGAATATCAAATAACCAAAGATATACTTATACGAAAGTACTATCTTTAATTGAATAATCAAAAATAAGTTTGATTATCGACACATTATTCTTTAATAAAATAAAGAATATTAATTAGTAAATAATCGGAGTCATAAGTCCTCGAATGAATATTCAAAATAATATTCATTAATAAAATAAACGGAGTCATATGTCCTTGAATGAATATTCAAAATAATATTCAATAAATAAAATAAGCGGAGTCATATGTCCTCGAATGAATATTCAAAATAATATTCATTAATAAAATAAAGTTATCGAATAAACCTTATTTGATTCATAGTTTAAAAAAAAACTATTCATATATATATATAAATATATATATATTATACTCGGGAGCCTCGACTCCCGGTTTTAGAAAAAGTTCACCTTTTGATCCCCTATACTAAGGGTAACTCAAATACCGCTTATCTCAAGCATAGGTTTTATGCAACTAATAAGCATTTTAACCAACAGATATATAATTCAAGAATATGAAACAGGCATGCATATATACCATATCACATGCTACAATATATCGCAAGAATTTGCTAATAACCAATATGCATTTATCGCAAGATCATGCATATACACATATACATCACAACAACAGTTATACGGGTAGAAAACTTGCCTGAGTGCTCCCGGATAGGCTTAAGCTTAGAGTGGGTCCGATAACCTATGAACAACAACATAAGTCGGAATTAAACCCCGGTCGCTTAAGAAACTAGAATTTAACCATTTAGAGTCCTAACGTTCGCTTTCGCGCTTAACGACTTACTTAAGTCGCTCGAGTACCCTCGGCTCCACCATTTTTAATAAATTAACCATTACGAGTTTTAAGGCGATTCTTTCGCAAGTGTCTTACCAACTGCCTATTACACCTTACATAAATTTTTCATACTTCAATTAGTCCTTTAAGGTCTTTAGCCTATGTTTCAAAGTAAGGCGAGGGGTAATGATTCGTTCGCGAAACGTTGTTACTTAAAACGGCCGTTTCTCCTAAACCGTACATCGGAATCAAACGAACCACATATCAAAACGAAGCTCGTAACATGAACTATCTAAACATGGCAATGGTCAAAACCTAACAGGGAGTTCTCGGGTCCTAATGTTATGAACAAAAGCAGTCTAAAGGAAATCGGACATTACGACGGGTATGTTTACGCGATTTCCCAAATTTTATACCATTCCAATTCAACCCACAATCAATCCACAATCAAAACTCCATCCATACCATACTACAACAGCCCCAACAACTCAATATTACCAATTCATATTTATTTCTCAATTATGAACTAAGAGTTTACTTAAGTTCATTAACTAATAACCAAGACTTCCAACTCCAAAAATATCACAAAACCAACCAATCTCTAAACACACAATAATCATGCCTCTCATCAACTAAACTACTCATAACAAGCTTTAAACATGATTACATACCCATTACACTAACCCATCTTCTAAACATTAGGAAATCTAAACAACAAAGCTTAAGACTAAGATCATGAAGAGTTATACCTTCCTTGAAGCTTTTAATCCATGAAAGATCCTTGGAATGCCCATGGAAGCCTTAATCTAACCTCCTACAAGCTTGATCTTTCAAAGAAATCAAGAACACAAAAATTAATTTCAAGAAGTACTATTCACCATCTTCTTCCTTGATTTAAATCCTTCTTATCCTGTTACCTTATACTCAATTCTTTCCGTATGTAGTGGATTTCCGGGAAAAAATCAAAGTGTTCGGAATTGGATTCTGACGATCTTTACATATACTTATATACCATGTAGAGTACTAATAAAATCTCAGAATATCCATAACAGAACCCCTACATAGTGTGGCATGAAAAGTTTTCTCATTCAGCATAATCTGCAAAATCACTATTCATAAGGGTTTCAAAAATTTCCAAAAATTGGGGTTATTACAGAGCGAAGATGGTATCCATTTTTCTTTGAAAAGTAGCTCCCGCGTTGAGGAGGCCAAAAGGAAGGATCTTGTATCTGAGAATGCCTCGGCGAGTTATGAAGGCCGTATGGTCTTGTTCCTCCTTAGCTAATTTGATTTGATTGTAGCTTGCGAATGCGTCCATAAAGGACAACATCTCATGACCCGTTGTTGAGTCTTTGAGTTGATCAATGTTTGGGAGAGGATAAAAGTCCTTTGTGCAAGCTCTGTTGACATCAGGAATAGTCGATACACATTCACCATTTACTATTATTTTTTTTGACGAGAACAATTTTAGCTATCTATTGAGGAAATTGGACCTCTTTGATAAATCCTTCCACGAGAAGCCTGTCGATGTCAACATCTATAACTGCTTGTTTCTCTGAGGAAAATACTCTTTTTTCTGTTTCACAGCTTGAGCCTCCGCCAAAATATTAAGCCTTTATAATTCAATCTCTTCCGGGATCCCTGGCATGTCTTTGGGGTCCCATGCGAAAATATCTATGAAGCTGCCAAGTGTGTGTATCAACTGCTCTTTGATGTCTGCAGGTAATTTTGCTCCTACCTGGATAGTTTTCCTTTTGGAGTCTGTATATAGTTCCACCTCCTCTAAGTCCTCATTTGGTTCGTAGTTGCTAGGCTTAGGTACTTCGATCATTTCCCCCGGGCCAACCTCCACTACTTGATTGACCTTGGAGCTCCGTAAGTTGCGTTTTTTGGGAATAGAATTACCTATGTAGTATTATCGTGAGACTCAAATATCACCACACACTTCACCCACTCTAAACTCCGCGGGGAACTTTATTTTTAGATGAGCAATAGAAGTGATTGCTTTGAGAGGATCAATGGTGGTTCGCCCTATGATGGCGTTATAACTTGAGATTGCATTGACTATATCGAACTTGACTATCCGCCAAATTTGACATGGCGGGGAACCAAAGAGGACGGGGAGATCGATAACACGGACCAATTTGACCTCGTTTCCAGTGAAGCCATATAAAGGTGTTCCTTTGGCTGTATCAAGCTTTCGGTCACCCAGGTCCATTCTAGAATATGCACTATAATACAATATATCAACAGAGTTTTCGTTGTCTACAAAAATTTTCCTGACCGTGTTATTATGACTAACACATCCTGGTGATCCTCAGTGATATCATCAGTATAATTGTTGTAAAAAAAAGAAATAATTGAAGTTGGATTCCTTTTAGGTCTTTTGGATCCAACCCTGCAAATGTCTCGGGCATATAACTCCTTTGAATTGTTCGAGGATCCACCATTTGAATATCCTCTTGAAATGACATCGATGACTCTATCGGAATCTTGATGTAACGATCGATGAGTTTGGCTGTTATCTATGTAATGGGCTAACTGTCCATCACGGATTTTGTCTTCAATGAGATTAGTTAGATGATATCATCGTTCCGTCTCATGACCCGTGTCCTCGTGATACTCACAATATTTGCTACTCGGAGGCCTATTTGGGTTCATGAGCCTTGAAGGCCTATAAGAAGGATCCATTTTGAGGACATCCTGAATTGTAGCTTTGTCTGTATTCAATTTTGTAGGCTCTTGATAGTCTCTAGGCTTCAACATCCACTGTTTTCTATCTCTTTACATAGCAGAGTTCTCATTGTCACGATCTCGATATTTTTGATAATTACGAGATGTGGGAAAAGACTGGGTAAGCCTTGCACTCTAAAGTCGCTCTGATGCTCGAGGACTATTGTACCCACTCTTCTCATAATCTCGAGACCTCCGTGGACTTCTATCGTATTGGGTCTTCGGGGATCGAGAATGTTGGATACTCCCCATGGCTTCTTGGAGACTCAATCTATGCTCAATAATCTTGATGGAAGTCTGCAATATTTTAGGCTCTTTCTCAAAGAGTTCTTTGAGGAGTTGGTTGTGACGAGACCTATCAATGCCCGCTATTAAATAGTTAATAGGCAAGGGATCGACAATGTCTGTGATCTCAGCAATATGAGCTCGGAAATGAGTTAAATATGCCCACATGATTTAATTGGTACACTGATATACAGTGATAAGTGAAGCTATTATTTTTCTCCCTCGCTTGTTACTGTATAAGTGTGTCCTAAATTTACTCTTCAAAATAGCCCATGAATCTATTGATCATGGTTGAAGTTTGCTAAATCAATTTAATGTTGTGCCTTTAAGACAGTTAGAGAAAAATGAAAATGAGCCACCTCCGAATAGCCAAAGAAATCCATTCTCCCATCAAATAGGTTGATGAAGTATGATGGGTCCGTAGATCCATCAAAGGACTTGGTGGGGGGAACTTTTAGATCTCTATTAATCTTGGTATTTTTGATCTTCACCGAGAGGGGACTTTCAGTTGCTACCTCAATGGCTCTACTTTGGGTTCGAATGTAATTTTTGATTAAGGTAAAGTCATCTGCCAACTTCAAGAGCTTCGAGGTTTTTCGACGTTTGAGCTAGTGCTTTCTTTCCTTCTCTTCAGACATGACATCTTCAGAGCTCGTGCTTTGACATCGACTTCACCCCGATAATATTGATGAGGTCGCAAGCCTTTTCAGACTTATCATCGAGTGCAACTTCACAACCTTAGAAAAAGGAGAATTCTCCCCAGCATAAAAGAAGGATCCTGGTCCCTTTTTAGAGATGGGTATTCGATAGCAAATGTAGGCGGAGCTGGCGTCATCTTCACAAGCCCCGAAGGCTTCAAAGTTCAGCAAGCAGTCAAATTCTTATTTAATGTCACAAAGAACGAGGGGGAATATGAATCCTTCATAGCAGGCCTCCAACTCGCTGGCCACCTCAAGGTCTATGTTATTGAAATATTCAGTGACTCTCAACTTGTAGTCAAGCATATTCTAGGAGAGTACAAAGTTTTTAACGAGAGGATGGTTGCGTACGCAATAGTTGTAAAAGGCTTGTTACTGCCTTTCACCTCGTGGACTTTAAGTTGCATCGATAGGTCTGTAAATCATTGGGCAGACGCTCAGTCTAAGCTCGCAACCTCTAAAGCCAACCCTCCTTTCAACCTCATGTACATTAAGGATGTCGCCACTTTATTAATTACAATAACTTTGACGGATATTAACTGCATTTTACCTCCTCAATATTGGTGTACCCCATTAATCCAGTACATCCAAGGAAATTTACCAGAAACGGACGAGAATTATGACGCCCTCCAAATCCGGGGTCTAGATTTGGGGGTCACTAACTGCTAAACTATGAAATAATATACACACCAAAACTAAAATACTATTTTATGACCCTTGCATGCATAAGGATCGAGCACATGTTATAATATGAAATAGACACAAAAACAAGCCATTAGTTATTACAACTACAAACCTGATTAGGATAGCCTCTACATGAAATTATGTTAATCCTCAAAATTCTAATAAGTTTTACAAACCAGTTCATTATTATTATTATATTACAAACTAATTTACAAACTACACCAGCTCCCAGATCCTACCTGCTACTGTTGGGGCACCTGAAACCTAAAGATCTGAGGATGCACCAGAGGCACCCTCTTCCTAGAAGTGTGCAACAAATGAGGCATCTCAAGCCCTCTCTGAAAGATCAGCACAATAAAAAAAACAAGTATGAGCTATGAAATGCTCAGCAAGCAGTATAAATAGGTGCTCGAAAAGATAACAACAGTATTATACTGATAAAGAAAGAACAACAGATAATCAATGATATCTGAATAATAACTTAAGCTAACAGTAAGCAATAAGTTTTAGATTGGGAATCACAATATTCCGGCGGATCCACTATCACATGCTGATCAGCCACTGTGATAGAGCTGGATCATGATTCGTAGAATTCAGATCCCAAACATGAGTACTCAAACAAAGGCTACATACCGGCCACAACCGATATGTACTTTAAACAAAAATGGTACACTTTGTCCAAGGACAAAATTGTATTGACATATTTCAGTTAACACAAAGCCCTAATGTTGGTTTGTCCGCCCGGGTGACTTACACATCTTCCAATCAAAAATATTTTTCTTTTATAAAGGAATCGAATCAATCGAAATCCTATCATAATCTACTCCCCATTTCTCACGGTCTGGAGTAATCTCAATAACTGATGGCGAAATAACTAGTAAGATTAGTTATCCGCTAAATATCAATATCACGTTCCACTGTATAGAGTAAAATGAGATAGCATAGTTATTCATTATCTATCAAGAATAAGATCAATATTCTAGTAGAACAAATACTAGAATAATCTGACTCAAACAATCTAACAGTATTCGAAAGTACTGTTATCAATCTCAAATATAAAACATTTGTCCATTCTAAAATTGGAATAGGACAGGGGTACTTTCCTGATATGCAAAGACTGAACTTAACCATTTATAACCATGTCTGCCCTCCTGGACTTGATTCTATAAATCAAACACACTTGCTAAATAAACCAGACAAACTCGAATAACGTCTATACGTCTCAGCGTCTACCCGATCATTTATCTAATCATGGCATCGAAAGCTGTAAACATATAGCATGCATATCACATAGAACATACTCATGTTATTCACATAACATATCAATCAGATTGTCAAAAGATAGGTCTTGGTGTTTTTAAAACTGAAATCGGGTCAGAATAGGGATTTTTCAAAAGCATTCGACTCAAAACTACTCCTAAAATAAATGACCTTTAGATACAAAAGTATTTGGGTCTCGAAAGTATTTTTAATGGAAGCAGGATATTTTTCTGAGTATAGAGGCGTTCGTTTCGTATTAAACGGATGAACGGTCTAAGTATTATGATTAAAATAAGAATAAGTCAAATAATAATGATATTAATTGATTTTTAAATACTCAAATATATTTTTAAAAGCTCAAAATATTTTTAAGAATTATTTGGCTTAATTATGAATAATTATACTTTATTTAACTATTTATAAATGAAATTAATTAATTAAATGAATTAATCAATTAATTAAATCTATAAATAATCAATTAAAATAAATTATGGATAATTAAATCAAATTGGATATTTAAAAATAATAAAAGAAAATAAAATTTTAGAATTAAAAACAATTCAGTTAATTATTAAATAATTAATTAAATTCATTTTTGAAATTAAAATGTTTTTTAGAATTTAAACTGAATTTTGATTTATATTTTAAATAAAAATATGTAGAAACAGATTTTTAATCACTGAATTGGGGAAAGAAGATCAAAGTCGGGTTATTGATGGGTTGAATCCGGTTTTGGGAAGAACGAATCGGGTCGGGATGAACTCCGACCGGTTTCCGGAAAAATTCCAGATTCCGGCGGGTTTAACCGACGTCGGCGACTCATTTTTCCGGCTAATAAAGAGCGGTGATTCTGATTTTCCTTCCAAAACCCAACCAAAACGTCCCAGCAACCCAGAATCACTTATAACTATAACAATGAATTGTCCACACATATTTTTCGGCCAAATCGACCTCAAAATCTGGTGAACTCGGTTACTACTCTAGCCAACAAGGTTTTTACTCGATTCTACACTAAAATTAATGTTTTAACTATCAAATTAAAGCCATGAATTAAAAAAATTTATTCATGATCTTAAAATTAACAACCCAGCATCATACAATTCAAAAAATTGAAACTTTAAAAAAAGAACTATTTAAACTTCGAACTAACAGTCCAGGTAGTCGATTCATATAACCAAATACTTGAAATTACTCTAATTTATCCCGGGAATCATAATCAATCTGTTAAACAATCAAACAATCAATCAAGAGCAAAGCCCCGTTCTTCATCGATTCCGACGAACGGGTCAAAATAGAATACCGAACCTTAGTTCGTGTTCTTGGTGCCAAGATGATCAAGAAATTGCAAGCTGAATATTAAGATCAAAATCAGTGAAAATGGATGACGGGTTCGTCTTATAGGATTGAATCTTTGAAATGAAGCTGCTAAGTTTTACAGGATAGGAAGGAAACTGGTGAACTTTATTTTTGGAAATTTTTGATTTTATAAAACATACATATAAACATAAAGGTTATTTATACCTGTAAGAATAACCCCGATAAATCATAACTCGGTACCCTTGTATCTCGTAATTTAAAATCACACGCCCAGGAAATAATTAGTTTACGGGGAAATATTTTTAAAATATAATTTATAAATAATTACAATTTTTATATAAAAATTCTTCGAAAATTAGATACATTTCAAAAATATGAAAACACGGACTATTCGAAGAACCCTGGATTTTATAAAAGTAAATGTACGTATTTTGTGGGTTTTTACGTCCTGGTCGGGTCCCGGTCCGTTAACTTTTTGGAAACTAAAATAATTTCTAAATTTAATACAAATCCCGAAAATAATTATAATATATACAAACACTCATAAAACAAGCTTTAACACGTAACACGGAAGAAACGTAATCTAACACGCGTCCAGATTGTGGATCAATTCATATAATTGCGTTTAAAACATATATTAATTATTAGAAAAATACTATGGTCCTTGCATGACTAAACCAATACTTACTACACAATATATCATGGCAACACATTTTAAATTTAATTAAATAGGTAACATTTATCATATATATCACAAAATATGTACAGAAATTTCCCGGTTATTACAAGAATAGCAAAAGAAAGATAGCCTATAAAGCAAGGAACTATTGCCTTGAAAATAATTAGTTGTATAGAAGATTGCTTACATAACCACTGCTTAATGTGTGGGCAAAGACAAGGCAGAATTGTATATGATTAAAGTTTGCACGGGTATTTGTGAAGAGCACTTGGCTTGGAAAAACCCCGCCTTAAAGATCATGAGATATGGTTTTACTGGCCCTCTATGAGGCAAGACTGTGAAGACTTCACTAAAAGGTGCAGACCATGTCAGCTATACAGCTTCGGTGGCCACAGACCACCAACTATGCTATCTCCGATAACCTCACCTTGTCCCTTCTTCATGTGGGGAATGGATCACGTGGGTCCTATGCCAAGAAGCACAGGACAAAAGAAGTTCATTATTATGGAAATTGACTACCATACCAAATGGGTTGAAGCCAATCTGTTAGCTTGAATTAGAGAAACCTATGTTATCAGCTTCTTTATGGATAACATCATATTTAGATTTGGAGTCCCGTGTATTATTGTTATAGATAATGAAACCCAATTTATGGGTGGTGAAATTAAAAAAACCTTCGAGCAACTCAAGATTCAGTATGTCAAGGCGTTAGTAGCGTAACCTCAATGCACTGGTCAATTAGAGATAAAAAAATAAAGCAATTCACCAAGGGATTAAAAAACTAGTAGAGGCTGATAGAGTATGGGTCGACGAGCTTTCAAACATCCTATGGACCTAAAGAACGACTCCAAGGACTTTGACGTGTCAAAATCCAATTAAGGTGGCCTATAGAACAGAAGGTGTAATCCCAATAGAGGTTGACATAAACTCCCCCATGCTCCAATAGTACAATCCCGAGAGCTTAGCAGTCGATTTATACCTTAATAGCGATCTTGTCGAAGAACTCAGGGACACAACCCATCTCAAACTCGCCAAATACTAGGAAATGAAGGCAAAGTACTTCAACTCTAAATTCAAACCAAGAAATTTTGGCATCGATGACCTTGTTCTTAGAGAAGCTGCAATCTCGATGCCCTCAAAGATAATAAAACTTTATCCTCCCTGGGAAGTCCCATACAAGATCGTGAAAGTCGTCATACCAGAAAATTTCCTTCTCGCCCACCTCGAAGGTTGTCCAATCCCAAACACTTGGAACACAATTCATCTAAAAAAATACTACCCCTGAAGGCCTCATAGAGCATAAGGCCACAACATCACGGCTCCTCCCCCTAATGTAAAAGGTTTTTAACCAAGTTAATTTTTGATAGGTTATATTTCCCCTAGATTCCAAACCTAAAAAGATCCATGAGAGCTCGTCATGATGTGAGTCTCCAGGGATCCATATTTCCAAAAGGCATTACTACGCCATTTCCAATCTCAAATGTCTTTATAATTATTTCTGATTCGATTCAAGACCTCCTATATCTAAGGCACAAGAAGGGTGATCTACAAATATAACTCTCCAAAGTCAAAACTTTTAACAACTAAACTAAATCTCCAACTACATCCAGCAAAAAAATTATTTTTCCCCTCTTTTTGTAAGAGTTAAAAAAGTTGTTTCTGCAAAGATATCTCGAAGGATCTCGATTAAAAATAATAATAAAGTTGATTATCGATACAACAAAAGCACAAAAAAATCAAATGCAGGAAATAAAGAACATCTCCAATAGGAAATGTAAAGTAACCAAAAAAAAGATACCAAAGTCATGAGGAAACAAACAAAGAAACAATCTCCAAACCAATTGATAAAACATTAAAGCCTAAATTCCTATTCAATATTGTTAAGGCATGGACCACCAAAATAATACCAAAAGTCTCCAGGAAACTTAAATGTCTTAACAAGGAAATAAATTACATAAAATCTCCACTGGGCATACCCAGGTCAATGTCTTAACTCTAATAAAAATTATGTCTTCGGTATTTCAGTTTCAGGAGCACATGAAGACGCTTCCACAGCCTGGCGAACAAGTCCTTGCTTGTCTTTGAGATAGTCCTCCCAGCGATCCTTCATTACATTAACACCTCGAGTCTCCAAACACTTCCAACACTCACAATACCCTTCCTCGAAAAGCTGCAAAGATTATTCCTCCAATAAGGCTACTGCATCCTTAGTCTGTCCAAACTCCTTCTTGATTTCATCCTAACTCCAATGACAGCCTGTAACTCCTCCCTATGCTCCACTTTCATCTTGGCTATATTCCCTTCGATCTTTTCCAAACTCAACACCTTTTCCTTCATGGTAAAAGATTGGGCACTACATTCTATAGAAAGAATAGCATTGTCGCTCAAAAGATTGGATATCTTCGAAGAGGCCGTTTCTTACTCATAAAAAATATCAGATAGTTGCTTCTCTATAGACTCCTTTGCCTTTTTAGCTCCCCAACCTCATCGTGAAGCCTCTCCACCTCAACAACTTCAAAATATGATTTATTATTTATGAGACTATCAAGCTCAGCCACAATCTATAATGAAATAAGCGGATAGTATAAAAGAGGGAAAAGAGAGAAATAAAAAGCTACTCAAAATAAAAAATGAAGTATGACGAAAGGAGAAAGGAAAATAGAAAAAACTTTCTTAGCATAGCTCTTACTCATTTTTCTAGGATTTCATAAATTCCTTGACTTTTTCTAGGATTTTTCCCTGATTCTGTGATTTTCCCTTACTCATGGTCAAAATTTGACGAGGATGCATCCTGGTCAAAATATGACCAGAGCTCTGGTCGAATTATGGACTAGAGTTCTGGGATTTTTCCATTTTTTCCCTGATTTATGTGATTATGGGTTATTTTGTCATCATGGTCGTATGAAATTTCGACCAAGATTCTCCTCTGTTTCGACGAGCACTCTCGTCGGATTATGGGTTATTTTTCATCCCGGTCGTATGGAATTTTGACCAGAATTCTCCCCTGTTTCAATATACTCTCGTCGTATTATGGGTTATTTTGTCATCCTGGTCGTATGCAATTTTGACCAGGATTCTCCCCTATTTTGATGAGCACGTCTCCTCATACCTTCTAAATTTTCTAAACTCTTCCTTTAATGGGCCTCCCCTTTTTTGGGCTTTAACAAAATGGGCTTTTAGTCGATTCAAATTCCCTTTTCGAGAGCTATATAAAAGTGGAGTGGAGTGTAGTTTTTCACTCATACTTTCCTTATTCTCAAAATCTCAAAATCTTTCTCTCATTAAGGCGATTTCCG
Organism: Apium graveolens; assembly: GCF_009905375.1. NCBI lineage: Eukaryota > Viridiplantae > Streptophyta > Magnoliopsida > Apiales > Apiaceae > Apium > Apium graveolens. The sequence goes on along the minus strand of NC_133651.1, from coordinate 145,256,624 downwards.
GCGGGGTTATTCCACAACACCTACTGTTTTTCCGTTAGGGTTCCACCTTGAGGCGATTTCCGGTGTCTTTTCATCCACCACATTCATGGATCTTTGATTGAAGATCTACTTTGATCTTTATCTTCTTCATTCATACCTGCAAATCAAGCCTTCAACCCATGCATTTTAATGGTAGATCGCGATCTTGTTGGCAAATATGAATTCTTCAAAGAGAGGTACCCTTATTGACATTCACTCATACAAATATTCATCTCTTACATACATGATAAATGTTAGGGGGATGAATATCCCACTTTAGCTAACCTAGATTCTTATAATCATAGGAATACATTACATGAAGAAGATGGTATGATAGAAAATTATAACTGCCTTTACAAACTTCCACCCTACCTTAGGATTACTCTGGCCCTTCCTGGTGACCGTACTTGTCAATGGGAGGTGACACTCTGTTTATTTACCGTGGAGCCTTAATTGTAGGCCTCAAGTTTCCATTCCATGAATTTTTTCCCTGCTTACTTTCGGATGTTCAGATAAACCCTTATCAACTTCCTCCAAATGCATGGAGGAATATTATTTCTTTTATGGTTTTGTGTCTCAGAAATAACTTCCCCCTCTCCGTTCCTCTTTTTAGAAAGATATTTCAATTTTACAACAGCCCTTTAACCCAAATGGGCTGGGTTTTAATTCGTCAAAGGCCCGAATGCCCTCATATTTTCGATGGGAATTCTATCCCTGAGAATAATTATAAGTGGAGTGACGAATTTGTTAGGTTGACTTGGGCTGGAGAAGATTGGGGTACTCTATTTCGCAGGCCCTTTTGTAAGGTAGTAGATGGTAGCCCAAACACAATTAGGCTAAATGATGCTGAGGAGACTCCATACCAAACCCTTATCTCAGGTAATGGCCAAACTGATGCATGGACCCTCTTAGAGGGATTTTCTGATAAGGGTAATTTTATATGTATTTTTCCTTTTCCTGCATTTTCTCATTTTGAGTATTTAATCAATTATGTAATTTAATGTTTCTGTTGCAGCTTGCGAAGCTATCAATAACATCAATCAGGCCAAGAAATGTGAATCGGGCAATCAAAAGCGGGCCAAACTCAACAAAGACCCAAGGGGGAAGCCTGATGCCCCAACCTTTTTGAGGCCACACGTTCCCGAGAACCCCTTGGGAGATGATGTGGATCCCCCTATCAAGGGGCATATGTACAGGCCCAACTGGGGCTTCAGAAGAGGTGAAACAGTGGTTGGGTCCACCAAACATGCAAAGGATTGGTCCTTTCACTCTATCACTCCCCAATACTACACTGACATTGTTACGGGGAGTGACATACAGACAATTGAGCATCTGGGCTCCCAAGCCCAAGCCTCAGTAATTTATTTACTCTTCTTCCTTTTTCTTTCTCTGTTTTATTATGAACTTTTATCAAATTGTCTTTTTTCTTGTGTAGAGCAACACCTATTTCCAGGCGGCACTTCACCAGACCAAGTCCTGGAAAGCTAACTCAGATGATTTCGAGAAGGAGGGCAACAAGTGGAAGGAACGAGCTGGTGTTCTCAAAAAGAAATTGAAGAATAAGGACGAAGAGTTGTCCAAAGCCCATGTTGAGCTGGTAAAGCTTTAAAGTGATAAAAAGGCCCTCATCGATGATTACATGGACTCCCAGAAGTTCAAAGACCTAATGGAGATACATGACGAGGGTTTCTATCCCATTCAGTTCACGCAAGGATGGGATGTTGCAGTGAAGGCGGTAATGGAGAAATATCATGGCTTAATAGAGGCCAAGGATTTTATAAGTCCTGAGCAGCCAGAAACTAAGGACAACTTGGATGCTCATTTCGATTCCCCTATACGGGAGGATCATATTGTTGATCCCAACACTTCTTCTCCCCCATCTTCCCTAGTCAAAGATGCAAAAACTTCAGCTCCTGCTCAAGAGGAAAGGTGCAATGAGGAGGAAAAGTCTGCTAGGAGTGAATAAAGTTTAACTTAGTCTTTTGTGGCTTTTTTTTCTGTATTTATCTGGTATTTCGGAACTTATCAACCTTCGTGGTTTATTTATGTTACTGCCTTATTTTTCATATTTCGAAATTTTCACTTGCATTTATTTTCTTGTTTTTCTTTGTACTTATCTTTACACATCCACACATTTTTCATCATAAGGATACTAGTAAAGAAATGAATTTGTAAACCAATAATCTTGATAAGACGGGCTCAACCCTCACATAATAATAGAGATAAAATCCTTATAAACCGAAATAGAAATCCTAACAAACTGGAATATAAATCCTAACAAACTGGAATATAAATTCTAAAGAATCAAATATCTAAGCTTTTCTCATTCTTAATGATATATTAACCTGAGTAGCTTAACATCCCTTCAATGGGGAACTACACATAGTAAGTCTTCAAATTTTATGTATGCCAAGTTCTTGGCACTTCCTCTCCTTCCATCATCTCTAACTTGTAAGATCCTCATCCCTGAACACTTCTGACCTTGTATGGCCCTTCACAATTTGGGGCGAGTTTCCCCTTCTGTCCTACCCTAGAGGCTTCTATCTTCCTTAAGACCAAATCACCTTTCTTGAAGTACCTTTCTTTCACCCTCAGGTTGTACTAGAAAGAAGCTTTATTTTGATATTCCACAATCCTTGCATGCGCTTCATCTCGCACTTCATCTTTTAAGTCCAGGGCTAATTTTTTCCCTTCCTCATTTTCCACTACGTTATAAGCTTCAATTCTCGGAGATGAATGTGATATTTTTTACAGGAACACCAGCTTCAGCTCTATATGCTAACATGATTGGGGTTGCTCATGTTGTGACTCTACATGTGGTCCTTTAGGCCCAAAGTATTGGGAGTATTTCGTCCGCCCAATTGCTTATGGACTTTTCAATCCTCTTCTTTAATCCGTCTAAAATAATCTGGTTCGCAACCTTCGCCTGGCCATTGGCTTGAGGGTGAGCGACATAAGTGAATCGTAACTCAATTTTATTCTCTTCACAATACTTCTTAAATTCCTCATTATTGAACTGTGTCCCATTATCGATTACCAAGATACGAGGAATTCCATATCTACACATGATATTTTCCCATAGGAATTGAGCAATTAGTTTGGTTGTAATCTTGGCCAAAGGTTTGGCTTCTATCCACTTAGTAAAGTAATCAATAGCTACGATTAGAAACTTTCTTTGGACAGCAGCCATCAGAAAAGGTCCAATAATATCCATCCCCCACATAGCGAATGGTATAGGGGAGTTTATGGAAGTTAGCATTTCCAGTGGCTTCCTTACTACTGGTTCATATTTCTGACAGCGATCACATCTCTTCACATAGTCTTTGGTATCGGCCATTATTTCTGGCTAATTGAAGCCTAAGCGAGTTATCTTGTGCACAAGGGCCCTGCCCCCCAAGTGTTGTCCACAAATACCTTCATGCACTTCTTCAAGGGCCAATCGTGCCTCGTCGGACCTAAGGCACCTCGGGTAAGGAACCACATAAGATCTCTTGTATAGGATTTCGTCAATCAAAGAGTACCTCAGTGCTCGCACATCTAACTTTTGTGCTTCTGCCATATCGTTTGGGAGCCAGCCAGTTTGGATATGGGCCTTAATGGGATCTATCCATGATCCCCCAAACCCTATGGGGGCAACAAGCTTAACATCAATGCTTCTTGTTTCCAAAATATAAAAGTACACACTCCTGGAACTTTCTTCAACCTCCGAGGAGGAAAATTTAGACAACGCATCGGCCTTAGCATTTTCCTCTCTCGGAATATGCTCGACATGGCACTCGTCGAATTGAGTCATCACAGCTTGTTAGGAATATGTTGTATTCTTGATGACAATTCACCAAAACACCTTAAGTAGATATATTTGGTGTCTTTTGTATCCTTCAACGGATAACCGCAGTTATATCTCCGTTGAAGGAGTAGCTTATATCAATAAGTATGTAGCACATTATGTACACTAGAATAGTTCGGGGATTTGGTAGTTATTGTAGTTTCTAAGTCATGTTGACTAATAGCAAGATATGCAAAATAGGTGGGCTAAGTGTAAATATAAAATGTCTTGTAATTTTGTATAAGTGAAAGAGTATCAACTGCTATAGAATTAACTTGAACTGCTAATCTACAAGTTTCATCGGATGACTTTACAAGCTTCAACGAATAACTCAATATGCCTTCAACGGATAAGTAAGTCAAGCCTTCAATGGATAACAGATAAAGATGTCAACGAATATTACCAAGAGAGCTTCAAAGGATGACACCATTATAGTGTCAACGGATAACATCTAAGAAGCTTGAACAGATTATCAACAAGATAACAGTTGATAAGGACTTGACAAAAGCTGACAGAGTCACATGGGTTGATAGTGCACAAAAGAAATGTGGCAGCCTGATTGCAGGTGTTAGAAGAAAATGAAGCATTTCTATTTCCATTAAATACAAGCTTGTTCAAAGATGTTGTATCTAACTTGGATTACATTGGACTAGAGAAATAAAGAAACATGTGATTGGACCTAGCTGATAAGAATATTATTCTTGTCTTATTGCACATGTAACTTGGTGAATATATAAACCAAGTGTAGCAAGTAACTTAGAAAACACCAACTAGAACAACAAGTAGAAAGCAAGCTATATCTCTAGAAATACTCTCAAGTTCTAAGTTATAAAGTTTACTTGTAAGTAATTGTGTGCATTTGCATCACAGAGATTTCTTTAATACATATACATCTCTGGTAATTGATTAAAGATGCAAGAAATATACTTGAAGAATCAAAGTTACCAACTTATTTTTGGGCTGAGGCTGTAAACACTGCATGTTACACTCAGAATATTTCTTTGATCAATCAAGCCAAATGCATGACTCCTTATCAATTATTCAAGAGAAGAAAGTCAACACTGAACTTTTTTCATATTTTGGATGCAAGTGTTATATTCTAAGAAATAAAAATGATCAACATGGAAAGTTTGATGCAAAAGCTGATGAAAGTATCTTTGTTGGATATGTTGTTGGAAAAGCATATAGAGTCTACAATCTGAGAACCAACATTGTTATGGAATCTGTACATGTTGGGTTTGATGACAAAAAGATTGAAGGACTGGAAGATGAAGGTTTCCATGAAGGCCTAAAATTTGATAATATTGGAATATATTATGATGATAATGATGATGAAAGTGATCAAGAAGGAATGACAAAAGGATACTCAATGAAGCAACAGCAGTTGATGAACAGAGTACTGCATCCGTTGATAGACAAAGTGTAGCATCCATTGAAAGACAATGTACTACATCCATTTAAAGACAAAGTGCATCATCCATTAAAAGACAGAATACATCATCCATTGATGATCATTCTTCAATAGGCACTGAAGGTCATTCTAGATCAATGTTTGATAGAACCCCATCTTTAATTCAAAGATCCACCAACTCAGGGGGAGTGTCATCTAGTCAACACTCAGTCACATATCAAGACACCAATGAGGCCACTTCATCTAGAGCAAATCTACCACCTCAAAGAAAATGGGCTAAGGTCATCCATTTGAACTAATCATTGGTAATGCAACATCTATAGTGCAAACAAGGAGAGTAACCCAAGATGAATGTCTATACAGTAGCTTTCTATCACAGGAAGAATCGAAGAAGGTAGAAGAGGCTCTAATGGATCCAGATTGGGTTATAACAATGCAGGAAGAGAAAAACCAATTTAAGAGGAACAAAGTATGAAAGCTGGTACCTAAAACTAAAAACAAGCATTCTATTAAAACCAGGTGGGTATTCACAAACAAGATGGATGAAAATGGCATAGTCATAAGGAACAAATCTAGATTGGTTGCTAAAGGGTACTTTAATCAAGAGGGAATTGATTTTGATAAGACATTTGCTCTGGTTGCAAGACTTGAAGTTATCAGAATCTTTCTAGCCTTTGTAGCCCATGCCAATTTCAAAGTCTATCAAATGGATGTAAAACGTGAATTTCTGACTGGAGAATTGGAGGAGGAAGTCTATGTCAGTCAACCTCCAAGTTTTGAAGAACCTAAATTTCCAGACTATGTATATTATATATTGAATGCACTTTATGGATTGAAGCAAGCACCTAGAGCCTAGTATGAAACTTTGTCAAAGTTCCTTTTAGAAAATCACTTCACTAGAGGTACTGTTGACAAAACTCTTTTTTTAGAAATATAAATGGCTCTAGTATACTTTTTCAAAATTTATGTTGTTGATATAATATTTGGCTCTACAGATGATAAACTTTGCAAAAAGTTTGCCAAACTGATGCAAAATAAATATGAAATGAGCATGATGGGAGAACTAACTTACTTTCTTGGTTTACAAGTTAAACAAGTCAATGATGGAATATTCATCAGTCAAACTATATACATTCATGATCTTTTAAAGAAGTTTAACTTAATGGATTGCAAATCTGCAAAAACTCCCATGGAAACTGCCACCAAACTTGAACTGAACACAACTAAAAAGTTTGTGGACATTTCAAGTTATAGAGGTATGGTTCGCTCACTTTTATTTTTAACAGCTAGTAGGCCAGATATAATGTTTGCTACATGTATTTGTGCTAGATTCCAAGCTGATTCTATAAAATCTCATTAATAGTTATTAAGAGGATTTTCAGATATCTCAAGGGCACACCAAAACTTGGCATTTGGTACCCTAGAGATTCTAGTTTTAATATAATTTGCTATTTAGATGCAGATTATGCAGGTTGCAAGATTGATACAAATATTACAACATAAACATGTCAATTTCTAGGAAATTAGCTGGTGTCCTGGTTTAGTAAGAAACAACACTCAGTTTCTACTTCTACAGCTGAGGCTGAATATATTGCTACTGGTAGATGTTATGCACATATTTTATGGATGAGAAATTGATTATTGGATTATGGTCTACATGTGGACAAAATTTCAATCTTCTGTGACAACACAAGAGCTAATTGCAATTACTGAAAATCTTGTGCAGCATTCAAGGACAAAGCACATTGACATCAAGTATCATTTCAGAAAAGAGCATGTAATGAATGGTATTGTGAAACTTCATTTTGTTTCAAGTGAGCAGCAACTTATAGACATCTTTACCAAGCCACTTGATGAATCAACTTTTACTAGGTTGTTAAGTGAGTTAGGTTTCCTAAACTACTCTTAATTTACTATTATTGATGTTTCTGCAATTTGCAATGCAGCCAGAAATAAATTTGAATTTCTTAAAGAAGTGAAATTTTGGCTAAGTCAAAATTACTCCTTCAATGGATAAGGAATATCCGTTGAAAGTCAAAAATATTTTTGGATACGTTGTCCTTCAACGGGTAATGATATAGTTGACATCCGTTGAACAATCATAACCGTTGATTCTAAAACTTTATCCGTTGATATATACTTACAGTCTGTGTGTATACGTTGATGGATAATTGTAGAATTTCTACAGTTTACTTAATTTTTAAACGGTTGTTTTTGGCATTTATCATTGGGTATTTACTTTTATTTTTAATCATTTTTTTGTCTTATTTTGGGAAAGTGTAAAATACAATTTCATTTTCAGATCTCACTTTTATATTTCTCTAAATCCACAAGGTAAATTTTACTCTCTTTCGTCTCCAAAACCCTCTTTCTTTCTGTAACTGCAAACCTAGCAAAAATGGCAGCAGTTGTGAAGATTATGTCTTAGACAGGGTATTTATATGAGAAGAACAATTTTGTTGCACTGGTGGATAATAGTGTCGCTCATGAAGACTATCACAAAATGATGGAGTTCATTAGCAACTGAAAGCAAGTATTCCATGCTCGAAGCACCAGTCATCAACTGTGAAGTACTGGAAGTGTAACACCCCCAAATCCGGGGTCGGGGATCCGGGTTGTCACGAGTTCCATTTCCCTTAATAACACCCAATCTTAATAAACAATCAACTACTCTGTACTGTGACCCCACAATAAACACACACACCACAAGTTATAGTCTCAGAGATGCATATCCAAAAATAACACGAGTCATTTTATTCCAAAATTATATGCCATTACACCTTAAAAGGGTTTCTGAATAGATTTACATTTCTTTGCCATTATTACAATTGATAAAGATACATAAGTCTGGTACATCAAAAGTTGAAAGCCTAGCCTATTGGTAGTTCCTACCTCAGCTACAGCGACATCAACGCCTATAGGAAACTGCGGAACGTTTCCTATCCGCTCGCGAATTGGGAGCTTGGTCATGTTCATCTTTTCTATCTGTTGTTGTGTGATGAAAGAAGAAACCAAGGGTGAGCAGCAAGCCCACCAAAATAATATGTATAATGATTAACAATATATGAGCCTTCTCATAGTACTCATGAAAGTCTTGGTCAAAAGAAATGGACCAAGTTTGATATCTTAATGCGATGAAGTCGCAAAATATTCAGTATATATATACTTTTCAAAATCTTGGAAGTCCTCTTCCATGCATAATATACACAGAGTTCCAATTTATAACTGTATAAAACTATCATTGCAAGGTGATCTCATATATCTAACCTTGTCTCAACGTTTTTCTGAAAATCTTTGACATGCATAAGATAATCATTTGCTAGATATAAGTTTAAAAGAGGAAGTTACAAGATACTCCAATATACTTATATCTGAATAGTACTTGAACTACCACCGTTCAAGTTATAATCAGTTTCAAAAGTTCATCACCCAGATGAGACTACAAGATAAGACTTGAATAGATTCAATCCTTGAAATATCATTATAAATAATGAAGTTACGAGATACTTCATTAAGTCCCGATATATATATACACCTATATATATAAATTTCATACACTCCTTGAAAACCTCTGTTATGAAAATTATAAACAGAGTTGCAATATCCAATGAATTTTGGAAAGAAAAGAATTTTGGCATAAACCTGATATCTTGCTGATCAGGCAAAGATACCAATAAGTAACATTTTCTACTAGTAGATGGATGAATCCCCCACCGATCATCACCCTGGCCACATAAGGACCTTGTGCTGGACTGCCACCCGGCCTCTTACGCGTTGATGGACTGCCACCCAGCCACTTACACTTTGATAGACCGTACCCCAGCCTGTCGCTTATGCCGACTCAATTAGATGGACTTACTTCCCGGACGTTGGGCAAGTAATCAAATTGTTTCCTCAAAACAGCAACCACGTTGCGAATGTAAAATACACCACAGAGCCGGATCCCCCAGGTTTTGAGCGAGTATTTAAATCCCCTTTGAAAGGAAGATCTTAAATATAAAAATGAGTTTTGGGGTCCACTCCCTGTTTAGAAATATGTTCACCTTGGGGTCCCCTTTTCTAAGGGTATATGTAAATTACCGTTTATCTCTAGCATAGGTATTATGCAACTAATAAGCATTTGAACCCACAGATATATATCAAGATTACGAAACAGACATGTATATATACCATATCACATGCTCCAATATATCGCAAGAATTTGCTAATAACAATCATGCATTTATCACAAGATAATGCATATACACATATACATCACAACAACAGTATAACGGGTAGAAAACTTGCCTGAGTGCTCCCGGATAGACTTAAGCTTAGAGTGAGTCCGATAACCTATGAACAACAACATAAGTCGGAATTAAACCCCGGTCGCTTAAGAAACTAGACTTTAACCATTTAGAGTCCTAACGTTCGCTTTCGCGCTTAACGATTCACTTAGGTCGCTCGAGTATCCTCGGCTCCACCATTTTTAATAAATTAACCATTAAGAGTTTTAAGGCGATTCTTTCGTGAGTACCTGACCAACTGCCTAATACACTTTACATAATTGTTTCATATTCCAATTAGTCATTTAAGGGCCTTAACCAAGGTTTCAAAGTAAGGCGAGGGGTAATGGTTCGGTCGCGAAACGCCGTTATTTAAAACGTTCGTTTCTCCTAAACCGTACATCGGATTTAAGCGAACCACCTATCAAAACGAAGCTCGTAACATGAAATATCTAATCATGGCAATGGTCAAAACCTAACAGGGAGTTCTCGGGTCCTGATGTTAAGAGCAAAAACAGTCTAAAGTATATCGGACATTACGACGGCTATGTTTACGCGATTTCCCAAATTTTTACCATTCCAAATCATATCAATCCAACTACCAATCAACAACAACTCAAGATACACATCAATTCTACTGATTTCAGTCATAATAAGCTCAAGGATCTCAATCCAATCATATATTATAACATCTCCAAATTCAACTAAACTACTTAACAATTAAGCTCGAATCATGCTTATCATTCAAATTACTACTCATCCATCCAAACCATCTCCAAACTTCAACATTCAAACTTATTACTAAAGGGTGTGAAGATTTATACCTTTCTTGTAGGGTGGAAAGTTACTAGGAAGCCTTATGGAGCCTCCTACAAGCTTGATCTTTCCAAAGAAATCAAGAACACAAAGTTAGGCTTTGAAGTTTCTAAAAGTCCGATTTAAAGAACTATAATGAGGGTCTTACCATACTTATTTGGAAGAGACTTGTGAACAAGAGTTGTAGGCCATCTCAATACCTTTCAAACGAGCTATAGAACACAACATTTGAGTGAGTATTGAAGGAGATATGGCAGTTTGAAGTTGCTGGGTTTGTTTTAGCCGAGAGCTTTCTTCTTGAAATGGGAAAGTCAACTTTCAATTTGTATTTGTGTTATGATATTTGTTGGTTGGTTGCTTCCTTTTGTCTTGGAAATAAATTAAATTTTTACCATGGTGAAATATGTGTGGCTCACAATCAACCAACCAATCCTTCCCACTTGTCATGCTTTGGTCATCAATCTTAGGTCATCTTGTTACACTTGTCTTCTTCTTGATGGTGTCATGACATCATCATCCACTAACCTCTTTGATTAACCCCTAATTACTTGGCTAATGACCGCTTATCTGTTATACGGTTCGCTTAACTTTCGTTCTCGTTTATCGTTTGAGGGATCATACCCGGGATCTTATTACTTGGGTTCCCCTAAACCTTTCTCAATATTTTATATTCCTTTTTATGATCCTCTCTTAAATTCCTTGAATTTAAATCATTTTTATCATGTTACCTTATACTCAATTATTTCCGTATCTGGTGGATTTTCGGAAAAAAAAACAAAGTGTCCGGATCCGAATTCTAATGACCTTTACATACACTCATTTACTTTATGGAATACTAATACGATCTTAGAATTTCCATAACAGTACTCCTATATAACGTGGTCTGATAATTTTCCTTAATCAGCATTGTCAGCAAAAGTTACTATTCATCCGGGTTTCAAAATTTTCCAAAAATTGGGGTTATTACAAGAAGAAATTTGGACTACTACTATATTTGATTCAAAGGACATGACTCTTACCTTTACTCTCAAAGGTAACGATTATTATGTTAATTCAAATGATATCCAGTCTTGTTTCAAATTGCCTGAAAATAACACAACTGCTCCACACACTGACACTGGTGTGATTAACATGCTTAAGTCCATGTGTTATGCTCTAGATACTGCTAGTCTAGGTAGTATTAAGAGAAACGGACTTAGGAAAGAGTGGAGTTATCTATGTGATGGTTTTATTAAAGTATTTTTTGGTAAAATTAGCAATTTTGATGCTATTACTTTTGCATTGCTTAACATGCTCTATATGCTATTATTTGATATGTACTTTAATTTTAGCAACTATATCATGCTAGAAATAGGGCATAAACTAGGGGATTTTCAAAAGAGACCTAGGAATGTGTACTATGCTAGATATTTATGATGATAGCTAACCATATTTCCAAGGATTTTCCAATTGAGAACCCAAACAACAAGTTGGATTGTAGGGTTCAAGAAAAGAGAGTACTTGCTGATTTGATGAGGAACAATCTTAAAAGTGAGGTGCCCCTCAACTATCTTGCCATCATTGATGTACCTCAGGTAAGTGAGGTAAATACTTTTATTCTCATCTCTTCCCAACCTCAAATTTCTTTGCATTCAACAGTGACTATAGAATCTGTGTCAGTGACCAAACAGATTCCTACCCTATCCACTAAACCTAAAGTTTCTAAATCCAAAGCAAAAAAACCAACCTCTAGTGTCTCTCAAAAAACTAGTTGTAAAAACCACCAAAGCACTTGAAGGGAGTGAACAGGGTGGTGAGAAAGTTGAGGGAAGGGGTGAAAATCAAAGAAGCCCCAAGGATAAGGAGGGTGAGGTAAGTGTAATCCAAACTAGCCACACTGCAGTCTCCCAACAGACTACATTGGTACAAAAGGATATTAGCACATACCTAGTTTTATCCTCCCAAAAGGATATGACTATTGAAATAAGCTTCCAACCAAAAGCATAGAACAAAAGGGGTAGGGACACTAAAGACCTAGCTCAAACTTATTTTAGAAAGAAGAAATCAAAACCCATGGAAGGGTCACAGGATGTGCACACTGTGCAATCTCAAGTCACAGACTTGGTATTTGCACCTTCTCAAATTAATCTTTATGTGACTCTAGTAAATGTGGAGTCACGGTCCCACTCTTTAGTAATTGATACACCTTAAACACAAAGCTCTCCAACCATCTCTCTGGATATGGACATGATTTCCACTTCAATTCCTGATTCTCTATCTCTTAAGCTTATGGAGGAGCCCAATAATCAAATAAGTGATCATCATCTAATTGATGATTTGTGGGATCACTAGCCATTTCTTTCTAAAACTGTTGAGGGGTCTGTGCACCAAAACTTAAAATCAATCTCCATGGACTCAACAATAGTTTCAAGTCCTATTTCTCTTATTTCTTCTTTATCAACGGATATCCATCATCCGTTGATAACTGATTGTTCGTCGACGGATATGCTTCACAATAGTTATCCGTTGATAGTCAGAACTACACCTTCAACGGCTATTTCACATCCGTTACAATCACTGCACAAACACTTGATATTTCTAAATCTATTACAAGCACATATGACTTAGTAGTTGTTCAATCACTTCCAGGATTGAGGGAAGGGAGTGAACTGGGTGAGAGGTTGGGTTGCTCTCAGGAAAAAGGAGAGGCTGGGAGTTCAATAATGCACACTATATCTTCCAGTATGGCAAAAGTGAGTGAGAGGAGTACAACCTTAGTAGGTGAAGGTGAGGGTGTGAGAGTGGTGAGCCAAGGGGGAGCCCCTGATGCAAGAAAATAGAGAAATTGGGAGAAATGCGGGTACTGGAGGAATAAGGGTGGCATCTATTGCTAGTGAGTCAATGAATGTCAGTGATGTTGAAAAGGAAGCACTATATTTGCAAGAATACAGAGCTGTTATAGATTCTATTTCCTTGGATGCTGAGACATTTACTCATCATGTTACATCCTATCAAACTTTGGCTGTTCAGGGCGATGAGGAGGCAAAAATAAGATTGAATTTAGTACACACTAGTGAATCAATGCAAAGGGCCAAAGATATAATATCTACACTGCCTCCTACAACTGATGTGGATTCTGATTTTGGAGCTGAAGATGATGAGTTTGATGAAGAAGATGGCATGAATATAAGGGGAGATACATGCCCTACTTCTACAACAGAAAATCATGACTGGATGTTTAGCAAGGAGTGTAGCTCTCATCACTTCACCTCCACAATTTTCAAGTTAATCAATTAAACTCAAACAGCTTTAGCAGCCACTACCAATGCTGGTACAAGGTCACTTTTTCAAGCCCATCTAGAGTCCCTCCAGCTTCACAGAATTAAAAATCTCAAATAGGATCTAGATTTGGATGGTCTCAAACTCTCAATTGATGAAGTGAAGAAGGACATGTACACAAGCAGCCACAATGAGAGTAATTTAGCAAAAGCTCAGGAAGGAAAGTGATCTAGCAAGGAAAGTTGAATCTTTGAGTAGAATAATGTCCAAGTTTGAAGACTCAGTGGCCAAGATACTTCAGAATCAATAAACTCAAACTCAGTTGCTTCAACAACTGGTGGCTGTGCAAACTTCAACTCCTACCTTTCAACTTGATGATAACAAAAATGCGGGAAGGATGTGCATGTTCAAGTCTCTAAAGTAATAATTTCATCTATTACTATGCCAAAGCCACCAGTAGAGAGGGAGCTGGACAACATATACCTCATCAATCTAGCTGCAGCTGAGTTGGAGATCAAAGAGAAGAAAAAGAAGATTGATGAAAGAATTGCTCAAGTTTTGGCTCAACTGCAAACCAATCAAAATCTGTGAAACACATCACATAGTCGAGGCCACTTACTTTAGGAGAAATGAAGCTGGGAAAAGGTGCAAAGGGAAAAACATCAATATTGAATGAACGCAAGCCCATTATGGTGCTCAAGCCTAAACCTTCATCTTTTAGGTTTTCAAACAAACACCTAATGCTGCTGGATTATTCACCTCTCAGGCCTGATGATAAGAAACTTCTTGGCAAAATAATTGCTAGCTAGAAGACAACTAAGGATGCAGCTTTGAGGATCATAATTACAAGAATCTATAGACATGGAAAAATGATCTGTGTAATGAGTGGGCATCCTCAGTTTATAGAAGAAAAGAAAGAAGAAGACATGAGAATAAAGCCATTGCCAAAGCCAAAATGGCTGATAAGAAAGAATAAAATCCTGAGTGGGCAACTGAAAAAAGGGTAAAGGTGAAAATAAAGAGGCCAAGAAATGTTGCCCACAATGGAAATAGCTAAAATTAAGGTTAATCAGGAGATCAACTTTCATGGTGAACCTATAGTACCAATGGATGAACCTATAGATTGGGAGAGTTTACCAATTCCTGATTTAAACATACCTTTACCAACCAAAAAGAGAACTTCAAGAAGGAAAAATAGGGGAACCAAGCTAACCTTGCCTCCAACCAAAGCCATCTTAAAACCCAAGCCTACTATCGACAAGGATGATAAATTCTACATCTGTGACATCAAAGAATTTTCTATCATTGAACCCTTTTTGGAAGAACTGGATGAAGTGAGAGGAATTGATGATAATTACGGGCTTCCAGAATGATTGGTCTTCAGATATAAGGGGGTAATAAGATAACATGGCCTTTCTACAGGATTCTCAATGATATCTGTAGTGTCTTAGTCAAAGTATTTTCTGTAATGAAGAAGAACTTTGGATTCACAAAGGTTTCTAAGTTAGAAATACTCAAAAAGATAAGTCAAATCAGACAAAGCTAAAGAGATCACAGTGCACTACCAAGGGTTCTAACTATTCCAAACACCGGGAATAGAGTGCACATGAAATTCTACTGGATCATGGAGTTCAGAGATGAGAAGTATGTTAGAAGATTTTTCAGACTTGAAGACCAGCTTAAAATATCAAGTAATGAAACTCTCAAGGAAATGTAAAAGATGCTGGATATCAATGAAGAAGATGCAACTGAATTTTACAGACAACTCCAACTCTAGATTGAGAAAAAGAATGAAAAGTTGGGGAAGAAAATAAGGGAATCAAGGAAAAGGAAATTATCTGCTCAGTCTAGAGGAGCACCTTGAAAATGGCTTGTAAAATTCTATCACCCTTCCTTGTACAGTTCTATTTTAATGCAGCACTTTGCAGTTTATCTACTTTTAATGTATTATCTTTATAGAGTGTTTTGCTATCATCAAGTCAACCTCAATTTATGCCTATAATTCCATTAGACATAAATTGGGGAGATTGTTAGGAATATGTTGTAGTTTTGATGATAATTCACCAAAATACCTTAAGTAGATTTATTTAGTGTCTTTTGTAGCCTTCAACGGATAACCGCAGTTATCTATCTTTTGAAGGAGTAGTTTATATCAATAAGTATGTAGCACATTTTGTACACTAGAATAGCTGGGGGATTTGGTAGTTATTGTAGTTTATAGGTCATGTTGACTACTCCCCTAGTAAGATATGCAAAATAGGTGGGCTAAGTGTAAATATAAAATGCCTTGTAATTTTGTATAAGTGAAAGAGTATCAACTGCTATGGTAACAACTTCAACTGTTAATCCACAAGCTTCAATAGATAACTTTTCAAGCTTCAACGGATAAATCAATATGCCTTCAATGGATAAGCCAGTCAAGCCTTCAACGGATAACAGATAAACCTGTCAACGGATATTATCAAGAAAGCTTCAATGGATGACACCATTATAGTGTCAATGGATAACATCTAAGAAGCTTCAATGGATAATTAACAAAATAGCAGTTGATAGGGGCTTGATAGAAGCTGACAGAGTCACATGGGTTGATAGTGCATAAAAAGAATGTGGCAGCCTGATTACAGGTGTTAGAGGAAAATGAAGCATTTCCATTTTCATGCAAGACAAGCTCGTTCAAAGATGTTGTATCTAACTTGGATTGGATTGGACAGATAATTGAAGAAACATGTGATTGGACCTAGCAGATAGGAATATTATTCTTGTCTTATTCCAAATATAACTCAGTGAATAGATAAAGCAAATATAGCAAGTAACTTAGAAAAAACCAACTAGAACAAGTAGAAAATAAGTTGTATTTCTAGAAATACTCTCAAGTTCTAAGTTGTAAAGATTACTTGTAAGCAGCTGTGTGCATTCTTGCATCACATAGGTTTCTTCAATATATATATATATATATATATATATAGGTGGAAAGACAAATCCACCATAAAGTTTTTAAACTTGTGTTTATTTACTTTGTGTTAGTTGAATACTTTTAAAGTCTTGTTTGCATTCTTGCATGTTCAAAACATAGTTCTATATTTAAGAAAGAATTTTTCAGAAAAGCAACAAGAAACCAGAATTCCATTCAACCAACTTCTGTAATTTTTTTGTTGTATTGTTAGGGAATAACACAGCACTCACTAGGAGTACATACTTTTCCATGGTTTCATCCCTTACTTCGAACTTTCCCTTGACCCGGGATACTATAAGTTTTAAATCTCCACAAAATTTTAAATTTTAACCCTCAATGTTCCTACTAATCCTAATCCAGCGATCGAAGCTTCGTACTCAGCCTCATTATTCATGGTGGGAAAATCTAACTTCATATCATATTCAATTAGGAACCCATCGGGGCTTTGTAAAACTAGCCCTACTCCACTTGAATTCATTTTTGATGCCCCATCAAAATAGAGTACCCAGAATTCCTTGTCCTTGATCTACTCTCCTTCATTCTCCTCTTTTCCCTCCATGTCTTGAGGTGTAATATCTTCCTGCCCCCCTCCGACTTCTTGGTTGGCGATGGTACATTCAACCATGAAGTCAGCCAAGGCCTGGGCTTTGATCGCCATTCGGGGATTATACTTAATATCAAATTCCCCCAACTCTATGGCCCATTTGATCAGCCTTGCACTGTCTATAGGACTGTGAATGATGTTTCTCAAAGGCTGGTTTGTTAGTACCTCAATCTTATGAGCTTGAAAGTATGGATGCAACTTCCTTGAGGCCATAACCAAAGCTAAAGTGAACTTTTCTATAGTTGAATAGTTCAACTCAACCCCATGTAGAATATTGTTGACATAATATATGGGTTTCTGGACTTTAAGCTCCTCCTTTACCAACACGGCTGTAATAACCCCAATTTTTGGAAAGTTTTGAAACCCTGATGAATAGTAACTTATGTTGATTTTTGCTGATTATGGAAAATGATCATACGACCTTTAATAGGAGTTCTGTTATGAAAAAATCTGAGTTCATATTGGTGTTCTGTAATCTAAATGAGTGTATGTAAAGTCGTTAGAAATCAAATTTGGACACTTTGATTTTATCCGAAAATCCACTAGATACCGAAGGAATTAAGTATAAGGTGACAAGATTAAAAGGAATTAAATTCAAGGATCTACCGATAGGCTAGGCTTTCAAATTTTGGTGTACCGGAGTTATGTATAATTATGAATTGTTATAGTGGCAAGAAACATGTAATTTTTTCAGAAATCATTTTGTGGTGTAATAACTTATAATTTGTGGGTCTTAATGACTTGTACTCTTTTCAGTTTCATCTCTAGGACTATAACTTGCGGTGTATGTATATTGTGGAGTCACAGTACGTAATAGTTAGTGGATTGATTCAAGAGTAAGTATTGTTAAGGGAAATGGAACTCGTGACAACCCGGATCCCCGACCCCGGATTTTGGGGTGTTACAAAAATGGTATCAGAGCTAAGCATTATAAACCTCAGAGATGATGTGTCGTTAATATAATAAGTTCACTAAGATAATAAAAACTTTTTCCAAGTTCATAGTCGGACTACCTAACGTAGTACTAACAGTTAAAAATTTTACGGGAACCCTTATAAATATCACGATAGTAACATAGTTTGTTATCATATAGTGTAGCGGGGCACCGAACCCTGAGGTTCAGGAGTAATAGCACAATGATGTTTTATTACATAGTGGAGATCAGATTGTAGATCTAATGTAATAACCTAACGAGGGACCGGATGTTGTTCATATTGAGGATGTTATCCCAGAAGGGATTGTTGCTGAGGAGGATCCCGTGAAGGATCCTAACGAGACTAAATAGATGATCGTGAAGGAATTGATGACTGTAGTTAGGGTGACTACCAGAGCTAGGATGGCCGCAAGGGTAGCTCTAGAAGATGGAGAGTTACCGAGGGCACAACTGATAGTGAGGGTAGATAGAGTGGGTCCTTCCATAGAACCAGTTATACCAGTATCAAACCCTCTCCAGGAGGTTCCTGTAGACATCCATAAGGTTCCACCAGTTCATGTTCCCTCCCCTATATATAGCCCATCACCTACTGAGAAGATGCCTCCTTTATCTCCTGCATCGTCATCACCTGATATTGTGCTCGGTTATCCAGTTGGATCTCCCGGGTCTACACCACCTGCACCCCATGAAATGCTAGATGCAACAGTTCAGGATTCTTTTATCGCTGATTATCAAATGACTTTGGGCAGCCTATCTGAGGCCCGTAATGTTAGAAGTGAGTTATTGGATCTACTTACTGCACCAAGGAGCGAGGGCGAGGTACTTTGGGCAGGCTTAGTTTATAGCATGGGTAGGATTGAGGCTACCACCCGAGTTACAGCTAGAGGCCATCTTGGGGTTAGATTGATCCAGGTCTACTTGAGACTATCCTAGATCTCATCACCTCTTTGATAGAGTAGGATAGGAATGTCGTTTGAGCTCGCATTCCTCGATTCAGTATAGTGTGCAGAGTCAAAATGATCAGACCAGGATTTTTGTACAACACCAATTTTGGAGGATTATCCCAGTTATGAATGATTAGTATAGGCTAACTAGATGATTATCTGTTGTAGTACTTTTGGGATGGAACCGATTAGATGATGTAATTCTCTTTCATGTGTTTAGTTGTTGTACTCTCGAACCAATGGTTATGTATATATTCATTTCTTTCAGTTCAGGTAAGTTCTTCTGTGATAAGATCGCAAGTTTGTTCATAGTGTTATCTGCATTGTTAACACTTAAGAGTGCCATGATACATATAGAAACTGGGAATTCATATTTTCCGACCATATTAGGATTGTATGAGATAAAGACGTAAGCACGGTATGTAAAACCAATATAAAGAGTTTCTCAAAAAAATTCCAAGCATTATGCCCCCACAAGAAATAAGATTAGGGCAAACCCTGAGTTTGATAATCAGGGAGGTCACAATCAAGATATAAGGAACCCAGAATATTATGAAATGGAAAATGGGGGATTTTAAACATATAGGATGACCCTGATTATGGGGAGAAGGATGAAACCTTTCATACAAAGATAATAGAAGTCGAGCAAGAAAGGGAGAATCAGAATGGTACTCATATGAGGCAATTCATGGACCTGCCTAAACAGAACTAAGACAATTATCCCCAACCACCACCTTGAAAAATTAATGCGGTGGGAAATTCTTTCAGGATCTTTT
Organism: Apium graveolens; assembly: GCF_009905375.1. NCBI lineage: Eukaryota > Viridiplantae > Streptophyta > Magnoliopsida > Apiales > Apiaceae > Apium > Apium graveolens. The sequence goes on along the minus strand of NC_133651.1, from coordinate 145,236,819 downwards.
AGTCGCTTAAGCTCTCAGAGTTCCACGAAACAGCTGACCCAGTCAAGGCAAGATCATGGCTAAAGGAAATAGAGGAATCATTTAAGGTTCTAAATAGTTGATAAAATACAAAAGACTATTTTTGCCACTTGCCTTCCGAAGGAAGAGGCCAACCACCGGTGGAAGGCCAAGAAAGATATAGAGAAAGATGTTTTAATAAACTGGTTAAGGTTCAATCAATTTTTTTGGGGAAAGTACTTCCCAAGGTATAAGAAAGAAATGGAGATAGTGTAGAAGATTTAGAGACAGACCAAAGGTGGAGGAGTAGGATGAATTATGAATCTAAGTGGCCAAAGTCGTCAAAATTCATTTTAAAGGACACGAATCAAGAATGACAGGATATTTGAAGTCAATGATTAGGCTATGTGGGTTCATGAAATGATTGTAATAGAAACGAAAACTAAAAGACTGAAAGGGAAAGCAATATAAAGCAATATAAAGGGAATAAAATTTGAGGAACAATAAGGGAGTTATGTATGTGGAAACCCTAAGAAACCTTAGCAATAAAGATAGAGAAGTGTGTCCTCATTAGGGTGATGGTGACTAATCATGAAATAAAGTCGAGGTTTGAAGGCATTAACGATACATATAATTAATACCTTTAAGTTGGGAGTATTCGATGAAACCTTGAGATATACTAGTGGATTAATAATGAGATGCACATGGGCTTAGGAAACAAGAAAACAAGAATTTAGATTATTGAATGAAGGAAGTTGACCTTCAAGGAGGTGAAGTTTATTTAACACTTGCGACTTGATACCCAAATGGGAGATGTCAGGTATAAAAGACATCCCAATATTGAGATGACCGTTGAGATAAATAACAAAAGTAAATGAGGATTTAGTAAGAAGAATTTCATGATTGAACATGACCAATATCTTCCAAAATATCCTTGCTATCATTACCAAATTAGGCAAAGAAAGCGAATAACCGTTGTTATCTTTTGGAGGCCATATGGATTGACCTCAATTGAAAAGGGATGTTACCATGAGACTAGGTATAGACTATCGAGTTGGAAATGATTGAATAAGATACCCTTATCAGGGATAAATGACTTGATTTACCCATGAAAGAATGTAAGTACCTTTTAAAAATGGAATAGAGGATAAAGCACCAATAACTTGAGATGAACCCCGGGGAAATGCATAAAGGGTAGCATTTCACCCTTAATTGGAACATTATGAGTTTTGATAGTATGAATTGGAGAGATTAAGGTAACAATAACCTTCAAATATCAGTGGAGAAAGTTTTCAGAACTATATAGACACAATGTATATAGAATGAGTAGATGGTATCTCGATATGCCCCGTACCTAGGGAATACAGGAGGAATGACTTAAGAATAACATTGGAGATTTTACAAGAAGAAAGGTAACATTTAAGTTCTCAAGAATAGAAATTTTGTTAAAGGAACTATGATGTAATTATAATAATGCCAGGTGGGGCACATGTTAAACCATAAAAAAGTATAGATCGACCCAATGAAGATCGAGATTGGTTAAAACAAGAAGGACCAAAGATAAGAAACATTTTAAGTATGATCGAGAGTCAGCCGTGATGATGTTCACATTTAAAGACTAAGGCAATAACTTATGGAAAAATGGTGATATTTTTTTTCTCACAGAAGAGCATTTTCACATAAGTAGTGATTGGAAATGAGGTAGAAAATTTGGTTAAAGATGGTTCAAAAGATATTTATTGTAAGGAACTATTACTATCAGGAAAGGCCAATGGGGTGGCCGACACTTTAAGTGTAAGATAGAAATTATAGGCGCTTGTGCCAAAAGAATACACTAATGCTGGTTAAAGCTGTGAAGGTTGTGTTATGGTGTGGAAGATTGACATTCCTTCTGATGATTGTGCGATATTCAACCGTAATAGTAGTTTATTAAAGATTTATTTCATGTTATCGCTGTGAGTGGGCTACCTATCTTAGAAGGTCCTATCTTGAGATAATTTGGGACCATGTTATGAAAGGACTAAATAAACCTTTAAGCTTCATGTCTCCTAATAAAGACGTATGATTAATAATGGTATTAAACTGTTATCATTGCTTAGATTGAAGCTCTTCTGTAATTTTTATCTGCTCCATGTCGCATTTACGTCAAGTTCGAAAGATGTTTTACATGGATCATGAATGGTGATTATATTGCTTTCTTAGAAGATTTCAATATGACAGATATAGATTCCGTATGATTAGCTATTAAGATCCCGAAGAAGATAAATGACTGCAGTAGATCAACGATGGACTATAGTAATGCAGCAACGAATCTGTGAATAATGAGACAATAACAACCGTGAGACTTGTATTGTAATGGATGTTGAGATTGAGTAGCACTAATTAGGTCATTATAATGTATAAGTTATCGTTGATAGACTAACTAAGTCGATCATTTACCTATTGAATATTTATTCCTTCTTATCAATAGAGAGTAGTATTACTATACGAGGAAGGTTATGGTGCAAGCGTGGGATTCTAGTAATGATGATGTCGAGAATGAAATCCCAGATTCGATTTTCGATGTTGAGGGAGTTTCAAAGGTGATTGCTAATAATATTGAGCAAAAGCATGGGTCCATAGAATGATGAACGGAGTAGCAAAAATATTCAGGCACGTGTAAATGCGATGCATTAATCCTTAATATTGGTATATATATGTGTGATAGTTTCGTTCTCTTGTGATAAACCTCTATAGTTCAGAGGAAGATTCCAAGCAAGATTTTTATATAATTCTCTTAAATTCATTCTATTTCTCTCCTTTTCATTTTGTGAAATTTGTTCATTTTCTCTCCTTTTCATTTCGTGTAAACTGAGTGTTAGTGTGTAATAACCCCAATTTTTGGAAATTTTTGAACCTTGATAAATAGTAACTTTTGCTGACTATGCTGATTAAGGAAAATTATCAGACCACGCTATATAGGAGTACTGTTATGAAAATTCTAAGATCTTATTAGTATTCCATAAAGTAAATGAGTGTATGTAAAGGTCGTTAGAATTCGAATCCGGACACTTTGATTTTTCCCGAAAATCCACCATATACCGAAAGAATTGAGTATAAGGTAACATGATTAAAAGGATTTAAATTCAAGGAGTTCTAGGCCCCTCAAAAGGCTTAGAAAGATAAATACTGATGACAAAGCTCCCAAAGTGCCTCCACCCTTGAAGAGATTGAAGAAACAAAGTGTAACACCCCCAAATCCGGGGTCGGGGATCCGGGTTGTCACAAGTTCCATTTCCCTTAATAACACCCAATCTTAATAAACAATCAACTACTCTGTACTGTGACCCCATAATAAACACACACACCACAAGTTATAGTCTCAGAGATGAATATCCAAAAATAACACGAGTCATTTTATTCCAAAATTATATGCCATTACACCTTAAAAGGGTTTCTGAATAAATTTACATTTCTTTGCCATTATTACAATTGATAGAGATACATAAGTCTGGTACATCAAAAGTTGAAAGCCTAGCCTATTGGTAGTTCCTAACTCAGCTACAGCGACATCAACGCCTATAGGAAACTGCGGAACATTTCCTATCCGCTCGCGAATTGGGAGCTTGGTCCTGTTCATCTTGTCTATTTGATGTTGTGTGATGAAAGAAGAAAGCAAGGGTGAGCAACAAGCCCACCGAAATAATATGTATAATAATTAACAATATATGAGCATTCTCATAGTACTCATGAAAGTTTTGGTCAAGAAGAAATGAACCAAGCTGTTATCTTAACGTGACCAAGTCGCAAAATATTCAGTATATATATACATATATACTTTTCACAATCTTTAAAATCCTCTGACATGTATAATATACACAGAGTTCCAGTTTATAACTGTATAAAATATCGTTGCAAGGTGATCTCCTATATCTAACCTTGTCTCAACGTTTTTCCGAAAATCTTTGACATGCACAAGATAATCATTTATTAGATATAAGTTTAAAAGATGAAGTTACAAGATACTCCAATATACTTATATCCGAATACTGCTTGAACTACCATCGTTCAAGTTATAATCAGTTTCAAAAGTTCATCACCCAGATGAGACTACAAGATAAAACTTAAATAGATTCAATCCTTGAAATATCATTATAAATAATGAAGTTATGAGATACTTCATTAAGTCCCGATATATATATATACACCTATATATATATACATTTCATACACTCCTTGAAAACCTCTGTTATGAAAATTATAAACAGAGTTGCAATATCCAATGAATTTTGGAAAGGAGAAAACCTTGGCATAAACCTGATATCTTGCTGATCAGGCAAAGATACCAATAAGTAACATTTTCTACTAGTAGACGGACGAATTCCCCACTGGTCATCACCCTGGTCGCAATAGGACCTTATGCTGGACTGCCACTCAGCCACTTACGCATTTGATGGACTCCCACTGAGCCACTTACACTTTCATGGACGCCCACTGAGCCCATGTTGCTTATGCCGACTCAAATAGATGGACTTACTTCCCGAACGTTGGGTAAGTAATCAATTCATTTACCAAAATCGCAACCTTGTCTCGAATATAAAATACACCACAGAGCCGGATCCCTCTAGTTTTGAGCGAGTATTTAAATCCCCTTTAAAAGGAAATCTTAAATATATAAAAAATGAGTTTTGGGATCCGCTCTAACTTTTAAAAATCATTTTAAAGACTCGAAAACACTTTAAAGAGTGTTTGGAGTAATGCTTATTTAATAAAGTAAATCAGTCCCAATATATTAGAAAATATCTGAATATTATTATTTAAATAATATTCCCATAAAGAATAATCTTTATACAAATAATTGAAGTAGAAGTTGTAAAACTTATACTTGAAATGAGTATTAAATAACCAAAGATATACTTATACGAAAGTACTATCTTTATTTGAATAATCAAAAATAAGTTTGATTATCGACACCTTATTCTTTAATAAAATAAAGAATATATTTCAGTAAATAATCGGAGTCATATGTCCTCAAATGGATATTCAAATAATATTCATTAAATAATATAAACTGAGTCATAAGTCCCCGAATTAATATTCAAATAATATTCAGTTAATAAAATAAACTGAGTCATAAGCCCTCGAATGAATATTCGAAATAATATTCATTAAATAAAATGAAAGGAGTCATAAGCCCTCGAATGAATATTCGAATAATATTCAATAAAAAAAGAGTCATAAGCCCCCGAATGAATATTCGAAATAATATTCATTAAATAAAATAAAAGGAGTCATAAGCCCTCGAATGAATATTCGAATAATATTCAATAAAAAAAGGAGTCATAAGCCCCCGAATGAATATTCGAAATAATATTCATTAAATAAAATAAAAGGAGTCATAAGCCCCCGAATGAATATTCGAAATAATATCCATTAAATAATATAAAGTTATCGAATAAACCTTATTCGATTAATAGTTTTGAAAACTACATCAATATATATATATAAAATATATATAATATACTCGGGAACATCTACTCCCGGTTTTAGAAAAGGGTTCACCTTTGGGTCCCCTACACTCAGGGTATACGCAACTACTGCTTATATCTAGCATAGGTATTATGCAACTAATAAGCATTTGAACCAACATATATATAAATCAAGAATACGAAACAGGCATGAATATATATCATATCAACATGCTCCAATATATCGCAAAAATTTGCTAATAACAATCATGCACTTATCACAAGATAATGCATATACATATATACATCACAACAACAGTATAACGGGTAGAAAACTTGCCTGAGTGCTCCCGGATAGACTTAAGCTTAGAATGGGTCCGATAAACTATGAACAACAACATAAGTCGGAATTAAACCCCGGTCGCTTAAGAAACTAGACTTTAACCATTTAGAGTCCTAACGTTCGCTTTCGCGCTTAACGATTCACTTAAGTCGCTCGAGTACCCTCGGCTCCACCATTTTTATTAAATTAGCCATTAAGGGTTTTAAGGCGATTCTTTCGCGAGTACCTTACCAAATGCCTAATCCACTTTACATAAATGTTTCATACCCCAATTAGTCATTTAAGGGCCTTAACCAAGGTTTCAAAGTAAGGCAAGGGGTAAAGGTTCGGTCGCGAAACGCCGTTACTTAAAACGGCCGTTTCTCCTAAACCGTACATCGGATTCAAACGTACCACATATTAAAACGAAGCTCGTAACATGAAATATCTAATCATGGCAATGGTCAAAACCTAACAGGGAGTTCTCGGGTCCTGATATTAAGAGCAAAAACAGTCTAAAGTAAATCGGACATTACGACGGCTATGTTTACGTGACTTCCCAAATTTTTACCATTCCAAATCATATCAATCCAACTACCAATCAACAACAACTCAAGATACACATCAATGCTACTGATTTCAGTCATAATAAGCTCAAGGATCTCAATCCAATCATATATTATAACATCTCCAAATTCAACTAAACTACTTAACAATTAAGCTCGAATCATGTTTATCATTCAAATTACTACTCATCCATCCAAACCATCTCCAAACTTCAACATTAAAACTTATTACTAAAGGGTGTGAAGATTTATATCTTTCTTGGAGGGTGGAAAGTTACTAGGAAGCCTTATGGAGCCTCCTACAAGCTTGATCTTTCCAAAGAAATCAAGAACACAAAGTTAGGCTTTAAAGTTTCTAAATGTCCAATTGAAAGAACTGTAAAACTGAGGGTCTTACCTTACTTATTTGGACGAGACTTGTGAACAAGAGTTGTAGGCCATCTCAATACCTTTCCAACGAGCTATAGAACACAACATTTGAGTGAGTATTGAAGGAGATATGGCAGTTTGAAGTTGCTGTGTTTATTTTGGCCGAGAGCTTCTTCTTGCAAAGTCAACTCTTCTCTTTTTGATTTATGTTATTTGCTTGGTTGATTCTTCTTTTTGTCTTGAAATTTGTTTTAACCTTTTTACCATGATTAATTTTGTATGGCCCAAAATCACCCAACAAACAAAACTCCTTTGTCATGCTTATGCAAGCAAGCTTGTGTCATGTGATGACATCATCATCCACTACCTTTTTGATTAATCCCTTAATTACTTGGCTAATGACCACTGATCTGTTATACGGTTCGCTTATCTTTTGTTTTCGTTCGTCGTTTGAGGGATCATATCCGAGATCTTATTACTTGGGTTCCCTTAAACCTTTCTCAATATTTTATATTCTTTTTATGTTTCTCTCTTATAATCCTTGAATTTATATCCTTTTAATCATGTTACCTTATACTCAATTCTTTCGGTATCTGGTGGATTTTCGGGAAAAATCAAAGTGTTCGAATTTGGATTCTGACGATCTTTATATACACTTATATACCATATAGAGTACTAATAAGATCTCAGAATAACAATAAAAGAACCCCTACAAAGTGTGGCATGAAAATTTTTCTTATTCAGCATAATCAGCAAAATCACTATTCATAAGGAATTCAAAAATTCCAAAAATTGGGGTTATTACAGTCTCCCCTCCTTAAAAGGATTCCGTCCCGGAATCGGATAGAAAATGAATATGGATGCTCTTTTAGCATTGCACTTTCTAACTCTCAAGTAAATTTTCCCACATTGTGGTTCTACCATCAAACTCTAACTAGTTTGATAACCCTTCTCCAAAGCACTTGTTCCTTTTCGATCTATAACCCTTCCTGGTTGCTCCATATAGGTTACATCTGGTTGCATGTCTATACGCTCATACGCTCCTATTTATCTGGCATCCGAATTACACTTCCTTAACATTGATACGTGAAACACGTTATGAACTTGCTACATGTTCGGGGGTAGGGCTAGCTCATATGCTAACTTCCCAATACGTCTTAATATATCCAAGGGTCCAACAATTCGTGGGCTTAGCTTTCTTTTCTTTCCGAACCTCATCCATCCTTTCCAAGGGAATACCTATTACAGCACTAGGTCCCCTACTTCCTATTCCTTGTCCTTTCATATCAAATCAACATACTTCGTGTGCCCATCTTGGGCTACTACCAGCCGTCCTCTAATTAAATCTATTATATCCTTGGTCCTTTGGACCACTGCTGGTCTAAGCATCTTGTGATCTGCAACATCATCAAATCATAAGGGAGATCGACATTGTCTTCCCTCAAGGATCTTATAAGGCGACATCTCGATAATGACATATGATCTATTTTCATAAGAAAACTCAATCCGCGTTAAGTGATCATTCCAAATTCATTCAAGTCTATTACACAGACTCTCATCATAGCTTCTAGCACTATGGCTTTTACTTCTCAATACCCATTCTTTTCCAGTTTGTAGTCATTACTATCTTCCGTACATAATACTATACTGGTTACACTTTTGCTCGTTAGCGTTCTATAACCTTTTAATAACCACGTCAACCTTAGTATCACGAACGCATTAGAATCGGAATACCACCGTACTGATACTACTTCCTTTAGCTGCTTCCATCTTCGAAAGCTTGGTCCTTCATATAGAAGTAAAAGAATTTATTGAGAGATCACTATGATCATGAACACTTGTTATATCGCATAGTTAGTACAGAAGGTGGCCAGCCTTTAGTACTTGACAAGCAATTAAACAATAGATGGTATCCTACTAGGCTTCTATCACACAGATAGATAGTCATTCGGCAATACCTTCCCTTCTGGAAGGGTTGTTCTTCTCAGCTTATATGAAATGAAAAGGAGAGAAAAGAACGAACTGAAGAGAATTGTATATATATAAAATATACTGCCACAAAATCTCTGGCTTGGAATCTACCTCTGAACTATAGAGGTTTGTCATAGGAGAACAAATCATATACGTATATATATCAACATCAAGTATTATCGCACCGCATTTCACATGCTTAAATATTTTTGCTATTTCGTCCATCATTCTATGGACCCATGCTCTTCCTCGAGCTTATACACAATCACCTTTGAAACTCCCTCGACATCGAAAATCGAATCTGGGATCTCATTCTAGACATCATCATTACTAGAATTCTATGCTTGCATCGCAACCTTCCTCGTATAGTAATACGACTCTCTATTGATAAGAAGGAAAAAATATTCAATAGGTAGACAATCGACTTAATTAGTCTATCAATGATGACTTATATATCACCACGACCCGATTAGCGGTACTCAATCTCAACATCCATTCCAATACAACTCTCACGCTTGTAATCGGCTCATTACTCGCAGAATCATTCCTGCATTACTATGGTCCACCACTGACCTACTGTAGTCATTCATTTTCTATGAAATCTTAATAGCTAACCATACGGAGTCCATACATGTCGTATCGAATTCTTCTAAGGAGGCAACATAATCACCATTCCATGATTCATGAAGAACACTCCTGAACTTGGCGTACATATGACATGAAGCAGATAAAATTGCAGAAGAGTTTCAATCAAAGCAACGATAGCAGGTTAATACCATTCTTAATCATATGCCTTCAATAGAAGACTTAACTCAAAGGTTCGTTTAGTCTTTTTGAAACATGGTCCTGGATTATTCTCAAGATAGGACCTTCTAAAATAGATAGCCCGCTCACAGTGCTAACATGAATTAAATCTTTACCAAACTACTATTATGGTTGAGTATCGTATAATCATCAGAAGAAATGTCAATCTTTCAAACCATAATACAACCTTCACAGCTTTAACCATCATTATTGTATCCCTCTGGCACGTGTGCTTATAATTGTCCTCTTACACTTAAAGTGTCGGCCACCTCTTTGACCTTTCCTGATAGTAAAATTTCCTTACAATCAATGTCATTTTTTTTAACCACCTCCAAATAAATTTTCTACCTCATTTCAATCACTGCTTATATGAAAATGCTTTTCTTAAGTCCCAGTGAGAAGAAAAAAAAGTCACCATTTTTTCCATAAGTCATTGCCTTAGTCATTAGATGTGAACATTGCCACGACTGACTCTCAATCATACTTAGAACATCTTTTATCTTAGGCCCTAATGGCCCTGAACAATTTCGACCTTTACTGGTTCGATCCATACTTTCTCGTGGTTTAACACGTGCCCCACTTGGCATCTTTATAATTATGTCATATTTCCTTTATCAACATTTTTACTCTTGAGAATTTTGATTATTACCTTTCGCCTTGTAAAACCTCTAAGGTTATCCTTGAATCGTTCCTCCTGTATTCCCTAGATACAGGGCATATCGAAATACCCTTTACTAATACTAGAACCATTGTCTATATGTTTCTAAAAAATTTCCCTACTGATACTTAAAGGTTGTTATTACCTTAATCCTTTCCAATTCATACTGTCAAAACTCATACTATCCCTATTAAGGGTGAAATGCCAACCTTTATGCATTACCCTAGGATTCATTTTAAGTTAACGATGTTCTATCTTTAATGCCACCTTTAAAAAGGTACATGCATCCTTCCATGGATAAATCAAGTCATATATCCCTGATAAGGGTGTCTTATTCAATCATTCCCACCTCGATAGTATATGCCTAATTTCACAATAACATCTGTATTCAAAATGAGGTCAATCAATATGGCCTCCAAAAGATAACTACGGTTATCTACTTTTCTTGCTTGATTTGGTAACGATAACAAGGATGTTCTGGAAGATATTGGTCGTGTTCAACATGAACTTCTTCTTAATAATTCCGTATTTACTTTTGTTGTTTATCTCAACAGTCATCTCAATGTTGGGATATCTCTCATACCTGGCGTCTCCCTTCCTGGGTATCAAGCCACCGGTCTTACACTTCACATTCTTGAAGGTCACTTCCTTCATCCAATTTTCCTAATTTCTTACTTCCTTGTCTCCTCAGTCTATCCACGTCTCAATATTTATCCTTCGAACTATCTCAAGGTTTCCTTAAATCCTCCCAACTTACAGGGGATAAAATATATGTATCTCTTATGCTTTCAACCATCAATTTAACTCATGGTGAATCACCCTCATCCTGACGATTACATACTTTTCTATTTCTATTGCTACGAGTCTTTAGGGTTTCCTCATACCCAACTTCCTTATCATTCCTCAAACTCTATTGCCTTTATATTCCTTTCCACTTCAGTTTCTTTTTATTTTCCTTTCTCTTATCATTATTTCATGAACCAACACAACATAAGCATTGATTTCAAACATCCCGTCATTCTGGATTCGTGTCCTCAGAACGAATCTTGACAACTTTTACAACTTAGATTCATAATTCATCATACTCGTCCGCCTTTATTCTGGCTCTAAAGCTTTTACACTATTTCCATAACCTTGGGAAGTACTTTCCCGAAAACAATTGAATGAACTTTAATCATTTTATTGTAACCTCTGGCTCCGTGCCTTCCTTGGACTTTCACCAGCGGGTGGCCTCTCTCTTAGGAGGGTAAGTGACAAAAACAGTCTTTCGTGATTCGTCAATCATTTAGAATCTCAAATGATTCCTATATTTCCTTTAGCCAGGCTCTTGCCTCGACTGGGTATGCTTGTTCCTTAGAACTCTGAGAGCTTAGCGACTTAAAGGTCCTGAAAGAATTTCTCACCGCATTGTTTCCTCGGGGTCGTGGTTGGGGATAATAGTTTAAGTTCTGTCTAGAAAGGTCCATAAATTTTCGTATAGGAGTACCGTCTCGGGTCTCCTTTCCTTACTCGACTTCTGTTTTCTTAGTCTGAACATTCCCTCCTCCTCCCCATAATCGGGGTCATCCTACATATTTTAAATCCTCATTTTCCACTTCATCATGTTATGGGTTCCTTCTATCTTGATGGCGACCTCCCTGATTATCACGTTCAGGGTTTGCTCTAAATCTTATTCCTCAAACTAGCTTTCATCTAAGATCTCATCTTTAAGCTCTTGAACATTTGGAACCCAAATTATGTAGGAATACCTCATTATTCCCTTATCATCTTTCTCGGTATTAATCTCTTATCTATTTGTTGGCTCTCTGCCTTCATTCATCACTTTTTCTGGCACAATCTGTTCTTTTCCAATAATTCGGGCTGTATTGCAATCTCAAACAGCTTTTCGGTACCGGCTCCGGTTACCTTCACTTCTATTTCCATTTTCTCAAAACCTCTTATAAACTCTCTCAAAGACATTATCATCTTGAGTCTCTCCTTTTTACTAAGGGCATCAGCCACCACATTGGCTTTCCCCGAATGATAAAAAATCTCATAATCGTAATCCTTGATTAGCTCTAACCACCTCATTTGGCGCATGTTGAGCTCTTTCTGCGTGAAAATGTACTAGAGCACTTATGGCTTAGGTAAATCTCGCACTTCTCTCCATACAAGTAGTGCCTCCAATCTTTAGGGCAAAACTATTTCCACGAGCCCAAGCTCATGGGTGGGGATATCAAATTTTATTTTCCCTTAATTGTCTTGACGCGTACACGATTACCTTGATGTGCTGTATAAGAAGCACCTTAATTCCTTATGCGAAGCGTCACTACAGATCACAAAATCTCCTTTTCCATCCGGCAATGCCATCATAGGGGCCATCACCAATCATTGCTTCAGTTCTTAAAAGCTGTTCTCGCATTTCTCTGTCCATTCGAACTTCTCAGTCTTATGAGTAAGCCGCGTTAAAGGGGCTACTATCTTTACAAACTTGAACGAACCTCTGGTAGTGACCGGCCAATCCTACCTCTGGTAGTCGCCCTAACCATGGTCATCAATTCCTCAGTGGTCCTTTATTCATTCTTGTTAGGATCCTCCACGAGATCCTCCTCAGCAACAATCCCATCTAGGACAACATCCTCAACCACTACATCCTCAATATGAACATCATCCGGTCCTGCGTTAGGACGCTCTATCGGATCCACAATCCGATCTCCAATTAGTAATAAAACATCATCGCGCTGTTGCTCCTCAACCTCAGGGTTCGGAGTCCCGCTACCATCTACGATAACGAACTACGCTTCTATCACGATATTTATAAGGGTTCCCATAAGGGTTTTAACTGTCAGTACTACGTTAGGTAGCCCGACTATGAACTTGGAAAGAGTTCTTATTATCTTAGTGAACTTATTATTTTAACGTCATATCATCTCTGAGGTTTATAACGCTTAGCTCTGATACCATTTCTGTAACACCCCTAAATCCGGGGTCGGGGATCCGGGTTGTCACGAGTTCCATTTCCCTTAATAACACCCAATCTTAATAAACAATCAACTACTCTGTACTGTGACCCCATAATAAACACACACACCACAAGTTATAGTCTCAGAGATGAATATCCAAAAATAACACGAGTCATTTTATTCCAAAATTATATGCCATTACACCTTAAAAGGGTTTCTGAATAAATTTACATTTCTTTGCCATTATTACAATTGATAGAGATACATAAGTCTGGTACATCAAAAGTTGAAAGCCTAGCCTATTGGTAGTTCCTAACTCAGCTACAACGACATCAACACCTATAGGAAACTGCGGAACGTTTCCTATCCGCTCGCGAATTGGGAGCTTGGTCCTGTTCATCTTGTCTATCTGATGTTGTGTGATGAAAGAAGAAAGCAAGGGTGAGCAACAAGCCCACCGAAATAATATGTATAATAATTAACAATATATGAGCATTCTCAAAGTACTCATGAAAGTCTTGGTCAAGAAGAAATGAACCAAGCTGATATCTTAACATGACCAAGTCGCAAAATATTCAGTATATATATACATATATACTTTTCACAATCTTTAAAATCCTCTGACATGTATAATATGCACAGAGTTCCAGTTTATAACTGTATAAAATATCGTTGCTAGGTGATCTCCTATATCTAACCTTGTCTCAACGTTTTTCCGAAAATCTTTGATATGCACAAGATAATCATTTATTAGATATAAGTTTAAAAGATGAAGTTACAAGATACTCCAATATACTTATATCCGAATACTGCTTGAACTACCACCGTTCAAGTTATAATCAGTTTCAAAAGTTCATCACCCAGATGAGACTACAAGATAAAACTTGAATAGATTCAATCCTTGAAATATCATTATAAATAATGAAGTTATGAGATACTTCATTAAGTCCCGATATATATATATACACCTATATATATACATTTCATACACTCCTTGAAAACCTCTGTTATGAAAATTATAAACAGAGTTGCAATATCCAATGAATTTTGTAAAGGAGAAAACCTTGGCATAAACCTGATATCTTGCTGATCAGGCAAAGATACCAATAAGTAACCTTTTCTACTAGTAGACAGACGAATTCCCCACTGGTCATCACCCTGGTCACAATAGGACCTTATGCTGGACTGCCACTCAGCCACTTACTCATTTGATGGACTCCCACTGAGCCACTTACACTTTCATGGACGCCCACTGAGCCCATGTTGCTTATGCCGACTCAAATAGATGGACTTACTTCCCGAACGTTGGGTAAGTAATCAATTCATTTACCAAAATCGCAACCTTGTTGCGAATATAAAATACACCATAGAGCCGGATCCCTCTAGTTTTGAGCGAGTATTTAAATCCCCTTTAAAAGGAAGATCTTAAATATATAAATAAAATAAAAGGAGTCATAAGCCCTCGAATGAATATTCGAAATAATATTCATTAAATAAAATAAAAGGAGTCATAAGCCCTCGAATGAATATTCGAATAATATTCAATAAAAAAAGGAGTCATAAGCCCCCGAATGAATATTCAAAATAATATTCATTAAATAAAATAAAAGGAGTCATAAGCCCCCGAATGAATATTCGAAATAATATTCATTAAATAATATAAAGTTATCGAATAAACCTTATTCGATTAATAGTTTTGAAAACTACGTCAATATATATATATATAAAATATATATAATATACTCGGGAACATCTACTCCCGGTTTTAGAAAAGGGTTCACCTTTGGGTCCCCTACACTCAGGGTATACGCAACTACTGCTTATATCTAGCATAGGTATTATGCAACTAATAAGCATTTGAACCAACAGATATATAAATCAAGAATACAAAACAGGCATGAATATATATCATATCAACATGCTCCAATATATCGCAAGAATTTGCTAATAACAATCATGCACTTATCACAAGATAATGCATATACATATATACATCACAACAACAGTATAACGGGTAGAAAACTTGCCTGAGTGCTCCCAGATAGACTTAAGCTTAGAGTGGGTCCGATAAACTATGAACAACAACATAAGTCGGAATTAAACCCCGGTCGCTTAAGAAACTAGACTTTAACCATTTAGAGTCCTAACGTTCGCTTTCGCGCTTAACGATTCACTTAAGTCGCTCGAGTATCCTCGGCTCCAACATTTTTAATAAATTAGCCATTAAGGGTTTTAAGGCGATTCTTTCGCGAGTACCTTACCAAATGCCTAATCCACTTTACATAAATGTTTCATACCCCAATTAGTCATTTAAGGGCCTTAACCAAGGTTTCAAAGTAAGGCAAGGAGTAAAGGTTCGGTCGCGAAACGCCGTTACTTAAAACGGCCGTTTCTCCTAAACCGTACATCGGATTCAAACGTACCACATATTAAAACGAAGCTCGTAACATGAAATATCTAATCATGGCAATGGTCAAAACCTAACAGGGAGTGCTCGGGTCCTGATATTAAGAGCAAAAACAGTCTAAAGTAAATCGGACATTATGACGGCTATATTTACGCGATTTCCCAAATTTTTACCATTCCAAATCATATCAATCCAACTACCAATCAACAACAACTCAAGATACACATCAATGCTACTGATTTCAGTCATAATAAGCTCAAGGATCTCAATCCAATCATATATTATAATATCTCCAAATTCAACTAAACTACTTAACAATTAAGCTCGAATCATGCTTATCATTCAAATTACTACTCATCCATCCAAACCATCTCCAAACTTCAACATTCAAACTTATTACTAAAGGGTGTGAAGATTTATACCTTTCTTGGAGGGTGGAAAGTTACTAGGAAACCTTATGGAGCCTTCTACAAGCTTGATCTTTCCAAAGAAATCAAGAACACAAAGTTAGGCTTTAAAGTTTCTAAAAGTCCGATTGAAAGAACTGTAAAAATAAGGGTCTTACCATGCTTATTTGGACGAGACTTGTGAACAAGAGTTGTAGACCATCTCAATACCTTTCCAACGAGCTATAGAACACAACATTTGAGTGAGTATTGAAGGAGATATGGCAGTTTGAAGTTACTGTGTTTATTTTGGCCGAGAGCTTCTTCTTGCAAAGTCAACTCTTCTCTTTTTGATTTATGTTATTTGCTTGGTTGATTCTTCTTTTTGTCTTGAAATTTGTTTTAACCTTTTTACCATGATTAATTTTGTATGGCCCAAAATCACCCAACAAACAAAACTCCTTTGTCATGCTTATGCAAGCAAGCTTGTGTCATGTGATGACATCATCATCCACTACCTTTTTGATTAAACCCTTAATTACTTGGCTAATGACCGTTGATCTGTTATACGGTTCGCTTATCTTTTGTTTTCGTTCGTCGTTTGAGGGATCATATCCGAGATCTTATTACTTGGGTTCCCTTAAACCTTTCTCAATATTTTATATTCCTTTTATGTTCCTCTCTTATAATCCTTGAATTTAAATCCTTTTAATCATGTTACCTTATACTCAATTCTTTCGGTATCTGGTGGATTTTCGGGAAAAATCAAAGTGTTCGAATTTGGATTCTGATGATCTTTACATACACTTATATACCATATAGAGTATTAATAAGATCTCAGAATAACAATAAAAGAACCCCTACAAAGTGTGGCATGAAAATTTTTCTTATTCAGCATAATCAGCAAAATCACTATTCATAAGGGTTTCAAAAATTCCAAAAATTGGGGTTATTACAGTCTCCCCTCCTTAAAAGGATTCCGTCCCGGAATCGGATAGAAAATGAATATGGATGCTCTCTTAGCATTGCACTTTCTAACTCTCAAGTAAATTTTCCCACATTGTGGTTCTACCATCAAACTCTAACTAGTTTGATAACCCTTCTCCAAAGCACTTGTTCCTTTTCGATCTATAACCCTTCCTGGTTGCTCCATATAGGTTACATCTGGTTGCATGTCTATGCGCTCATACACTCCTATTTATCTGGCATCCGAATTACACTTCCTTAACATTGATACGTGAAACACGTTATGAACTTGCTACATGTTCGGGGGTAGGGCTAGCTCATATGCTAACTTCCCAATACGTCTTAATATATCCAAGGGTCCAACAATTCGTGGGCTTAGCTTTCTTTTCTTTCCGAACCTCATCCATCCTTTCCAAGGGAATACCTATTACAGCATTAGGTCCCCTACTTCCTATTCATTATCCTTTCATATCAAATCAACATACTTCGTGTGCCCATCTTGGGCTACTACCAGCCGTCTTCTAATTAAATCTATTATATCTTTGGTCCTTTGGACCACTGCTGGTCTAAGCATCTTGCGATCTGCAACATCATCATATCATAAGGGAGATCGACATTGTCTTCCCTCAAGGATCTTATAAGGCGACATCTCGATAATGACATATGATCTATTTTCATAAGAAAACTCAATCCGCGTTAAGTGATCATTCTAAATTCATTCAAGTCTATTGCACAGACTCTCATCATAGCTTCTAGCACTATGGCTTTTGCTTCTTAATACCCATTCTTTTTCAGTTTGTAGTCATTACTATCTTCCGTACATAATACTATACTGGTTACACTTTTGCTCGTTAGCGTTCTATAACCTTTTAATAACCACGTCAACCTTAGTATCACGAACGCGTTAGAATCGGAATACCACCGTACTGATACTACTTCCTTTAGCTGCTTCACACAGATAGATAGTCATTCGGCAATACCTTCCCTTCTGGAAGGGTTGTTTTTCTCAGCTTATATGAAATGAAAAGTAGAGAAAAGAACGAACTGAAGAGAATTGTATATATATAAAATATACTATCACAAAATATCTGGCTTGGAATCTACCTCTGAACTATAGAGGTTTGTCATAGGAGAACAAATCATATACGTATATATATCAACATCAAGTATTATCGCATCGCATTTCACATGCTTAAATATTTTTGCTATTTCGTCCATCATTCTATGGACCCATGCTCTTCCTTGAGCTTATACACAATCACCTTTGAAACTCCCTCGACATCGAAAATCGAATCTGGGATCTCATTCTAGACATCATCATTACTAGAATTCTATGCTTGCATCGCAACCTTCCTCGTATAGTAATACGACTCTCTATTGATAAGAAGGAAAAAAATATTCAATAGGTAGACAATCGACTTAATTAGTCTATCAATGATGACTTATATATCACCACGACCCGATTAGCGGTACTCAATCTCAACATCCATTCCAATACAACTCTCACGCTTGTAATCGGCTCATTACTCGTAGAATCATTCCTGCATTACTATGGTCCACCACTGACCTACTGTAGTCATTCATTTTCTATGAAATCTTAATAGCTAACCATACGGAGTCCATACATGTCGTATCGAATTCTTCTAAGGAGGCAACATAATCACCATTCCATGATTCATGAAGAACACTCCTGAACTTGGCTTACATATGACATGAAGCAGATAAAATTGCAGAAGAGTTTCAATCAAAGCAACGATAGCAGGTTAATACCATTCTTAATCATATGCCTTCAATAGAAGACTTAACTCAAAGGTTCGTTTAGTCTTTTTGAAACATGGTCCTGGATTATTCTCAAGATAGGACCTTCTAAAATAGATAGCCCGCTCACAGTGCTAACATGAATTAAATCTTTACCAAACTACTATTACGGTTGAGTATCGTATAATCATCAGATAAAATAGATAGCCCGCTCACAGTGCTAACATGAATTAAATCTTTACCAAACTACTATTAGGGTATGAGTGAGTTTTGACTAGTTTCTTAAGCGACCATGGTCTAGTTCTGGCTTATGTTGTTGTTTATAGGTTACCCCCACTCTAAGCTTAAGTCTACCCCGGAACGCTCAGACAAGTTTTCTACCCGTTGTCTGTTGTTGTGATGTAAATATATTGATGCATTATCTTGAGATAAGTGCATGACTGTTATTAGAAAATCTTGCGATATATTGGAGCATGTTGATATGGTATATATATGCATGTTGTGAAATCTTGATATTCTATTATCAATTCAAATACGTATAAACTGCATAATACCCATTCTAGAGATAAGAAATAGTTGCATATACCCTTAGTATAGGGGACCCAAAGGTGAACATTTTTGTAAACCGAGAGTCGATGTTCCCAAGTAAAATATATGTATATATATATAGTTTTCTATAACTATTAATCGAATAAGGTATATTCGATGGTTTTGAATAATAATCAAACTTATTTTCGATTATTCAAATAAGGATCGTACTTTCGTATAAGTATATCTTTTATTATTTATTATTCGTTTCAAGTATGAGTTTTAAAACTTCTACTTCAATTATTTTTATAAATTTTATCCTTTATGGGAATATTATTTAAATAATAATATTCAAATATTTTCTAATATATCTGGACTGATTTATTTTATTAAATCATCATTACTCTAAACATTCTTTAAAATGTTTTCGAGTCTTCAAAATGATTTTAAAAGTTAGAGCGGATCCCAAAACTCGTTTTCAAATTTAAGATCTCCCTTTCGAAGGGGACTTGAATACTCGCTCAAAAATACAAGGGATCCAGCTCTGTGGTATATTTTATATTCGCAACGAGGTTGCTTTTTTGAGAAAACAATTTGATTACTTGCCCAATGATCGGGAAGTAAGTCCATCTAATTGAGTCGGCATAAGCGACAGGCCGGGGTACGGTCTATGAAGGTGTAAGAGGCTGGATGACAGTCCATCCATGCGTGAGTGGCCGGGTAATGGTCTAAGGCGAGGTCCTAATGCGGCCAGGGTGATGACCGGGGAGGAATTCATCCATCTATAGTAGAAAAGGTTACTTAATGGGTATCTTTGCATGATTAGCAAGATATCAGGTTTATGCCAAAGTTTTCTTCTTTCCAAATTTATTGGGTATTATAACTCTATTTATACTTTTCATGACAGAGGTTTTCAAGGAGTGTATGAGATATATATATATATATAGGTGTATATATATATCGGGACTTAATGAAGTATCTCGTAACTTCATTTCATTTTGATGATATTTCAAAGAATGATTCTATACAAGTTTTGTCTTATAGCGTCATCTATGGGATGCACTATTTATACCTTGAACAGTGGTAGTTCGAGTAGTATTTAGAAAAGATATAAGTATATTGGAGTATCTCGTAACTTCATCTTTTCAACTTATATCTAGTTAATGATTATCTTATGTATGACAAAAATTTTCAGAAAAATGTTGAGACAAGGTTAGATATATGAGATCACCTTGCAATGATATTTTATACAGTTATAAACTGGAACTCTGTGTATATTATATATATCAGAGGATTTCAAAATTTTGAGAAGTATATATGTATATATATTGAATATTTTGCGACTTTATCGCATTAAGATATCAAACTTGGTCCATTCCTTCTTGACCAAGACTTTAATGAGTACTATGAGAATGCTCATATATTGTTAATCATTATACATATTATTTCGGTGGGCTTGTTGCTCACCCTTGCTTTCTTCTTTCATCACACAATAACAGATAGACAATATGAATAGGACCAAGCTCCCAATTCGCAAGCGGATAGGAAACGTTTCACAGTTTCCTGTAGGCATTGATGCCGCTGTAGCTGAGGTAGGAACTACCAATAGGCTAGGTTTTCAACTGTTGATGTACCAGACTTATGTATATTATGAATTGTAATAATGGCAAAGAATATGTAAATTTATTCACAAACCCCATTTGAGGTGTAATGACTTATAATTGTGGAACAAAATGACTTGTGTTACTTTGGTATTCATCTCTGAGACTATAATTGTGGTATGTATGTATATTGTGGGGTCATATTACGCAATAATTGATTGTTTATTTAGATTAAGTTTTGTTAAGGGAAATGGAACTCGTGACAACCCAGATCCCCGACCCCGGATTCGGGGGTGTTACATAGTGTTTGTGCCCTAGAGACAACACTATGATGTTTTAGTTTAAGACATTTGGATTATTAATATTTATGTTCTATTGATTATTCTTTTTATAATTTATTAATTTTATTTTATTGTGATATAAATGTTAGATTAATAAATGTCCTTATAATATGATATGAGTTATATACCTCTAAGTACGTGACTTAGAAATGAGATTATCATAATAATATCAATATTCCTAAAGGTCCCTAGTCAAGTATTATTATTAAGGGATAATAATAATGCATTAAGACTGGTGTGTTTGTTGATTGATGATCACATCTCATTGATCATAGGTATAGTGATACTAAAGTAAAAAACACAGGCAGATGTATATGTACATGGTGTTGGATAGACCCAATATGAGATTCTACATGTATGTTGTGTCATAAGTAATTCTTACTGTGATAATGATGTAATGGTCCTTAGACTTGGAATCATTATATTGGTATATGAGTGATAGGGATAAATAAATCCTGATTACATAATTAGGATATTACAGTTTAGGCTGCAAGGCCCAATAAGATGATGTATGACATTCAGACCAGAAAGTTTAACATATTGATCTGGCCTGATGGACCAGATCAGGCCTGATGGAACAAAGAAGGCCCAAAAACCCTGATTATTTATTAAATTCATAATTAATAAATAAGGGAGAAAAACAGCTATTAAGATAAGTCCTAGTGGAGATATAAATCCTTGTAGATTGGCCTCCAAGGAACCTCATGGGATAAGGAATCAGCTTCCTACTCCCTAGGACTCCTAAGTCTATCCTAATTCAGAGACTTGACCACCAAGTCTCCTATACCAAGTCCAATTCAAGGACTCCCACATCTATATAAGGGGTCTCACCCCCACCAATCAGAACTACATTTTTTTGGCTTGATTCTCTAATTCACAGAGATACGTAGGCATCTCGTAAAGGCAGAGTTAAGCTACGAAACACGAGAGCAGTCATTAAAGGCCTTGAGCTCCCGTACCTTAGTAATAAATACAGCAATTATATATATTAGTTTTTTATCCATAATATTTGGTGCCGTATGTGGGAAAGCACAACAACAACCATGGTGAGAACACGGAGAACAATTAGATCTCTGGAAGAAGGAACACCATCGGGGACAACCCAGGTGATTTCATCAACCGTGGAGATACCTCCCCACTCAACTTATGCATCTAATCAAGCGGAAGCCCAGATAGGGGCAACTCAACCTCAACCACAAGGGACGACTCCCCCGACTATTCAAGGTACGAATCCTCAAGTTTAACAAGTACATATACTTGTGAATTCTCGACCCGTCGGGTATGAATATTCAACTGTTGTTACTACTAACCCCCCTTATGGGATGCCACTTTACCCCGAGGTTGGAGGAAGTGGATATGTTGGGCGAAGTGAAGCAGGGGGCAATCGCCCCCCTATATACGAGGGTTGGCTCCTATCCCCGAGGATCGGGAATTTTCTGTTCCTTACACCGAGAGAGACTCTGAATCTTCGGATGATGAAGTGGCCCCAAGAAGGAGGCGTCCTGGCAAAGAGCCAATGGCCGATGGAAGGCAACACCCTCAAAGCACCCAAGGGGCGAATCCCCAAGAAGTGCAGGAAAGGATCAGGACTCATGAGGCCGAGATCCAAAGGCTGAGGCGTGACTTGGAGGCTCACCAGGCCACCAGACCCCAGATACCTCCTAGGGGGAGAAATCCTCCTCCTGTCATAGACCTGGATGGTCCGGTACAGAGAAGGGCTGTTGTCCCAAGAACTGATCCAAACAATCTCCTTCCCCTTGGAGATCCTGATGATCCAACTCCGCCCTTCACTGAAGAGATAATGAATGCCCATATCTCAAGGAAATTCAAGATGCCCACTATCAAAGCCTATGATGGCACGGGAGACCCCGCTAATCATGTTAGGACATTCTCTAATGCACTGCTGCTGCAACCCGTGAATGATGCTATAAAGTGTCGGGCCTTCCCTCAAACCCTGTCGGGTATGGCTCAAAGATGGTACAGTCGCTTGCCCCCAAACTCTATTGGATCATTCAGAGAGTTAAGTTAGGCTTTTATTAAGCAGTTCATCAGTGGGAGAGTCCATGAGAAAAGTTCAGCATCTCTTATGAGTATTGTGCAGGGAGCTAAGGAATCCTTGAGAGATTACCTGAATCGTTTCACAAAGGAGGCTTTAAAAGTCCCGGACCTTGATGATAAGGTAGCCATGATAGCACTGCAACAAGGAACTAGGGATGAGTTTTTCAAGATGTCCTTGGCCAAACGTCCCCCTGAAAGCATGTTGCAGCTCCAAGAGAGGGCAGGGAAGTATATCAAGGTTGAAGAAAGTATGAGGAAGACCGTAGTAAGTAATGAGCCCACTGGAAACAAGATGCGGAAAACTGATTTAGAATATATTGCTAAGGACAAGTATCCTAGAACCGAACAAAATTCTGATTCAACCCCCAAGAAAGGAGGACCTGGGCAAAAGTTCACTGAATATGCTAAGCTGAATGCTCCTAGAAGCCAGATTTTGATGGAGATTGAGAAGGATAGAGATATTCACTGGCCTAAGCCCTTGAAGGCTGATCCCGCAAAACTAGATAAGAGCAAGTATTGCAGATTTCACAAAGATGTTGGCCATGACACCGATGAGTGTAGGCAATTGAAAGAAGAAATTGAGTTTTTGATTCGAAAAGGAAGATTGAACAAGTATACTGGAGAAGGAGGGGACAGGAATAATAATGGAAGGAAGAACTTTGAAGATCGTAGGAGGGACCAAGACGATCAGGGGCGGAATCCCCAACCTAGAGGGCCGGTTATAAATGCAATTTTTGGAGGGCCGCGACCTCGAGGACCTGTGATAAACACGATCTTTGGGGGTCCAACTCCTGCTGGATTGTCCAAAAATTCCAGAAAGGCATATACCAGAGAGGTTATGCATATTGTTGGAGAAGCCCCGAAGAGGGCCAGGACAGAAGTAACATTGGCTTTTGATGATTCTGACCTAGAGGGTGTAAAGTTTCCTCATGACGACCCGCTGGTCATAACACCGATAATAGGAAATAGCCCGGTTAAGAGGGTCCTTGTGGATAATGGTGCTTCTGTGGATATCTTGCTCCACAACACCTTTCTAAGGATGGGGTATAACGACTCCCAGTTGACACCAACCGACATGCCGATATACGGGTTTGCTGGAATAGAATGTCCTGTAGAAGGGATAATCAAGTTGCCAACCACCATAGGTATGGAACCAAGGCAAGCAACGCAGATGTTGGATTTTGTGGTAGTAAAGGCTAGTTCAACCTATAATGCTATCATGGGAAGAACAGGGATACATGCCTTCAAGGCAGTCCCTTCTTCCTACCATTCAGTCATGAATTTTTCCACCCGGAACGGGATTGGAGAAGAGAGAGGAGATCAAAAAATGGCTAGAAGCTGTTATGTGGCCTCTTTGAGGGCAGATGGAGTCGGGGGGCAGGTTCTTCCTATTGAAGATATGGATGTCCGAGAAAATGATGAGAAGAGAGGAAAGCCAGCAGAAGACTTGGTTTCGGATCCTTTAGACCCCGAGAATCCTGAGAGGATGACTTTCATTGGAGCCACATTAGAGGAGCCCCTTAGAGGGAAGTTGGTGAAATTTTTGCAAGAAAATAGTGATGTGTTTGCGTGGTCAGCAGCTGATATGCCAGGCATAGACCCGGAGCTGATTACTCAAAAGTTAAAGGTGGATCCAAACCGGAAGACAGTGAAACAAAAGAAAAGAAATTTTGCCCCGAAAAGACAGGAGGCTATAAAATAGGAAGTAGAAAAGCTCTTAGAGCCTGGTTTCATTGAGGAGATTCAATTTCCGGAGTGGTTAGCAAACCCTGTAATGGTGAAGAAGGCTAATGGAAAGTGGAGGATGTGTATAGACTTCACTGATCTGAATGATGCATGTCCTAAAGATTGTTTTCCGTTGCCAAGGATTGATACTTTAATTGATGCCACTATTGGGCATGAGATGCTGAGTTTCATGGATGGATTTAGCGGATACAACCAGATCAAATTGCATAAGGATGACATTCCAAAGGTATCATTCATCACTGACTTTGGTGTTTATTGTTATCTTGTTATGGCATTTGGTCTTAAGAATGCAGGAGCCACCTATCAAAGGTTGGTAAATAAAATTTTTAAGGACCTTATTGGTAAGACTATGGAAGTCTATGTTGATGACATGTTAGTCAAGAGTCTAGCAAAGTCTGATCATATAACCCATTTGAGGGAAGCTTTTGAGGTTCTGAGGTACCATAAGATGATGTTAAACCCTACAAAATGTGCTTTCGGAGTAGGATCTGGAAATTTTTTGGGATTGATGGTCTCCAAGAGGGGGATAGAGGCTAACCCCGACAAAATAAAGGCAATCCTAGACATGGAACCACCAAAAACCGTCAAGGATGTTCAGAAGCTCACAGGAAAGGTTGCTGCGCTAGGACGATTCATCTCCAAGTCAGGAGACAAGTGCCTGTCATTCTTCAAGTCACTAAAGAACATCAAGGACTTTGTATGGAATGAGGAAAACCAAAAGGCATTCGAAGAGTTAAAGAAATATATAGCTCAGGCCCCGTTATTGGCCAAACCATCTTTGAATGAAGTTTTATTCTTGTACTTGGCTGTTTCAGAGAGCGCCTTGAGCGCGGTGTTGGTTAAGGAGGAGCTGAAAGTCCAGAAACCCGTATATTATGTCAGCAAAATTCTGCATGGTGCTGAATTGAATTATTCAACTATTGAGAAATTTGCTCTAGCCTTGGTAATGGCTTCGAGAAAACTGCATCCTTACTTTCAGGCTCATCAGATTGAGGTGCTAACAAATCAGCCACTGAGAAATATCATTCACAGTCCCAAGGCAAGTGGGAGATTAATTAAGTGGGCAATAGAGCTGGGAGAGTTCGATCTCAAGTATAAGCCGCGAACGGCAATAAAAGCCCAGGCGCTAGCTGACTTCGTGGTGGAATGTACCATACCCAACCAAGAAGTCGGGGGGTAGGAAGATACCGTACCGCAAGATAAGGGAGTCGATAATGGGGACAGAGAGAAGGATGATAAGGAGAAAGAGTATTGGGTTCTCTATTTTGATGGAGCATCAAAAATAAACTCCAGTGGAACAGGATTGGTATTGTAAAGCCCTGATTGAGGCAGAATATGAAGCCCTGATAGCTGGCCTTGGCCTAGCTGGGACACTTAGAGTCAAAAACTTAAAGGTCCGTGGAGACTCGAAACTGATCATATCCCAGGTAAAGGGAGAGTTTGAGGTAAGGGATGATACGATGGCTAAGTATGTCCGCCTAGTAAGGGCTGTGATGACCCAATTTAATGAATGTCATGTTGAACACATTCCAAGGGAAGAAAATGCTAAGGCAGATGCGTTATCAAAGTTTGCTTCATCTGAGATAGAAGAAAGTTCAGGAAGTGTGTACTTTCGTGTTTTGAAGACACGAAGCATAGATGTTAAGCTTGTGGCTCCCATAGGCCTGGGGACGTCATGGATTGATCCCATCAAGGCTCACATTCAAACCGGTTGGTTCCCAAGCGATGCAACTGAAGCACGGAAGTTAACTGTTCGGGCACTAAGGTACTCTTTGATAGATGGGATTCTGTATAAAAGATCTTTCGTGGTTCCTTACTTGAGATGTCTCAGGCCCGATGAGGCACGCTTGGCTCTTGAGGAAGTGCATGAAGGTATTTGTGGGCAACACTTGGGGGGCAGGGCCTTGGCTCATAAGATAACCCGTTTAGGCTTCTATTGCCCAGAAATGATGGCTGATGCCAAAGAATATGTGAAGAAGTGTGATCACTGTCAGAAGCATGCACCAGTTGTTAGACAACCCCCCAAGATGCTGACCTCTATCAACTCGCCTATTCCCTTTGCTATGTGGGGGATGGATATTCTAGGGCCTTTCCCTATGGCCGCGGCACAAAGAAAGTTCCTGATTGTAGCCATTGATTATTTCACCAAATGGATTGAAGCCAAACCTTTGGCCAAGATCACAACTAAGCAGGTTGCATAATTCCTGTGGGAAAATATTATGTGCCGGTATGGAATTCCCCATATCCTAGTCACCGACAATGGAACGCAGTTTAACAACGAGGAATTTAAGAAGTATTGTGAAGAAAATGAAATTGAGTTACGGTTCACCTCTGTGGCTCACCCGCAAGCCAATGGGCAAGCAGAGGTAGTAAATCGAATAATCTTGGATGGGCTAAAGAAGAGGATCGAGAAATCAAGAAATAATTGGATGGATGAGATACTTCCAATATTATGGGCCTATAGGACTACCTGTAGAGTCACTACTGGAGCAACCCCCTTCATGTTGGCATATGGGGCAGAAGCAGTTGTTCCCGTAGAGATATCACATTCTTCTCCAAGGATTCAGGCTTTCAATGCTGAGGAAAATGAGGAAGGACAAAGGTTGGCTCTGGACTTAATCGATGAAGTGCGAGATGGGGCACATGCCAAGATAGTAGAGTATCAGAAGAAGGCTTCATTCTACTACAACCTAAGGGTTAAAGAAAGGTTCTTTAAACGAGGTGACCTAGTCTTGAGGAAGATAGAAGCTTCTGGGGTAGGACAGAAAGGGAAGCTTGCCCCAAATTGGGAAGGGCCGTACAAAGTCAAGAGCGTTCAAGGTAGAGGAACCTACAAGCTGGAGATAATGGATGGTTCTGAAGTCCCAAGAACTTGGCATGCACAAAACCTGAAGGTTTACTATGTGTAGGGCAATTGAATACGATTCTCACTTGTCTGGATGACAAGTAGGTTGAAAAGCACCTTGAAGCTTTGCTTGCATAGGATTTTATATTCCAGTAGAATTTACATTGTCAAGTTATTATTGTTAAGGGTCGAACCCATATTATGTAAGATTTTGAAAAACCAGACTTCAAATTGAAGAGTTTGAAATTATTTCAACCTATGGATGTTTGAGTTGTAAAAGTACTTGTGTGGCCAGTTAGTTCAAGTTTGAATGCATATTAAAGTATCGGAAAGATAAAGGAGAAAGATGCGAATAAGGAAAGTAGCATATAAAATAACCCCGGAGGATAATAAGTTTTGATACAAACAAAAGTCCAGACATAAGTTAAGGATAAAATTACAAAATGAAAAAACTACTCCTCCATGCGGGAGCCTTCATTCTCTTGCTCTTTATCAGCACCTCCAGCATCCTTCGCAGGAGAAGCGGGAGGAGAAGCAGTGTTGGGATCCAAGATTCGATCATCTGGCTGAGGGGAGTTGAAGAGGGCATCTATGCTGTCCTCCATCTCAGCCTGCTCAGGACTTATAAAGTCCTTAGGGTTGACTAAGCCCGGATGCCTCTCAGAAACAGCCTTTACGGCCGCATCCCATCCCTGAGTCAACTGTAGGGAATAAAGACCCTCATCATGAATCTCCATGAGATTCTTAAACTTGTCAGAATCCATGTAGTCATCAATGAGCTTATCCTTATCGCTCCTAAGTTTCACCAGCTCGGAATGAGCCTTAGCCAGCTCCTCCTTCTTCGTGTCCAGCTTCTTCTCCAGGACCTTGGCTCTCTCCTCCCATTTCTTCATCTCCTTCTCAAACCCATCAGAGTTACCCTTCCAGGACCTAGCCTGATGGAGGGCCGCCTGGAAGTAGGTGTTATTCTGCAAATAAATATGAGTTGACACAAGTTCATTGAAATACGAGAAAGTTGGAATTCAAAGAAAAAAAAAGAAAAAAGAAAGTTACCGCAGCTTGGGCTTGAGAACCCAGAAGCTCAATAGTCTCAATATTACTCCCCGTAACAATGTCAGTAAAATCGTGGGGAGTGATGGAATGGTACGACCAATCCTTAGCTTGTTTGGTGGATCCAACCACCGTATCGCTCCTCCTGAAGCCCCAGTTAGGCCTGAAGGAATGTGCCTTAAGTGGAGGATCCACATCGTCCCCCAGCTCTACCACTGGGACGTGGGGCTTAAGGAAAGAAGGACCGTCAGGCTTGCTCCTGGGATCCCTGTTTAGCTTGGCCCTCTTCTGGCGGCCAGACTCCCCTTCCTTGGGCCTGTTGACGTTATTGATGGCCTCGCAAGCTGAAAGAAAAAGATAGAAGGAATATTAAATTGTAGGAGATAAAATGTTACAGTTAAAGGGAAGGTAAAATAGCTATCCAGTCATAAATTTACCCTTATCACTGGCCTGAGAGAGACCAACTTTCTTCAAGGAAAACTCCTCTAAGAGGGTCCAGGTGTCTGTTTTCCCATCATCTGAAATTAAGGCTTGATAGGCCACCTCCTCCTCATCAGATAACCTGATGCTACCTGGACTCCCATCTGACACTTTGCAAAAGGGCCTACGGAAGAGTGTGGCCCAATCACCCCCGGCCCAGGTTAGCCTAACGAACTCATCCCTCCATTTGGGGTTGTTCTCAACTATGGAATTACTATCAAAGATATGGGGGATTTTGGGCCGTTGACGAATTAAAACCCAACCCGGTTGACTCATGGAGCTATTATAGAATTGGAAAACTTTCCTAAAGACAGCTACGGAAAGAGGAAAATTGTTTCTAAGACAAAGGACCATAAAACAGATAATGTTCCTTCAAGCGTTAGGAGGGAGTTGACAAGGGTTGATTTGTATATCAGTGAGTAAGGGAGGAATAAATTCATGGAATGTGAAGTGAAGTGAGGATTCTTACTTCACACTACGCTTATATAAGCGAAAAACTCAGAATACAAGGCGTTTTTAGGCCCATGTAGCCAGGCCCAACCTAAAAAAGCCCATCTACAAGAAGTATCAGGAATAATCTAGAAGCTCCCATGAAAAATGAAGGGTCGAAAATCGACCAGCATTTTAAGATGGTTCGATCAGAGTCCTGATCGACAAAGAAGAAAATCCCGATCGATATTCCATTCGATCAAAAGGGAAGAAATCCATTGAGTTCGATCAGAGTCCTGATCGACACAAAAAAGGATCCTGATCGATATCTCATTCGAACAAAAGGGAAGAAATCCATTGAGTTCGATCAAAGTCCTGATCGACACAAAAAAGGATCCTGGTCGATATCTCATTCGAACAAAAGGGAAGAACCATTGAGTTCGATCAGAGTCCTGATAGACACAAAAAAGGATCCTGATCGATATCTCATTCGAACAAAAGGGAAGAAATCCATTGAGTTCGATCAGAGTCCTGATCGACACAAAAGAGGATCCAGATCGATATATCATTCGAACAAAAGGGAAGAAATCCATTGAATTCGATCAAAGTCCTGATTGACACAAAACCGAATCCAGATCGATACTTTATTCGATCAAAACGGTAGAAAGCCACCTAGTTCGATTAGGATCCTGATCGAAATCGATCAGGAATCCTGGTCGATTCTGCCCAGATCCTGGTCGAAGGTTCAACTGACTAGAATGTCACTTTGAAGGCTAGTTCGATCAGAATCCTGATCGAAATCGATCAGGAATTCTTATCGATTCTGCATAGATCGTGGTCGAAGATCCAATCGACCAGAGTGTTACTTTCTGAGCTAGTTCGATCAGGATCCTGATCGAAATCTATCAGGAATCCTGATCGATTTTGTATACATCCTGATCGATTTTAAGCCAGAAAATTGAGGAAAATTCCAGAAAAATAAGGAAATTCCTTAAAATATTTTCAGAAAAATGTTGGTATTTTCAGAAATTAGGGAAAAATCCAGAAAATTAAGGATAAACCCTAGAAAATTAGGGAAAAATCCAGAAAATTAAGGATAAATCTCGGAAAATTAGGGAAAAATCCAGAAAATTAAGGATAAATCCCGGAAAATTAGGGAAAAATCCAGGAAATTAAGGATAAATCCCAGAAAATTAGGGAAAAATCCTGAAATTAAGGGAAAAATTCCTGGAAATTAAGATAATTCCTGAATAAAAGGAAAAATCATTGTAAACGTGTAGGTCGCTCCACACTTTACACAAAAAATGAAACCCTGTAAGGGAATAAATGAACTTAACTTTCGCGAAATCTTATACGGTTTCCCAAAAGTTGGGGGGCAAATGATAGGGAGAAATAAATCCTGATTACATAATTAGGATATTACAGTTTGGGCTGCAAGGCCCAATAAGAAGATGTATGACATTCAGACCAGAAAGTTTAACATATTGATCAGGCCTGATGGACCAGATCAGGCCTGATGGAACAAAGAAGGCCCAAAAACCCTGATTATTTATTAAATTCGTAATTAATAAATAAGGGAGAAAAACAGCTATTAAGATAAGTCCTAGTGGGGATATAAATCCTTGTAGATTGGCCTCGAAGGAACCTCATGGGATAAGGAATCAGCTTCCTACTCCCTAGGACTCCTAAGTCTATCCTAATTCAGAGACTTGACCACCAAGTCTCCTATACCAACTCCAATTCAAGGACTCCCACATCTATATAAGGGGTCTCACCCCCACCAATCAGAACTACGTTTTTTGGCTTCATTCTCTAATTTACAGAGATACGTAGGCATCTCGTAAAGGCAGAGTTAAGCTACGAAACACGAGAGCAGCCATTAAAGGTCTTGAGCTCCCGTACCTTAGTAATAAATACAACAATTATATATATTAGTTTTTTATCCATAACAATGAGAATTAATGTAATTTGATTACATAATAAGTTACCTTTGATCGGGTAATGATAAAAGTTTATTTCGGGTATATTATGAATCGTGTAAGAAATATGAATGATCTAGAAAAGATTTAACCCTCCTAATTTTAGGAGTGATATTATTGGCCTCTTGTGGGAGCTAGATATGAAATGCTTGGCCACGCTCAAATGTTGACTTGATATGATAGTCTACTCATTGATCAAGGAAACCTGGATTAAACATTGATGAGGATGACACATTGCATGCCTCTAGTTTAATCTATAATATGTGGTTAAAGGGATTATATTACATTGTACATTATTCACGAAAGGTTAAATCGATCACCAATTGAATTAGTATTACTTGGGTAGCAATGATGTATTACTAGATGCCGCTCATTGTTTACGATTTTAAATTAGATTTAAAATTCGTTGCCAACGTAATAATAACCTATAGGGTCACACAAAGAATGCTTGAAGGATTATTTAATTTTAAATTGGATTTAAATTATATTAAACTAATTCAAATTATTTATAATATTAATTAAGTATGACTTAATTAATTAGATAAATAATGACATTCAAATTTACTAATATTAATTATGAAATTCAGTTTTTAAATAATTAGGTGTGACTTAATTATTATACAAATAGGAATTTTTAATTAATAATAACTCCTAATTACTTAAGAGTTATAATTCGTTTTTCTACTCTCTAGATAATATCTCTTGTGGTTGATTTTTAAGATAAGACTTTTACTAAAACCCTAGCCACCAAGAGAGAAGGTGGAGAGAGCAAGAAGAAACGAGTTTGTGCTAGTACACATCCAATCCCTGAGTTCAAGCATTCGTGTGGATACCGATAGAGCGTAGATCGCGAGAGCGGGATGCGTGGTGATTGAAAAATCTTTGGATCTCCATTATTCAACCAATTTGTAAAGCTTCTTAAGGTAAACAATCTGATCTACAAATTAAATATCTATTTTTCGCATGGATCCCGTGGTGGGTTTCGAAAATTATGATTTTTCATGTTTTAATTACTGTTTATGTTGCGTTTATGTGCTCAAAACCCAGCACCGGGAAGAACAACCCTTCCAGAAGGGGATATATTGTCGAATGACTATCTATCTGTGTGATAGAAGTCTAGTGGGATACCATATATTGTTTAATTGCTTATCAAGTACTAAAGGTTGGCCCCCTTCTATACTAACTATGTGATGTAACAAGTGTTCATGATCATAGTGATCTCTCAATAAATCCTTTTACTTCTATATGATTGATCAAGATTTCAAAGATAGAAGCGGTGGGGAATGTTGTTGTCTCCAAAATCAAGACGCGTTCGTGATACTAAGGTCGACGAAAGTACTAAAATATTTTAGAACTCTAGCGAGTATCGATATAGGCAGAGTAGTATTATGAACGGAAGACGGTAACGCTTACGAGGTTGAAAAGGATAAGTATTGAGAAGCGAAAGTTGTGGTACTAGAAGATATGATGAGAGTCTGTGCGATAGACTTGAAAGGAATTTGGAATAATCACTTAGCATGGATTGAGTTTTCTTACGATGATAGATGATATGTCAGTATCAGGATTTTCCTTCTGAGGCCTTTTAAAGAAGACAATGTCGATCTCCTTTGTATGAGGATGAAGTTGGAGAGCGCAAGATGCTCGGACCAGCAGTGGTCCAAAGAACCAAGGACATAATAGATTCAATCTGAGGAGGACAGGTAGCAGCCCAAGATCGACTGAAGAAGTATGTCGGTTTGGCCTGGAAGGACAATGAGTATGAAGTAGGGAACCTAGTATTGTTAAAGGTATCCCCTTGGAAAGGATTGATGAGGTTCGGGAAGAAAGGAAAGCTAGGTCCAAGGTACATTGGACCCTTCGAGATATTAAGACATATTGGGAAGTTAGCATACAAACTAGCCCTAACCCGGAACCCGCAGCAAGTTCATAATGTGTTCCACGTGTCAATGTTAAGGAAGTATAATCCGGATGCCAGACATATAGTGGAATACGAACACGTAGACATGCAATGAGACTTGACCTATGTGGAGCAACCAGTAAGGGTCAAGTTCATGATGTGTTCCACGTGTCAATGTTAAGGAAGTATAATCTGGATGCCAGACATATAGTGGAATACGAACACGTAGACATGCAATAAGACTTGACCTATGTGGAGCAACTAGTAAGGTTTATGTATCGAAGGGAGCAAGTGCTTCGGAACAAGGAGATCAAGCTAGTTAGGGATTTGTGGCAGAACCACAATATGGAAAATGGACTTGAGAGTTAGAAAGCGCAATGCTAGAAAAGTATCCCTAACTGTTTTCTATTAGATTCCGGGACGGAATCCTTTTAAGGAGGGGAGACTGTATTAACCACAAATTTTGAAATTTTTTGAAACCCTGATGAATAGTAACTTTTGCTGATTTTTGCTGATTGTGAAAAATTATCAGACCACCCTATATAAGAGTTCTGTTATGGAAATTCTGAGTTTATATTAGTGTTCCGTAATATAAATGAGTGTATGTAAAGGTCATCGGAATTTAAATTCGGACACTTTGATTTTTCCCGAAAATCCACCAGATACCGAAAGAATTAAGTATAAGGTGACTAGATTAAAATGAATTAAATTCAAGGATTATAAAAGATTTAAGGAGGGCTTAGGGAAACCCAAATGATAAGATCCCGGATATGAACCCTCAAACGATCAACGAGAATGAGAGATAAGTGAACCGTAAAACAAATAAAAGGTCAAGGAAAAAGCTTGTACAAGAAGCAAGAGAGATTATGCAAGTGGATCAGAATCAAGGTGACATCAATAATCCATAGGAATTGGACAAGTGGCTAACTGGTGATGCAAGCAAGATGATGTATGCATATTAGGAAGATATTTGTTCAAGGATCGTTCTCATCCAAGTATTTTAATCACATTATTAGCTAAGTAATCAACCAAGTAAGTTCGTTACACAATTACCAAGGCAAACAATCAAGCAAACTCTCCCCATTTCTTCTTCAAAGCTTCGGCCTCTTTTCTTAGAAAATCAAAGTCCAAACTCCACTTCTTACTAATTTACAAGGTATTTATCCTAGCTTCTCCTTGATTAGTTACATGCTCCCTAGAAATCTTAGCCTCAAATTCCATTCCTAGCTATTTCTAATAATTCATTCAAGAAGATGATGAATAGTGTTTTTGTGGCATCCCAAAATCTGGGGTCAGGGATCTAGGAGGCCACACCATCTTGAATCCTGTATAACACTTATCTCGTACCACCATATAAATACTCACACCTTTATGGCCCCACACTTATCAACACACACACACACACACTTTAAGGTTATTGTCTTGCAAACGAACCATTCATTACTAGAGTATATCAATCCACAAGGTGATAGTTATTACAATCCCAAAAGTGATTAAGTTTTACCGCGTAAATAACCTTTAAGTAAGGTTAGTCCGTCGGCCTAATATCCGTTTCTTATTTATTACCTTACATGAGTCATATTGTAAATAAGTCGGACTAAAAACAACTGAAAACCAGTCCACCTTATTCGGTCTACCTGAGGTACAACACCAAACATCCTATGGAACAGCCGGCTGTTTCCTACCCGTTTCCTGGCTGTGAGTCTCATGATAGGCATCTAGATTCACTATTGTGTTGTGTCAATTTAAGAAAACAAGTGTGAGCTATATTGCCCAGTATAATAATGTACAGTATGAAATGACTGTATGATAATCTCAAGTATAATTCCATATATGATAAATATGTTTTATTCAAAAATAGTTTTCCTCGGTGATACACACCTTCTTTCGAAAAAAATTCTTTAGTGGATTTATTATCCTGCGAATACCTTAATGGTAAACCCAGCACCTAGGCTTGGGTTACAGTATTGCATCGCAATTCCAATTGGAAGATTTTAGGACATTCACTCGAGCCAGAGCATACGATGATCAGTCGTACTACGGAAATAGTAACCTTTTCTACTAGTAGAAGGACGACACCTTCGTATCCCGGTTATCACTTTTGCCGTATTCGGGCTACGTGTCCCATTTTGGGTATACACATACTTCACAAGTTCCTGAGTACACAGAGTGAAAGGAATATGTCCTAAGTCCAATCATGTATTAGGATTTAGGAATAACTTTTATGTAACCTGGCTCTGATACCATTGTTGGATTTTAATCGCAGCGGAAGCATGGTAAAACACTTTTACACATATAAAATCCAAATAAAAGCATATAAATCGGGATTAAAACATATGAATCGATTACTAACCTTTAATAGCGATCCAAAAGCAATGATCGGAGATCCTTAGCAGCTGCTCCTCAAACGTGAAGCACTCCACCGGTATCCACCAAGAAAACGACGTTAAGGAGGAGGAGGAGGTGGAGAGAATTAGGTTTTCTAAAAACTTTTGGGTTCGGGTTAGAATAAAAATAGGGTTTATAATAGTATATTTATAGGCAAAATTTTCAGCTGAAATTTTCCCATAAAATATTATTATTAACCCATTTATTATTCTCATTAATAATTAAAACACCTTTTAATTATTAATCCTTTTTCTAAACACTTTAGAAATAATTCTCTCTCTTGATTTAATTTCCAAAAATTAAATTCTTAATTAATAATATTAAGAACTTTTCTTAATTAATTTATAATCAATTAAATCTCATTTAATCAATTATTAAATTTGCCAATTAATTATTTATTTCATAAATAAATAATTATTAGCCATTATTAATTAATTCCTCCACCATTAAATTATTTTCTTTTTATGGTGTAACCCTGTAGGTTCAATATTAAGCCGGTAGTTAAAATAAACAATAATAAAACTATTTTATCATTATTTATATAAATTCTCTAATTTATTAAATATGATTAATTAATTAATCATATTTATTCTACATCGTGAGGGATACTTCTCAGCATATCGCGACTATCCGGATAATACGAATTCACTGCTTAGAATACCAAGAACCTATTCAGTGAATAGTTACCGTACAATAAACTCCTTCTACCCTACAATGTCCTGATTAAATACAAGGCATGGATCTTGTGTCAAGCCTATCTAATTTAATCACTTGCTTACCATTTACTATGCTTAGTTCTATGCAAATTAGAAACTCTTTTCTAATTTCATTCACTCTGGCCAGAGATTCCTGAACTAGCATAAGTAGATCAGCCTTGAACATTCGCTTCCTTCACTGGAAGGGGTAGATCCTTTATTGATCATACACTATCTTCCTGTACAAATTCCTATACCCAGTAGAGCCCTAATAATTGTCCCTGGAGACTAAGAACTAAACCAAAGAATAGTTCAGTGTACACAAGATGACTATGATGACCTCAAGTCTAAGGATACTTGTACAACTATCACTATGTGAACAACTGCTGACACGTGAGTGAACTCCATCAGTTGTTCAGTTGTGCGAGTCATGTTCAGTGAACTTATTCTATAATAAGCACCTACATACTAGCTATAGTGTCACCACACAAATATCTATGAGAACAGACATCCTTCAAAATGAAGCAAGCATAGTATGTACCGATCTTTGCGGATTATTAATTACCAGTTAGTAATCCTATGACCAGGAACTATTTAAGTTTAGAGTTATCATCTTTTAGGTCTCACTATTATGATCTCATCATAATCCATAAAAGCTTTACTCTAAACTATGGTATATCTTATTTAAACACTTAAATAGATAGAGCTCGTAATAAAAACAAAACAAGTCTTTTATTAATATCAATGAAATCAAAACAGATTACATAAAAGTTATTCCTAAATCCTAATACATGATTGGACTTAGGACATATTCCTAGTTTTATTATTGTTTATTTCTACTACCGGCTTAATATTGAACCTACAGGGTCACACCATAAAAAGAAAATAATTTAATGGGGAGGAATTAATTAATAATGGCTAATAATTATTTATTTATAAAATAAATAATTAATTGGCAAATTTAATAATTGATTAAATGAGATTTAATTGATTATAAATTAATTAAGAAAAGTTCATAATATTATTAATTAAGAATTTAATTTTTGGAAATTAAATCAAGAGAGAGAATTATTTCTAAAGTGTTTAGAAAAAGGATTAATAATTAAAAGGTGTTTTAATTATTAATGAGAATAATAAATGGGTTAATAATAATAATATTTTATGGGAAAATTTCAGCTTAAAATTTTGCCTATAAATATACTATTATAAACCCTATTTTTATTCTAACCCGAACCCAAAAGTTTTTAGAAAACCTAATTCTCTCCACCTCCTCCTCCTTAACGTCATTTTCTTGGTGGATACCAGTGGAGTGCTTCACGGTTGAGGAGCAGCTGCTAAGGATCTCCGATCGTTGCTTTTGGATCGCTATTAAAGGTTAGTAATCGATTCATATGTTTTAATCCCGATTTATATACTTTTATTTGGATTTTATATGTGTAAAAGTGTTTTACCATGCCTCCGTTGCGATTAAAATCCAACAATGGTATCAGAGCATAGGTTGTATGCATATAGATCTGTGGTAAAAATTTCAGAATTTTATATGCTTGTATGAATTAGTTATGATTTTTACAAGTTATATCATGAATTAATTTTATCTGATGAGAAATCGTTTCTCAGAATAATTTTGATTGTTGATCTGGGTTCTACAAGTGTTGTAGATCGTCTGGATATTTTTCTTATATTTTTAAGATGTATAGATTATTTATTATGAATTTTTGAAGTTATTTTAATTAAATTCGTAATTATATAAAGATATATATATATATATATATATGAGTTGTAAGTATGTATGTATATATCTGCATCTGCTGGGGACTGCTGTACTGATGCTGAAAGCACGGAGACAAACAAAAAGGACTGGCACGGCGTTCGAGAAAAGTTGTCAGGCAACGGCGGCTGCTGCAGGCGCGTGTAGCGCACGCGCGCGCGGGAGGGTGTCACGCATTCCGGGAATGCGTTACACCCTGTGGCGCATTCACGGAATGCGTTACACCTTTTAATGGCTTAAAAGGGTTGTAACGCATCACCGGAATGCGTTACAGAGCTAGTAACGCGTTCCTGTATTGCGTTACAGCCCATCTGTTATTTTTAAATTTGATTTCTGGGAGTTTCGTAACTCCGTTTTGGGCGTGCAATATATCGTTGGATTCGTTTTTCCGAGACGGATCTAATGGAGTGATCAAATTATAGTTTATATAAAAGTTTTGAACTATTTATATTTCCGAAAGTATTTTAAAGCTGTTTTTAACTGTTTTAATTGATTTTAAATGCTTCATGTGATACATAGAGATGTATAATGCTTAGACTAATATGCTAGATGATGTAACATGTCTACCTTGATGTTTATTCATGTTTATATATGTGATATATGCTTAGTTTATCATGCGATGATAGATTTAGGTGAACTTAAATGAACATAAGGCGCTTGTTAGACAATCTAGTATAGTGAAATTGTTTCATAACCTTACTAATAATATTATGAATACAATCATGAGATTCTTGTGTTTATGAAACACGTAATTAAATATGAATTTTTGATATGAGAGAAAGGATGATTCTGTCAACAACAGATTTCTATTTGTAAGAAAGGGTTATTAAGTGACGCCTCTTGACAATGCTCCACCCGATCTGGGAATCATCTGATTATTGACTATTGATTTGAAATATTTAATTTAAAAGGAAGAATTTCATTATAATATGATTATGATTGTAACGTAATATAATCCCTCTAAAATTAAATAATATCAAGTAGTAATTGGCCAATGATACAACGGGCTTGTGTCGGTCATAGCCTTCCAGCATGATAGAAAGTAGTTCTAATTTTTAAATCATTGTCGTTTCGTGCTACAGCCGAGGGCTTTGATTTCGAAATAAGAAATACTTGTCTATTACATAGAGATGTGTACATTGAATAAGAATCTAAAGGTCGGTACGTGCCACAGCCGTGGGCCTTTGGGGACTGATTCAATTGTACGGAATGTTGGGTTAGACTTGACTTAGAATATTGAGTTTGTCGTACCACAGCCGTGACTCAATTATTCAAGAGGCTAAAGTTTGATTAGGGAATAACATAAGATGTAATTGACAAGAGTTGTCTGCCTATTGAACATTACATGGCGGTTCGTGCTATAGCCGGGGTTGTGTAATGGAATGTAGGATCCCTATTCCCACTAGCATTATGAATGCTTAATTTTTCACGTAGGGGGTTGAATAAATTAGATAAACTAGTGGGAGCCACTTATGAATAAAGACTCGATTCATATAGTGTTTTAAAATGAAATCGAATATTTGCTAAGTGTTGTTATGTGTTTATCATTTACAGATTTACTATATACATTATATCTTCTGCACTATCACTCAGGAGCATACTGGATGCTCACAAGTTGACTGGTCCTAATTATGCTGACTGGCTTCGAAACTTGAGAATTGTTCTCAGGATTGAGAAGCTGGAATACGTGATTGACTCACCTAAGCCTACTGAACCTGCTAGTGATGCACATAATGATGAACATGTTATGTATCATAAGTGGATAGATGATGCAAATGTTGCTCAATGCATCATGCTAGCTTCCATGAACATTGAGCTACAGAAGCAACATGAGCATATGGATGCTCACACTATCCTCATGCATCTACAAGAGTTGTATGATGTGGCAGGGAGGACAGCTCGATATGAGATATCGAAGGAGCTGTTCGGTTGTAGGATGTCTGAGGGATCATCTGTGAATGACCATGTACTTAAGATGATCAATTTGATTGAACGTCTTGGACAACTTGGTTTTGCCATGGATGGGGAGCTGAGCCAAGACTTGGTCTTGCAATCGCTTCCGAGTTCGTTCTCGCAGTTTGTTGTGAACTTTCACATGAATAAGTTAAATGTCAGCCTGCCTGAACTCCACAACATGTTGAAGACTGCGGAATCGAATTTACCCCCTAAGAAGAGTTCTGTTCTTCTAATTGGTGAAGGTTCCAATCCTAAGAAAAGGAAGAGGAATCCTTCCAAGAAGAAGAAAGTAGGTGGAGAAAAGTCGGTTTCACCAAAAGCTGAAGACCCCAAGAGCAAAGTTGTTTGCTTTCACTGTAACAAGGTGGGGCACTGGAAGAGGAACTGCAAGGTTTACCTTGCAGAATTGAAGAAGAAGAAGGGTAGTGAGACTACCGCTTCTGATTCAGGTATGTTCATGATAGAAGTGAATATGTCATTAAATCAAATTTCTACTTGGGTATTAGATACCGCCTGTGGTTCTCATATCTGCAATTTGTTGCAGGGACTAAGGAAAAGTAGGACTCTTGAGGAAGAGGAGGTGATTCTATTGATGGGAAATGGAGCAAGAGTTGCTGCTAAAGATGTAGAATCATTTCATTTACATATGCCTATCGGCAAGACTATTGTTTTAAATAATTGTTATTTTGTTCCCTCGATTGTGAGGAATATTATTTCTATTCCCATGTTAGACTTGGCTGGATTTTCATTTATTATTGAGAATAATGAATGTTCTATTCTTAGAGATAATATTCTTTATGGACGTGGTACTTTAAATAATGGTCTGTATAAATATGACATAATTTACTTCAGATTGAACAAACTAATAAAAGAAAAGGGATGATGAAAATCTCACTTCATTGTGGCACTGCAGTCTCCATTTAGTAGACATGGAGAGAGGGCTGCAAATTTGCTAGGAATGGTACACACAGATGTATGTGGACCAATGTCTACGCAAGCCATGGGTGGATTTTCATACTTCATTACTTTCATGGATAATAGATCTAGATTCGGATATGTGTTTGATGAAACACAAGTCTGAAGTCTTTGAAAAGTTCAAAGAGTATAAGTATGAAGTGGAGAAACAAACCAAACATAGTATTATAATTCTTCGATTAGATCGAGGTGGTGAATACTTGAATGGAGAGTTTTTGGATTATCTCAAAGTAAATGGTATAGTCTCCCAGTGGACGCCTCCAGATTGGTATCTGAAAGGAGAAATCGAACTTTGTTAGACATAGTTCGGTCCATGATGAGCTATGCAAATCTTCCAGTATTCCTATGGGGTTACGCATTGGAAACCTCAGCATATTTACTGAATAAGGTGCCTTCCAAATCTGTTCCTCAAACTCCGTATGAGATATGGAAAGAAAGGAAACCGAGTCTTAAACACGTTAAGATTTGGGGATGTCGAGCTTATGTCAAGTAAGTTGACCCAGATAAGCTGGAATATCGATCCGTAAAATGTAGTTTTGTGGGATATCCTAAAGAGACTTTAGGGTATTACTTTTACACCCATCATCGGGTGTTTGTCTCCAGACATGCTACCTTCTTGGAAAAGAAGTTTATCCTTGAAGGAAACAGTGGGAGCAAAATTGAACTTGATGAATTTCAAGAAGCACAAACTGCTACGGATCAAGTGGAAACACCTGTTCTGACTGAACAACCTTCTGTGGAGTAGCCCATTCGTAGGTCAGGGAGAGTGTCTCGCCAACCTGAGAGGTAATATAGCCTTGTCATTGAGAATGACAATGAGTTGTCGATCATTGATGATGACGACCCTGTGACCTATAATGAGGCTATGAGTAGTGTTGACTCAGAGAAATGGCATAGTGCCATGAAATCCGGAATGAAATCTATGTATACGGGATACAAAAGAATGATTAGAGCAGATGGCCAGGTGGAGACCTTTAAGGCCAGGCTTGTGGCAAAAGAATTCAAACAAAGGTAATGGATTGACTTTGATGAAACCTTTTACCTGTAGCCCTGTTATAATCAGTTCGGATTTTATTGCGAATGCTGCT
Source organism: Apium graveolens (assembly GCF_009905375.1). Taxonomy (NCBI): domain Eukaryota; kingdom Viridiplantae; phylum Streptophyta; class Magnoliopsida; order Apiales; family Apiaceae; genus Apium; species Apium graveolens. The sequence continues at coordinate 145,194,402 of NC_133651.1, read as the reverse complement.
TACTACGACTATGAGATCTGGCAAATAGCCAGATGGTTTTCTTTCCAAGAGAAATGAAAACCTAGTGTGTAAGCTGCTGCGAACCATATGTGGTTTAAAGCAAGCTTCTCGTAGATGGAACATCCGTTTTGATAAGACAATCAAAGAGTTTGGTTTTATAAAAAACGTACATGAACCATGTGTCTACAAAAGGGTTAGTGGGAGCGCGATAACATTTCTTGTGTTGTATTGAATTAGAGTTGACACACATAACAACATAGCAGACCTACTCACAAAGCTACTTTATGAAAGTCACTTTGATCGTCATAAAGACTAGATGGGTATTAGATACCAGAGTGATTGGCTTTAGTACAAGTGGGAGATTGAAAGGAATATGTCCTAAGTCCAATCATGTATTAGGATTTAGGAATAACTTTTATGTAATCTATTTTGATTTCATTGATATTAATAAAAGACTTGTTTTGTTTTTATTACGGGCTCTATCTATTTAAGTGTTTAAATAAGATATACCATAGTTTAGAGTAAAGCTTTTGTGGATTATGATGAGATCATAATAGTGAGACCTAAAAGATGATAACTCTAAACTTAAATAGTTCCTGGTCATAGGATTACTAACTGGTAATTAATAATCCGCAAAGATCGGTACATACTATGCTTGCTTCATTTTGAAGGATGTCTGTTCTCATAGATATTTGTGTGGTGACACTATAGCTAGTATATAGGTGCTTATTATAGAATAAGTTCACTGAACATGACTCGCACATCTGAACAACTGATGGAGTTCACTCACGTGTCAGCAGTTGTTCACATAGTGATAGTTGTACAAGTATCCTTAGACTTGAGGTCATTATAGTCATCTTGTGTACACTGAACCATGCTTTGGTTTAGTTCTTAGTCTCCAGGGACAATTATTAGGGCTCTACTGGGTATAGGAATTTGTACACGAAGATAGTGTATGATCAATAAAGGATCTACCCCTTCCAGTGAAGGAAGCGAATGTTCAAGGCTGATCCACTTATGCTAGTTCAGGATTCTCTGGCCAGAGTGAATGAAATTAGAAATGAGTTTCTAATTTGCATAGAACTAAGCATAGTAAATGGTAAGCAAGTGATTAAATTAGATAGGCTTGACACAAGATCCATGCCTTGTATTTAATCAGGACATTGTAGGGTAGAAGGAGTTTATTGTACGGTAACTTTTCGCTGAATAGGTTCTTGGTATTCTAAGCAGTGAATTCGTATTATCCGGATAGTCGCGATATGCTGAGAAGTATCCCTCACGATGTATAATAAATATGATTAATTAATTAATCATATTTAATAAATTAGAGAATTTATATAAATAATGATAAAATAGTTTTATTATTGTTTATTTCTACTACCGGCTTAATATTGAACCTACACGGTCACACCATAAAAAGAAAATGATTTAATGGTGGAGGAATTAATTAATAATGGCTAATAATTATTTATTTATGAAATAAATAATTAATTGGCAAATTTAATAATTGATTAAATGAGATTTAATTGATTATAAATTAATTAAGAAAAGTTCTTAATATTATTAATTAAGAATTTAATTTTTGGAAATTAAATCAAGAGAGAGAATTATTTCTAAAGTGTTTAGAAAAAGGATTAATAATTAAAAGGTGTTTTAATTATTAATGAGAAAAATAAATGGGTTAATAATAATAATATTTTATGGGAAAATTTCAGCTGAAAATTTTGCCTATAAATATACTATTATAAACCCTATTTTTATTCTAACCCGAACCCAAAAGTTTTTAGAAAACCTAATTCTCTCCACCTCCTCCTCCTCCTTAACGTCGTTTTCTTGGTGGATACCGGTGGAGTGCTTCACGGTTGAGGAACAGCTGCTAAGGATCTCCGATCGTTGCTTTTGGATCGCTATTAAAGGTTAGTAATCGATTCATATGTTTTAATCCCGATTTATATGCTTTTATTTGGATTTTATATGTGTAAAAGTGTTTTACCATGCCTCCGCTGCGATTAAAATCTAACACAGAGTGCCTTCGCCTGCGGTACTTTTGGTAGTCTCCCTAGTACACATAGTACTAGAGTCTAACCCTCCAAGTCCTTTAAAAGAATCCTATCATATCTCGAGAACTCGAACCATATCGAAGTTCCCCAAGCATTTTTCTTGTTGATAGAAACAGCTTATCTTATCAGTGTATATATATATATGTACTTCCGAGAATTTTAGGAGGAAGTACTAAGGATGTGAGTTGACCGTTGTCAACAGATAATTAAATAAGGGGAAGTTTCTTTTGAAACTATATTCAAAATATTTAAAATAAGTTGACATAATATTTTCACTTGAAATTTTTATAGCAGTTAAGGAACTCTATTTAATACTCTCTGTAAAAATTTCATGATTTATGAATATTTTTAAGTTAATCATTTTTATTCTCAAAGTTCGTAATTCGTAGCAGTTTTTGTCGCGTAAATAACTTTTACTAAAACGGTCATAACTTTTGATCCGTAAATCAGAATCAAGCGATTCAAGAGCCTAAACGATCCTCATAACATTGTCTATCATAATCAAGTGTTACTTTTCAAGAAACTAAATTTTATACATTCTGGACTTTCTTCAGAAACTTAATGTTGAGTTTTGTTCGTTTTAGCGAGATTACGATTATGATCCGAGTTTCATTTACGTCTTAAATCTCTATACTACCACCAACAATCATCATACAATTATCTCAACACTAAATCCTCTCAAGAAAATCATGTTATTGAGGTAAAAATCATCAACCTTAGAACTAATTAACTAAACATCAAGATTACAACAAATCAACCACTAAAACTAAGTTTATAACTAGGTTTTCAAAGGTTCTTGAAACTTAAATCTTAAATAAAGATTGGTCAAAGATTTATACCTTTCTTAAAATCTTGATATGTGTTCTTGATGATGGTGGAGTCTTGGGAATGCTTGGTAGGGTTTTTGGAACCTAGATCAACCATTAAAATCAAGAAACCAAAGAAAAGTTACTATTCTTACCATTCATTATCACTTTTCTTGAATTTATTTCACCCATCAAACCTTAATAAAATGAGCTCAAAAATTTATCTTACCATATTTTATGATGTATGAAGCTTGGGAATTAATGGTGGATTTTTCCATGGCTAGAAGTGAGAGTTTTGAATTTGATTTCCCTTCTTTTTTGTGTTTGGCCGAATGGAAGAGAAAAGGGGGGGGAGAGAAAGATTTTATTGCTTCTTGAAATTCTTCTTATGTAAGATTGTGTTATATGATTTGTATATCTTCTATTATATAACCTAAGACTAGCAAATCTTGGCATTTCTTATGACATATCTTGCTAGCTTCCTAGGTTTACAAGCTAACCTATCTAGTTTAGGTTTTAGCTTTACTATTCCTAGCTTGTAGGTCATCATGCTTCCTAGCTTAGGTTACTATTTGATAATTTAACCATGGTTAGTTTCTTACCATAGTTAGTTAGTTTAGTTAGTTTGGTTTAATACGTTTATTTATTCGTTTACGCATTTGCTCGGTCGCTTATCGTTCTCGTAATAAATTCTCGTAAACGGTTCATGGTGTAAATCCTTTCGTATACATTCTTAATGTTTTGAAGTATCGTTCTTGGATTTGAATTCGTAGGATTTTAAAATTGTAATTATATTGTGATTCCCGTAATCCCTGATGGTTCGTAGATACGGTCATTTTTCAAAGTTCGTTTTCTTCGAAAACTAATAGCGTCTACATACACTCATTTGGTACGTATAATCACATTATCGACTCTGAAACTCAATTCCTCATGCACAACATAGTATGGGATATAAATTTTTTCCCGTCTATCAGGGTTACTATTCATTAAGCGTTTTACAAAGTCTCAAAAATTCGAGTTATTACAGTCTTCCCCTCTAAAAAGGATTCCCTCCCGAAATTAATTAAAAAATAGGTGGGGATATCTATTCATCATTGCGTCTTCTAGTTCCCAAGTTGACTCTTCAACATTCTGATTTCTCCACAAGATTCTAACCAGTGTCGCAGTCTTGTTTCTCAACACTTGTTCTTTCTGGTCCATTGCTCTTACCGGTTGCTCAACGTAGGTCAAGCCCGGTTGTAAATCTACCTGCTCATACTCTATCACATGTAGCGCATCGGCATAGTATTTCCTTAGCATTGACACATGGAACACATTGTGCACTTATTGCAGATTAGGAGGCAAGGCGAGCTCGTAAGCTGGAGGTCCTATTCTCTTCAAAATCTCAAAAGGTCCTACGAATATGGGACTCAGTTTCCCTTTCTTTCCAAATCTCATCACTCATTTCTTTCCATATTACCTTTAACAACACTGAATCTCCTACTTCATATATTATAACTTTCCTGGTCTGGTCGACGTACTTCTTTTGTCTGTCTTGAGCTGCTACCAGTTTCTTCCTAATGAGTCCCACCATCTTTCTGGTTTGCTGGACTAACTCGGGTCCTATTATCTTATGTTCTCCAACCTCATCCCAACATAGGGGAGAGCGGCATCTTCTTCCGTAAAGATCTTCATACAGAGGCATGCCTATGCTAGCGTGATAGCTATTGTTGTAGGAAAATTCGATCAGGGGTAAGTGGTCAATCCAATTCCCTTTAAAGTCGATAGCACATACTCGCAACATATCTTTTAGGGTCTGAATAGTACTTTCGCTTTGACCATCAGTTTGGGGGTGGTAAGCGGTACTCATATTTAGTCTGGTGCCTACACACTCTTGGAAGCTTCTCCAAAATCTGGAGTTAAACCTTGGGTCTCTATCTAACACTATAGCGACAGGAACACCGTATCTTACTACAATTCCTTCAAGTAAATATCCACTAGCTTGTTTACGGTGTACCTTTTGTTGATTGGCAGGAAGTGCATGGACTTGGTCAGTCTATCTATGATAGCCCATATGGCATCGTGATTGGTTTTCGTTCTTGGTAGGCCTGTCACAAAATCCATGGCTATATGCTCCCATTTCCATTCCGAAATTTCCAGGGGCCATAATAGTCCACTCGGTCGCTGATGTTCATCCGTCACTCTCTGACATGTCAAGCACTTGCTGACCCACTCTGCTACTTCTCTTTTCATGTTAGGCTACCAATAATATTCCTTAAGGTCACGGTACATTTTCGTACTTCCTGGGTGGATCGAATATCTAGAGTTGTTCCCGTCGTGTAGCAACTCATCCTTTAGTTCTTGCACATTTGGAATACAAATTCGGGATGCATACCTCATGATCCCTTTCTCATCTTTCTCACATCTGACTTCCTCACCGGTCAATGTTTCTCTTTCTTCATTCATCTTCTTTTCCTGACACACTCGTATCTTTTCAGTCAGTTCTGGCACTAGCTTAATCTCAAATAATCACTCTGATCCTTTTCCGGTTATTCTCACGTCAATTTCCATCTTTTCAAATTCCTTAACTAACTCCTCAGATGTCATTATCATTTTGAGTCTCTCCTTTCTACTGAGGGCGTCAGCCACTACATTGGCTTTACCCGGGTGATATAAAATTTCATAATCGTAGTCCTTAATCAATTCTAACCACCTCCTCTGTCTCATGTTTAATTCTTTTTAAGTAAAAATATACTTGAGGCTCTTATGGTCTGTGTAAATCTCATATTTCTCACCGTAGAAGTAGTGCCTCCAAATTTTCAGGGCTAACACTATGGCTGCTAATTCTAGATCATGGGTTGGGTATCTGACCTCATATTCCTTCAACTGTCGAGAGGCATACGCAATAACCTTTCTGTGCTGCATAAGCACACATCCTAGTCCCTTGTGTGAGGCGTCACTGTATATCACAAACTCTCCCTTTCCATCGGGAAGAGCGAGCACTGGTGCTGACACCAGTCTCCTTTTTAGTTCCTGAAAGATTTCCTCACATTTCTCTGTCCACACGAACTTTTCCATTTTTCGGGTAAGTCTAGTTAATGGGCCGACTATCTTGGCAAATTCTTGCACGAATCTCTGGTAATATCCTTCTAAACCCACAATATTCCTAACCTCAGTTGGGTAGTAGGTCTTTCCCAATTGGATACCGCCTTTATCTTGGAGGGGTCGACTAAAACTCCTTTGCTACTCACCACATGTCCTAAGAACTGAACTTCCTTTAACCAAAATTCGCATTTCGAGAACTTGGCATATAATTTCTCATTCCTCAATATTATCTATGAAAATTATCACACATATATCTAGGTACTTTTTGAACACTCTGTTCATCAAATCCATAAAGGTTGTGGGTGTACTGGTTAGCCCAAACGACATGATTAAGAACTTATAATGTGCATACCTAGTTCGAAAGGCAGTCTTTGGTATATCCTTAGGTTTGATTTTCAACTGGCGATATCATGTTCTCAAATCTATTTTGGATAAGTGTACAGTACCCTTGAGTTGGTCGAATAGGTCATCAATCCTAGGCAGAGGGAACCTATTCTTAATAGTCAGCTTATTCAACTACCGGTAGTCTATGCATAATCTCATACTACCATCATTTTTCTTTACGAACAGTACTGGCGCTCCCCACGGTGACACACTGGGTCTTATCATCCCGTTATTTAATAACTCCTATAGTTGAGAAGCTAGTTCCTTCATCTCAATTGGGGCTAGCCTATAAGGGGCCTTGGACACTGGTGCCGTCCCTGGTGCTAGTTCTATAGAAAATTCTATTTATCTGTTAGGTGGCAACCCTGGTAAGTTCTCTAGAAACACATCCTCAAATTCATTTACTATGGGTACGTCCTATATGTTGGCAACTTCTTTCTTAGTATCCATCACATAAGCCAAGTAGGCCTCGTTACCTTTCTTTAACAATTTCTTCGCCTGAAGCATGGTCAGAAATTTCTTGGTCTGTCGTTGTCCTTTAAACACTATTTCCTTTCCCTTTTGCACTCTTATCTTTAATCTCTTTCGCTCACAATCTATTTGCACTCCATTACTGGATAACCAATCCATTCCTAAGATTATATCAAAGTTTCCTAACGCAAATGGGATTAAGTCAACCTCAAAGACTTTCCCTTCTAATTTCAACTTGCATTTAGGGTGTACTTGATTTACATGAATTATTTCTCGGTTTGCAATTTCCACTTGTAATGCCTCACGTAAGGGTATGGTGTTAAGTTTTAACTTCTTGGCAAAATTTTGAGATATAAAAGACTTTGTCGCTCCAGAATTAAATATGACATTTGCATATTCGGAATTTAACAGAAGGGTATGTGCTATCACGTCAGCGTTTCGGACAGCGTCCTGAACGGTCATATTGAAAGTCCTAGCAGCTGGGGGCCGGTTGGATGCAGCTCTGCTCATCCCTGAGGCTGGGGGCCTTAATGTCGGGCAATCCTTCCTCATGTGCCCTACCTTCCCACATTAGTGAAAGAGATATGTCCTAAGTCCAATCATGTATGAGGATTTAGGAATAACTTTTATGTAATTTGTTTTGATTTCATTGATATTAATAAAAGACTTGTTTTGTTTTTATTGCGGGCTCTATTTATTTAAGTGTTTAAATAAGATATACCACATTTTAGAGTGAAGCTTTTTATGGATTGTGATGAGATCATAATAATGAGACCTAAAAGATGATAACTCTAAACTTAAATAGTTCCTGGTTGTAGGATTACTAACTGGTAATTAATAATCCGCAAAGATCGGTACATACTATGCTTGCTTCATTATGAAGGATGTCTGTTCTCATAGACATTTGTGTGGTGACACTATAGCTAGTATGTAGGTGCTTATTATAGAATAAGTTCACTGAACATGACTCACACAGCTGAACAACTGATGGAGTTCACTCACGTGTCAGCAGTTGTTCACATAGTGATAGTTGTACAAGTATCCTTAGACTTGAGGTCAACATAGTCATCTTGTGTACACTGAACTATGCTTTGGTTTGGTTCTTAGTCTCAAAGGACAATTATAAGGGCTCTACTGGGTATAGGAATTTGTACACGAAGATAGTGTATGATCAATAAAGGATCTACTCCTTCCAGTGTAGGAAGAGAATGTTCAATGCTGATCCACTTATGTTAGTTCGGGAATCTCTGGCCAGAGTGAATGAAATTAGAAAGGAGTTTCTAATTTACATTAAATAGAACTAAGCATAATGAATGGGAAAGCAAGTGATTAAATAAGATAGGCTTGACACAAGTTCCATGCCTTGTATTTAATCATGACATTGCAGGGTAGAAGGAATTAATTGTACGGTAACTACTCACTGAATAGGTTCTTGGTACTCTAAGCAGTGAATTCGTATTATCCGGATAGTCGCGATATGCTGAGAAGTATCCCTCACGATGTAGAATAAATATGATTAATTAATTAATCATATTTAATGAATTAGAAAATTTATATAAATAATGATAAAATAATTTTATTATTATTTATTACTACCGGCTTAATATTGAACCTACATGGTCACACCATAAAAGAGAATGATTTAATGGTGGAGGAATTAATTAATAATGGCTGATAATTATTTATTTATAAAATAAATAATTAATTGGCAAATTTAATAATTGATTAGATGATATTTAATTGATTATAAATTAATTAAGAAAAGGTTCTTAATATTATTAATTAAGAATTTAATTTTTAGAAATTAAATCAAGAGAGAGAATTATTTCTAAAATGTTTAGAAAAAGGATTAATAATTAAAAGGTGTTTTAATTATTAATAAGAATAATAAAGGGTTAATAATAATAATATTTTATGGGAAAATTTCAGCTGAAAATTTTGCCTATAAATATACTATTATAAACCCTATTTTTATTCTAACCCGAACCCAAAAGTTTTTAGAAAACCTAATTCTCTCCACCTCCTCCTCCTCCTTAACGTCGTTTTCTTGGTGGATACCGGTGGAGTGCTTCACGGTTGAGGAGCAGCTGCTAAGGATCTCCGTTCATCGTTCTTGGATCGCTATTAAAGACCTCTATCTTTCCATTAACGTAAAACTTCTTAAGGTAAACACACTGAACTACGAATTAAATATTATTTTTTGCATGGATCCTGCGGAGGGTTTCTGTTTTTTTAAGATTAAATTTACGTTTTCGCTGCGTTTATGTGCTAAAAACCCTTCAATGGCATCAGAGCTACTTGCGAAAAGTTTTTAATTCGTTTATGTGTTTAACTGTTTTCGATATATGAGCATGTACGGGATTCGCCATGATTTAATGTTGATATAATATGCTTATATATGTATGGTTTTGAATATATGATATTCATGTGAGTTGTATAATCATAAGATGATTATGTAATCTGTATATATACTGATATATACATGATTTATATTTGTTATAATTATGAGAATCATATTAGATATGGATTCTGAATTGGCTGCTGCAGATTTGCTGAAATCTGGGTCTGGTGTCTGATTTACGCAAACAAATACCCTATTCCATAGGTAAACAAGCGTCTGTACAAAACTGATAGCTAAAGCTATCAACTATTTGTCTGTAAGGCGTTTGACGTCGTTTACTACCTGTAAACAGTGATTCTTGTTTTTCTGATTTGATTCTGATTTTTCTGATTTTTGTCATATTTTCTTTTTATGATTAGATCATGGATAATATGATATGTTAAAATCAGATTATGTGTTTTAACATGATTTTATGTGTTTTATGAGCATGGTGGATGGTTATGGCCTTTCGACCTTAGTGTAATGGTTTTGGTTTTGGTTTTGGTTTTAAATACGACTTGCATGTCGTCAATCTTTGTAATCATAAATCTCGAATGTAACTCGAGTTATTCTTGTAAGTTCATTAGATTAGTTTTACTTTCAATCATGTAATGTAATTGAAGACTCAAGAAGGCTATCCAATGGAGGTGATACAAAGAAGAAGACGAGGAATACAAGAAGTCTAAACAAAGAAGAAGACTTATGTAATAAATAATTGTATTTATTTCCATCACCATATTAGATTGACCTTGATCTTTATCATGAGCATGATAAAGATCACATAGGATGGGGCCATAACCAAACACATTTACTTTATTGCACTTTACATTTACTTATTTATTTAATTTTATATATGAGATATACGCCTATGTTTACCATGCGATGATAGATTTAGGTGAACTTAAATCAATATAAGGCGTGCTCTAGAAAATCTAGAATATGAATCGTTTCTTGACTTAACAATAAATATTATGAATACGATCATGAGATTCTTGTGTTTATGAAACACGTAATTGAATATGAATTTTCAATATTGAGAGAAAAGATGATTCTGTCAACAACAGATTTCTATCTGTAAGAAAGGGTTATTAAGTGACGCCTCTTGACAATGCTCCACCCGATCTGGGAATTATCTGATTATCGATTATTGATTTAAAATATTTAATTTAAAAGGAAGAATCTCTTTATAATATGATTATGATTGTAACGTAATATAATCCCTCTAAAATTAAATAATATCAAGTAGTAATTGGCCAATGACACAACGGGCTTGTGTCGGTCATAGCCTTCCAACATGGTAGAAAGTGGTTCTTATTTTTAAATCATTGTCGTTTCGTGCTACAGCCGAGGGCTTTGATTTCGAAATAAGAAATATTTGTCTATTACATAGAGATGTGTACACTGAATTAGAATCTAAAGGTCGGTACGTGCCACAGCCGTGGGTCGTTGGAGACTGATTCAATTGTACGAAATGTTAGGTTAGACTAGACTTAGAATATTGAGTTTGTCGTGCCACAGCCGTGACTCAATTATTCAAGAGGCTAAAGTTATATTAGGGAATAACATAAGATGTAATTGACAAGAGTTGTCTGCCTATTGAACATCACATGACGTTTCATGCCACAGCCAAGGTTGTGTGATGGAATGTAGGATCCCTATTCCCACTAGCATTATGAATGCTTAATTTTCACTTAGGGGGTTGAATAAATTAGATAAACTAGTGGGAGACACTTATGAATAAAGACCCGATTCATATAGTGTTTTGAAATGAAATTGAATATTTGCTAAGTGTTGTTATGTGTTTAACATTTACAGATTTACTATATTCATCAAGTCTTCTGCACTATCACTCCGGAGCATACTAGATACTCACAAGTTGACTGGTCCTAATTTAGCTGTTTATTTTCACTGTAACAAGTTGGGGCACTGGAAGAGGAACTACAAGGTTTACCTTACAGAATTGAAGAAGAAGAAGAAGGGTAGTAAGACTACCGTTTCTGATTCAGGCATGTTCATGATCGAAGTTAATATGTCACTAGGTCAAATTTCTACTTGGGTAATAGATACCGCTTGTGGTTCTCATATTTGCAATTCATTGCAAGGACTAAAGGGAAGTAGGACTCTTGAAAATGATGAGGTGATTCTACGTATGGGCAATGGAGCAAGGGTTACGGCCATATCTGTAGGATCATTTAGTTTACATATGCCTACGGGCAAGACTATTATTTTGAATAATTGTTATTACGTTCCCTCTATTATGAGGAATATTGTTTCTATTCCTATGTTGGATGCGGATGGCTTTTCATTTATTATTAAGAATAATGAATGTTCTATCCTTAGAGATAATGTTTTTTTTGGACGTGGCATTTTAAATAATGGTCTGTATGTATGTGACGTAGAGCATGATTTACTTCAGATTGAACAAACTAATAAAAGAAAACGAGATGATGAAAATCTGACCTATTTATGGCACTGTAGGCTAGGTCATATTAGTGAAAATAAACTACGGACATTGCATAAGGAAGGGTTACTTGACCCCTTTGATTTTGAATCATATCCTATATGCGAGTCTTGCCTATTGGGTAAAATGACCAAATCTCCCTTTAGTGGACATGGAGAGAGGGCTGCATATTTGTTAGGATTGGTACACACAGATGTATGTGGACCAATGTCTACGCAAGCCATGGGTGGATTTTCATACTTCATTACTTTCATAGATGATAGATCTAGATTCGGATATGTGTATTTGATGAAACACAAGTCTGGAGCCTTTGAAAAGTTTAAAGAATATAAGCATGAACTGGCGAAACAAACCAAACAAAGTATTATAACTCTTCGATCAGATCGAGGTGGTGAATACTTGAATGGAGAGTTTCTAGATTATCTCAAAGAAAATGGTATAGTCTCCCAATGGACTTCTCCATATACTCCACAGTTGAATGGGGTATCTGAAAGGAGAAATCGAACTTTGTTAGACATGGTTCGGTCCATGATGAGCTACGCGAATCTTCCAGTATTCCTATGGGGTTATGTGTTGGAAACCTCAGCATATTTACTGAATAAGGTGCCTTCCAAATCTGTTCCTCAAACTCCTTATGAGATATGGAAAGAAAGGAAACTGAGTCTTAAACACGTTAAGATTTGGGGATGTCCAGCTTATGTCAAGAAAGTTGACCCAGATAAGCTGGAATCTCGATCCGTAAAATGTAATTTTGTGGGATATCCTAAAGAGACTTTGGGATATTACTTTTACACCGATCATCGGGTGTTTGTCTCGAGACATGCTACCTTCTTGGCAAAAGGAGTTTATCCTTAAAGGAAACAGTTGGAGCAAAATTGAACTTGATGAAGTTCAAGAAGCACAAACTACTACAGATCAAGTGGAAATACTTATTCAGACTGAACAACCTTCTGTGGAACAGCCCATTCGTAGGACAGGGAGAGTGTCTCGCCAACCTGAGAGGTACTATGGCCTAGTCATTGAGAATGATAATGAGTTGTCAATCATTGATGATGACAACCCTGTGACCTATAATGAGGCTATGAGTAGTGTTGACTCGGAGAAATGGCATAGTGCCATGAAATCCGAAATGGAATCTATGTATACCAACCAAGTATGGATCTGGTTGAGGCGCCTGAAGGTGTTAAGGCTATTGGGTGCAAGTGGGTATACAAAAGAAAGATTGGAGAAGATGGCCAGGTGGAGACCTATAAGGCCAGGCTCGTGGCAAAAGGATTCAAACAAAGGCAAGGGATTGACTTTGATAAAACTTTTTCTCCTGTAGCCCTGTTAAAATCAATTCGGATTTTGCTTGCGATTGCTGCTTACTACAACTATGAGATCTGGCAAATGGACGTGAAAACGGCCTTCCTCAATGGGGAACTTGAGGAGGAAGTGTATATGACACAGCCAGAGGGATTTCTTTCCAAGGGAAATGAACACCTAGTGTGTAAGCTGCTGCGAACCATATATGGTTTAAGGCAAGCTTCTCGTAGATGGAACATCCATTTTGATGAGACAATTAAAGAGTTTGGTTTTATCAAAAACATAGATGAACCATGTGTCTACAAGAAGGTTAGTGGGAGCGCGGTAACATTTCTTATATTGTATGTGGATGAAATACTTCTTATAGGAAATGATATACCGATGCTACAATCAGTCAAAGTATGGCTATCAAAGAACTTTACCATGAAGGACTTGGGAAAAGCATTCTACATTCTCGGTATGAAGATCTATAGAGATAGATCTAGAAGAATGATAGGTCTTACCCAGGGTACATACATCCAGAAAGTGCTTAAAAGGTTTAGCATGGAAAACTCCAAAAGAGGTCTCATACCGATGAGCCATGGAGTGTCCCTTTCCGAAAAAATGTCTCCTAAGACACCTGAGGAAAGAGAGCGTATGAGTAAGATTCCTTGTGCTTCAGCAATAGGATCTATCATGTACGCGATGTTGTCTACAAGGCCTGATGTTGCTTATTCAATTAGTGTGACGAGCAGATATCAGTCCAATCCAGGTGAAGACCACTGGAAAGCAGTGAAAAACATCCTTAAGTACTTGCGAAGGACTCAGGACATTTTTTGTTTTTGGTGGTGAATCTGAGTTGAAAATAGAGGAGATGTCAATGTCGAGAGAGTTGACACACATAACAACGTAGCAGACCCACTCACAAAGCCACTTTCTCAGAGTCACTTTGATCATCATAAAGACAAGATGGGTATTAGATACCAGAGTGATTGGCTTTAGTACAAGTGGGAGATTGAAAGAGATATATCCTAAGTCCAATCATGTATGAGGATTTAGGAATAACTTTTATGTAATCTGTTTTGATTTCATTGATATTAATAAAAGGCTTGTTTTGTTTTTATTGCGGGCTCTATCTATTTAAATGTTTAAATAAGATATACCACAGTTTAGAGTAAAGCTTTTTATGGATTGTGATGAGATCATAATAATGAGACCTAAAAGATGATAACTCTAAACTTAAATAGTTCCTGGTCGTAGGATTACTAACTGGTAATTAATAATCCGCAAAGATCGGTACATACTATGCTTGCTTCATTATGAAGGATGTTTGTTCTCATAGACATTTATCTGGTGACACTATAGCTAGTATGTAGGTGCTTATTATAGAATAAGTTCACTGAACATGACTCACACAGCTGAACAACTGATGGAGTTCACTCACGTGTCAGCAGTTGTTCACATAGTGATAGTTGTACAAGTATCCTTAGACTTGAGGTCATCATAGTCATCTTGTGTACACTGAACTATGCTTTGGTTTAGTTCTTAGTCTCAAGGGACAATTATAAGGGCTCTACTGGGTATAGGAATTTGTACACGAAGATAGTGTATGATCAATAAAGGATCTACCCCTTCCAGTGAAGGAAGAAAATGTTCAATGCTGATCCACTTATGCTAATTCAAGAATCTCTGGCCAGAGTGAATGAAATTAGAAAGGAGTTTCTAATTTACATTAAATAGAACTAAGCATAGTGAATGGGATAGCAAGTGATTAAATATGATAGACTTGACACAAGTTCAATGCCTTGTATTTAATCGTGACATTGCAGGGTAGAAGGAATTGATTGTATGGTAACTACTCACTGAATAGGTTCTTGGTATTCTAAGCAGTGAATTCGTATTATCCGGATAGTCGTGATATGCTGAGAAGTAGCCCTCACGATGTAGAATAAATATGATTAATTAATTAATCATATTTAATGAATTAGAGAATTTATATAAATAATGATAAAATAGTTTTATTGTTATTTATTTCTACTACCGGCTTAATATTGAACCTATAGGGTCACACCATAAAAGAGAATGATTTAATGGTGGAGGAATTAATTAATAATTGCTGATAATTATTTATTTATGAAATAAATAATTAATTGGCAAAATTAATAATTGATTAAATGAGATTTAATTGATTATAAATTAATTAAGAAAAAGTTCTTAATATTATTAATTAAGAATTTATTTTTTAGAAATTAAATCAAGTGAGAGAATTATTTCTAAAGTGTTTAAAAAAAGGATTAATAATTAAAAGGTGTTTTAATTATTAGTGAGAATAATAAAGGGTTAATAATAATAATATTTTATGGGAAAATTTTCAGCTGAAAATTTTGCCTATAAATATACTATTATAAACCCTATTTTTGCCACAACCCAAAAAAAAAGATTTACAAAACCCTAATTCTCTCCACCTCCTCCTTCATTACATCGTTTTCTTGGTGGATACCGGTGGAGTGCTTCACACTTGAGGAGCAGCTGCTAAGGATCTTCGCTCGTGGTTCTTGGATCGCTTTTAAATGTTAGAAACGATCCCTCGATTTAATTCATGATCTGTATGCATATTATATGGATTTTATATCGTAAAAATTGTTTTACCATGCTTCCTTGATAGATAAAATCCTACAATGGTATCAGAGCATAGGTTGTATGCATATAGATCTGTGGTAAAAATTTTGGAATTTTATGTGCTTGTATGAATTAATTATGATTTTTACAAGTTATATCATGGATTAATTATGACTGATTAGAAATCGTTTCTCAGAATTATTTTAACTGTAGATCTGGGTTCTACAAGTGTTTTAGATCGTCTGGGTATTTTTTTTCATAATTTTATGATGTATGGATTAATTGTTATGAATTTTTGAAGTTGTTTTAATTAAATTCGTAATTAAATATATATATATATATATATATATAATCTGTAAAGTATATATATATATGTATATGTTATGTTGCTGCTGTGTGCTTTTAATGTTTTAATGGAGGCACGGAAAGAGAGACGGCAGCAGTATAAAGGTACGACGACGACTATCAGATCAGGGAAGAGGACCGCGCGCTGGCATGCGCGCGTGGGGCTCACGCGCTGGTGTGCCACGCGCGGCGCGTGTCAGACACGCACGGGTCAATGGTCAGCGTAGTCCTGACGTCATGGTGACGTCATCAGATGACGTCATGCTGACATCAGCTCAGGGTTTTGGGCCCGTATGCGCGTGGGGGCGCGTGGGCGACGGTCTGACACGCACCTGACAGCGCGTGTGCGCGTGGGTCACCTTCTCGGGGCGCGTGAGGGCGCGTGGAGGGTCAGAATAGGGTGTGCTTGGTGCCGTTGGATTCGTCTTTTCGAGACGCATCTAATGGTATATTATGTGATATTTTCTGAAATTGTTTCGGACTGTTTATAGCTAACAGTAGTGTTTTAAAGCTGTTTTTGACTATTTTAATTACTTTTAAATGCCTCATGTGATACATAGATATGTATAATGCTTAGACCAATATGATACATGATTTAACATGCCTACCCTTACGTTTATTCATGCTTATATATGTGATATATGCTTAGTTTATTATACGATGATAGATTTAGGTGAACTGAATAAACATAAGGCGTTTGTTAGACGATCTAGTATAGTGAAATTGTTTCTTGACCTTTATATAAATATTATGAATACGATCATGAGATTCTTTTGTTTATGAAACACGTAATTGAATATGAATTTTCAATATTGAGAGAAAAGATGATTCTGTCAACAACAGATTTCTATCTGTAAGAAAGGGTTATTAAGTGACGCCTCTTGACAATGCTCCACCCGATCTGGGAATCATCTGATTATCGATTATTGATTTGAAATATTTAATTTAAAAGGAAGAATCTCTTTATAATATGATTATGATTGTAACGTAATATAATCCCTCTAAAATTAAATAATATCAAGTAGTAATTGGCCAATGACACAACGGGCTTGTGTCGTTCATAGCCTTCCAACATGATAGAAAGTGGTTCTTGTTTTTAAATCATTGTCGTTTCGTGCTACAGCCGAGAGCTTTGATTTTGAAATAAGAAATACTTGTCTATTACATAGAGATGTGTACATTGAATTAGAATCTAAAGATCGTTACGTGCTACAGCCGTGGGCCGTTGGAGACTGATTCAATTGTACGAAATGTTGGGTTAGACTTGACTTAGAATATTGAGTTTGTCGTGCCACAGTCGTGACTCAATTATTCAAGAGGCTAAAGTTATATTAGGGAATAACATAAGATGTAATTGACAAGAGTTGTCTGCCTATTTAACATCACATTACGTTTCATGCTACAGTCGAGGTTGTGTGATGGAATGTAGGATCCCTATTCCCACTAGCATTATGAATGCTTAATTTTCACTTAGAGGTTGTATAAATTGGATAAACTAGTGGGAGCCACTTATGAATAAAGACCCGATTCATATAGTGTTTTGAAATGAAATTGAATATTTCCTAAGTGCTGTTATGTGTTTATCATTTACAGATTTACTATATTCGTTATGTCTTCTGCACTATCACTCCGGAGCATACTAGATGCTCACAAGTTGACTAGTCCTAATTTAGCTGTTTGTTTTCACTATAACAAGTTGGGGCACTGGAAGAGGAACTGCAAGGTTTACCTTGCAGAATTGAAAAAGAAGAAGAGTAGTGAGACTACCGATTCTGATTCAGGCATGTTCATGATCGAAGTTAATATGTCACTAGGTCAAATTTCTACTTGGGTATTAGATACCGCCTGTGGTTCTCATATTTACAATTCGTTGCAAGGACTAAAGGGAAGTAGGACTCTTGAGAAAGATGAGGTGATTCTAAGTATGGGCAATGGAGCAAGGGTTGCGGCCATATCTATAGGATCATTTAGTTTACATATGCCTACGGGCAAGACTATTATTTTGAATAATTATTATTACGTTCCCTCTATTGTGAGGAATATTGTTTCTATTCCTATGTTGGATTTGGATGGTTTTTCATTTATTATTAAGAATAATGAATGTTCTATTTTTAGAGATAATGTTCTTTATGGACGTGGTATTTTAAATAATGGTTTGTATGTATGTGACGTAGAGCATGATTTACTTCAGATTGAATAAACTAATAAAAGAAAACGAGATAATGAAAATCTGACCTATTTATGGCACTGTAGGCTAGGTCATATTAGTGAAAATAGACTGCGGACATTGCATAAGGAAGGGTTACTTGACCCCTTTGATTTTGAATCATATCCTACATGCGAGTCTTGTCTATTGGGTAAAATGACCAAATCTCCATTTAGTGGACATGGAGAAAAGGCTACAGATTTGCTAGGATTGGTACACACAGATGTATGTGGACCAATGTCTACGCAAGCCATGGGTGGATTTTCATACTTCATTACTTTCATAGATGATAAATCTAGATTCGAATATGTGTATTTGATGAAACACAAGTCTGAAGCCTTTGAAAAGTTCAAAGAATATAAACATGAAGTGGAGAAACAAACCAAATATAGTATTATAACTCTTCGATCAGATCGAGGTGGTGAATACTTGAATGGAGAGTTTCTAGATTATCTCAAAGAAAATGGTATAGTCTCCCAGTGGACTCCTCCATATACTCCACAGTTGAATGGGGTATCTGAAAGGAGAAATCAAACTTTGTTAGACATGGTTCGATCCAAGATGAGCTATGCGAATCTTCCAGTATTCCTATGGGGTTATGCATTGGAAACCTCAGCATATTTACTGAATAAGGTGCCTTCCAAATCTGTTCCTCAAACTCCATATGAGATATGGAAAGAAAGGAAACCGAGTCTTAAACACGTTAAGATTTGGGGATGTCCAGCTTATGTCAAGAAAGTTGACCTAGATAAGCTGGAATCTCGATCCGTAAAATGTAATTTTGTGGGATATCCTAAAGAGACTTTGGGGTATTACTTTTACACCGATCATCGGGTGTTTGTGTCCAGACATGCTACCTTCTTGGAAAAGCAGTTTATCCTTGAAGGAAATAGTGGGAGCAAAATTGAACTTGATGAAGTTCAAGAAGCATAAACTACTTCGGATCAAGTGGAAACACCTGTTCAGACTGAACAACCTACTGTGGAACAGCCCATTCGTAGGACAGGGAGAGTGTCTCGCCAACCTGAGAAGTATTATGGCCTTGTCATTGAGAATGGCAATGAGTTGTCAATCATTGATGATGACGACCCTGTGACCTATAATGAGGCTATGAGTAGTGTTGACTCAGATAAATGGCATAGTGCCATGAAATCCGATATAGAATCTATATATACCAACCAAGTATGGACTCTAGTTGAGGCGCCTGAAGGTGTTAAGCCTATTGGGTGCAAGTGGGTTTACAAAAGAAAGATTGGAGCAGATGGCCAGGTGGAGACCTATAAGGCCAGGCTCGTGGCAAAAGGATTCAAACAAAGGCAAGTGATTGACTTTGATGAAACTTTTTCACCTATAGCCCTGTTAAAATCAATTCGGATTTTGCTTGCGATTGCTGCTTACTACGACTATGAGATCTGGAAAATGGACGTGAAAATGGCCTTCCTCAATGGGGAACTTGAGTAGGAAGTGTATATGACACAGCCAGAGGGTTTTCTTTCCAAGGGAAATGAACACCTAGTGTGTAAGCTGCTGTGAACCATATATGGTTTAAGGCAAGCTTCTCGTAGATGGAACATCCGTTTTGATGAGACAATCAAAGAGTTTGGTTTTATCAAAAACATAGATGAACCATGTGTCTGCAAGAAGGTTAGTGGGAGCGCGGTAACATTTCTTGTATTGTATGTAGATGACATACTTCTTATAAGAAATGATATACCGATGCTGCAATCAGTCAAAGTATGGTTATCAAAGAACTTCACCATGAAGGAGTAGGGAGAAGCATCCTACATTCTCGGTATGAAGATCTATAGAGATAGATCTAGAAGAATGATAGGTCTTACCCAGGGTATATACATCCAGAAAGTGCTTAAAAGGTTTAGCATGGAAAACTCCAAAATGGGTCTCATACCGATGAGCCATGGAGTGTCCCTTTTCGAAAAAATGTCTCCTAAGACACTTGAGGAAAGAGAGCGTATGAGTAAGATTCCTTATGCTTCAGCAATAGGATCTATCATGTACATGATGTTGTGTACAAGGACTGATGTTGCTTATTGAATTAGTGTGACGAGCAGATATCAGTCCAATCCAGGTGAAGACCACTGGAAAGCAGTGAAAAACATCCTTAAGTACTTGCGAAGGACTCGGGACATTTTTCTTGTTTTTGGTGGTGAATCTGAGTTGGAAATAGAGGGTTATACTGACTCTAGTTTTTAATCAGAAAGTGATAGCAAATCCATGTCAGGGTACGTGTTTACTCTGAATGGTGGTGCGATTAGTTGGAAGAGTTCCAAACAGTCTACAACGGCTGACTCCACAGCGGAAACAGAATATATAGCTGCAAGTGAGGCTGCAAAAGAAGCCGTTTAAATGAGGAAATTTGTTTCTGAGTTGGGAGTTGTTCCTAGCGTTGAAGAGCCTATTGTGTTGTATTGTGATAACAACGCAGCAATAGCACAAGCCAAGGAACCTAGGTCTCATAAAAATTCCAAACATGTCCTGCGGCGCTTTCTTCTGATTAGGGAGATTGTTGAAAGAGGAGATGTCAACGTCGAGAGAGTTAACACACATAACAACATAGCAGACCCTTTAACAAAGCCATTTTCTCAAAGTCACTTTGATCATCATAAAGACAAAATGGGTATTAGATACCAGAGTGATTGGCTTTAGTACAAGTGGGAGATTGAAAGAGATATGTCCTAAGTCCAATCATGTATGAGGATTTAGGAATAACTTTTATTTAATTTGTTTTGATTTCATTGATATTAATAAAAGACTTGTTTTGTTTTTATTGCGGGCTCTATCTATTTTAAGTGTTTAAATAAGATATACCACAGTTTAGAGTAAAGCTTTTTATGGATTGTGATGAGATCATAATAATGAGACCTAAAAGATGATAACTCTAAACTCAAATAGTTCCTGGTCATAGGATTACTAACTGGTAATTAATAATCCGCAAAGATCGGTACATACTATGTTTGCTTCATTATGAAGGATGTCTGTTCTCATAGACATTTGTGTGGTGACACTATAGCTAGTATGTAGGTGCTTATTATAGAATAAGTTCACTGAACATGACTCACACAGTTGAAGAACTGATGGAGTTCACTCACGTGTCAGCAGTTGTCCACATAGTGATAGTTGTACAAGTATCCTTAGACTTGAGGTCATCATAGTCATCTTGTGTACACTGAACTATGCTTTGGTTTAGTTCTTAGTCTCCAGGGACAGTTATAAGGGCTCTACTGGGTATAGGAATTTGTACATGAAGATAGTGTATGATCAATAAAGGATCTACCCCTTCCAGTGAAGGAAGAGAATGTTCAATGTTGATCCACTTATGCTAGTTCAGGAATCTCTGGCCAGAGTGAATGAAATTAGAAAAGAGTTTCTAATTTACATTAAATAGAACTAAGCATAGTGAATTCGTATTATCCGGATAGTCGCGATATGCTGAGAAGTATCCCTCACGATGTAGAATAAATATGATTAATTAATTAATCATATTTAATGAATTAGAGAATTTATATAAATAATGATAAAATAGTTTTATTGTTATTTATTTCTACTACCGACTTAATATTGAACCTACAGGGTCACACTATAAAAGAGAATGATTTAATGTGGAGGAATTAATTAATAATTGCTGATAATTATTTATTTATGAAATAAATAATTAATTGGCAAAATTAATAATTGAATAAATGAGATTTAATTGATTATAAATTAATTAAGAAAAAGTTCTTAATATTCTTAATTAAGAATTTAATTTTTGGAAATTAAATCAAGTGAGAGAATTATTTCTAAAGTGTTTAGAAAAATAATTAATAATTAAAAGGTGTTTTAATTATTAGTGAGAATAATAAAGGGTTAATAATAATAATATTTTATGAGAAAATTTTCAGCTAAAAATTTTGCCTATAAATATATTATTATAAACCCTATTTTTGCCTCAACCCAAAAAAAAAATTACAAAACCCTAATTCTCTCCACCTCCTCCTCCCTCATTACATCGTTTTCTTGGTGGATACCGGTGGAGTGCTTCACACTTGAGGAGCAGCTGCTAAGGATCTCCGCTCGTGGTTCTTGGATCGCTTTTAAAGGTTAGAAACGATCTCTTGATTTAATTCATGATCTGTATGCGTATAATATGGATTTTATATCGTAAAAATTATTTTACCATGCTTCCGTGATAGATAAAATCCTACAATAACATCATCAACCGTGTTAGCCTCACTCATAGGCTCCACTGGTACCTGACACAATAGGCAAGGTGTTACTAACTTAGAGTCAGAATTCCCTTGAGGGTAAAACTGTCAAGACTACCCATGTAGCCTGACGGAGAACTCGACTTGAGTTCTAATTGATTATTATTATTCTTATGTCTACATATTTTATATCCTATCATTTCCAAGACTTGATAACCTAAGGCTCTGATACCATTTTTGTGGCGCCCAAAAATCCGGGGTCAGGGATCTAGGAGGCCACGCCATCTTCAATCATGTATAACACTTATCTCGTACCATCATATATAAATACTCACACCTTTATGACCCCACACTTATCAACACACACACACTTACAGGTTATTGTCTTGCAAACAAACCATTCATTATTAGAGTATATCAATCCACAAGGTGATAGTTATTACAATCCCAAAAGTGATTAAGTTTTATCGCGAAAATAACCTTTAAGTAAGGTTAGTCCGTCGGCCAAATATCCATTTCTTATTTATTACCTTACATAAGTCATACTTGTAAATAAGCCGGACTAAAAACAACTGAAAACCAATCCAGCTTATTCGGTCTACCTGAGGTACAACACCAAACATCCTACGGAACAGCTGGCCGTTTCCTACCCGTTTCCTGGCTGTGAGTCTCATGATAGGCATCTTGATTCACTGTTGTATTGTGTCAATTTAAGAAAACAAGTGTGAGCTATAATACCCTGCATAATAATGTACAGTATGAAATGACTATATGATAATCTCAAGTATAATTCCATATAAGATAAATATGTTTTATTCAAAAATAGTTTTCCTCGGTGATATAAACCTTCTTTCGAAAACAATTCTTTGGTGGATTTATTATCCTGCAAATACCTTAATGGTAAACCCAACACCTAGGCTTGGGTTACGGTAGTTCATCACAATTCCAATTGGAAGATTTTAGGACATTCACTGGAGTCACCGCATACGATGATCAGTTGTACTACAGAAATAGTAACCTTTTCTACTAGTAGAAGGACGACACCTTCGTATCCCAGTTATCACCCTTGTCGCATTCGGGCTACGTGTCCCATTTTTGGATACACATACTTCACAAGTTCCCGAGTACACAGAGTACCTTCGCCTGCGGTACCTTTGGTAGTCTCCCTAGTACACATAGTACTAGAGTCTACCCCTCCAAGTCCTTTAAAAGAATCCTATCATATCTTTAGAACTCGAACCACATCGAAGTTCCCCAAGCATTTTGCGTGTTGATAGAAACAACTTATCTTATCAGTGTTTATATATATATATATGTACTTCTGAGAATTTTTGGAGGAAGTACTAAGGATGTGAGTTGACTGTTATTAACAGATAATTAAATAAGGGGAAGTTTCTTTTGAAACTATATTCAAAATATTTAAAATAAGTCGAGATAATATTCTTCGACGATCTGAAATTATTCGAATGATTTTCTGAAATTTAGAAAGTATTTTAAATCAGGTTTTATGATTTTTAAATCATATTAAATCATTAAATAAATACTTAATTATTAGATAATTAAATCTCAAAAAATTATATTTTAAAAGAATATTTGAAATAATATTCCTCAACCAATTTATGTTTAAGTAATTAAAGTAATCTTTAATAATTAATAGAGTTTGAAATAAATAATCGTTGGAGAATAATTCTCCTATATTAAATGAATAAATGAAATAATATCCATTATTCGAGTAATTAATTCTAGTTGAGGGAATACGATCTTTGGAAATCGTTTTAATAAAAGTTTGAGGTATTTAATGTTTCGCAAGTGGACATCGAGTCCCTTGGAATAAAATAAGTGTGCACTATGATCGTCCAAAATATCTCCGGAATGATTCCCGAGTTTTTGTTTTAAAAGTCTGACCGGCTCTCGGTCTTACAGTCATACATCACTCTCATGGCGGCTTTAAAACATTCTACGACATATATATCATAACATTATCGCTATATATGCGAAAACTCGAATACTTAGTATCATGGAAAGTATGGTATTTATGCAAAAGATAGTAAAACAATCCTTTCACAACACAACAGTATATTGGGTTGGGTTCGTAAACTTTCCTAGGTACTTTGAGATGGAGGATGCTCTAGGGTCTGCTCGGAAATCTATAATCATAAACACATATCGTTTCGTTAGATTCGATTCTTATTTATGGCGACTCGTACATACGCGCTACTTATTAATTATTCTCACGACTCATTTTACTCTTATTATTCCTTTAAGTACTCATTCATGTCACGGTCTCTTTCTTTTCGAAATCTTTTATGTCTGTTTACATTTCCATCGTCGGCTCCGCTTATGATTTCTAACGATTTTCTAATCGCGCGGTCTTGGTTCAGATATTTTTATAAAATTGAACACTTGAAATTTTTATAGCAGTTAAGGAACTCTATTTACTACTCTTTGTAAAAATTTCATGATTTATGAATATTTTTAAGTTGATCATTTCTATTCTTAAAATTTGTAATTCGTAGCAGTTTTTGTCGCGTAAATCACTTTTACTAAAACGGTCATAACTTTTGATCCATAAATCAGAATCAAGAAATTCAAGCGCCTAAATGATCCTCATAACATTGTATATCATAATCAAGTGTTAATTTTCAAGAAACTACAGTTTATACATTTTGGAACTTCTGCAGAAACTTAAATTTGAGTTTTATTTGTTTTAACGAGGTTACGATTACTATCCGAGTTTCATTTACGTCTTAAATCATTATACCACCACCAAAAAACATCAAATCATCATCCCAACAATAACTCCTCTCAAGAAAATCATGTTCTTGAGGCAAAAATCATCAACCTTAGAACTAATTAACTAAACATCAAGATTACAACAAATCAACCATTAAAACTAAGTTTCTAACTAGGTTTTCAAAGGTTCTTGAAACTTAAACCTTAAATAAATATTGGTCAAAGATTTATAACTTTATTGAAATATTGAGATGTTTTCTTGATGATGTTGGAGTCTTGGTAATGCTTGGTATGGTTTTTGGAACCTAGATCAGCCATTAAAATAAAGAAACCAAAGAAAAGTTACTATACATACTATTCATTATCACTTTTCTAGAATTTATTTTACCCATCAAACCTTAATAAAATGAACTCAAAAATTTATCTTACTTTAGTTTAGGATGTATGAATCTTGGGAATTAATGGTGTATTTTTTCCATGGCTAGAAGAGAGAGTTTTGAATTTGATTTCCCTTTTTTTTGTGTTTGGCCGAATGGAAGAGAAAAGGGGGGGAGAGAGAGGGAGAGATTTTATTGCTTCTTGAAATGCTTCTTATGTAAGATTGTGTTATATGATTTGTATATCTTCTAGTATATAACCTAAGACTAGCAAATCTTGACATATCTTAGGATACATCTTGCTAGCTTCCTAGGTGTACAAGTTAACCTATCTAGTTTAGGTTATAGCTTTACTATTCCTAGCTTGTAGGTCATCATGCTTCCTAGCTTAGGTTACTATTTGATAATTTAACCATGGTTAGTTTCTTACCATAGTTAGTTAGTTTAGTTAGTTTGGTTCGATACGTTTATTTATTCGTTTACGCGTTTGCTCAGTCGCTTATTCATTCTCGTAATAAATACTTGTAAACGGTTCATGGTGTAAATCCTTTCGTATACGTTCTTTAATGTTTTGAAGTATCATTCTTGGATTTGAATTCGTAGGATTTTAAAATTGTAATTATATTGTGATTCCCGTAATCCATGATGGTTCGTAGATACGGTCATTTTTCAAAGTTCGTTTTCTTCGAAAACTAATAGCGTCTACATCACTCATTTGGTACGTATAATCACGTTATCGACTCCGAAACACAATTCCTCATGCACAATATAGTGTGGGATAGAAAGTTTTTCCTGTCTGTCAGGGTTACTATTCATTAAGCATTTTACAAAGTCTCGAAAATTTGAGTTATTACAGTTTTCAAGAAACTAATTTTGATTTCTTGGTTTTAATGGAAAGATCAAGGTTGTTTAAGAGTAGATCAAGGCTCTCATAGGCTTTTCAAGGCTATTGCGTTGTGTAAAAGTTCCAAGGAAGGTATAAATCTCCAATCCCTTAGTATTAAGTTGATCAGTTTGAGTTGTTATCATAATTGGATGATGGATTAAGTGTAGTAGTTGTTTAAGCATGTTTATATCTTTGATTGTTAAGTTGTTTTGTGGATTATAGAGATGTGAATGATACTTGTTAGATTTGAAATTCTTGATCACATTTTGACTTAGTTTAGATGTATAAGTTGAGATCTTGAGTTATGGTTGGAATGGTAATGTTTTGGATCTTGAGTTGTTGGTGAATTGTGGTTGATTTGGTGTAGAATAGTATGGTTAAAATTTGGGAATTCTTAACATATAGCCGTCGTAATGGCTGTTTTTCTAGAGACTGTTTTTGTACATAACTTTTGGATCCCAACACCCACTTCTATGAACTAACCACTGTCATTTTTAGATAGGTTATGATTTAATTTTTGTTTTGATATGTAGATCGCTTTAATCGGATTTACGGTTTAGGAGAAACGACCGTTTTAAGTAACGGCGTTTCGCGAACGAACCCCTGCCCCTTGAGTAACTTTAAGACCATGTTTAAGGCCCCTAAAAGACTTATCGAAACACGAAACAATTATGTAAAGATTCTTTGGAAGTTAATAAGGTCCTCACAAAGGATTCTCCTTAAAATGTTTAACAGTCAATTTTATAAAAATGGTGGAGTCGAAGGTACGCGAGCGATTAACGTAAACCTTTAAGCGTGAAAGCGAGCGTTAGGGTATGTATGAGTAAAGTCTATTTTATTAAGCGGCTGAGGATTAATTCCATCTTATGTTATTATTTATAGGTTATCGGACCCACCCTAAGCTCATTACCACCCCCAGACACTCAAGCAAGTTTTCTACCTGTATTACTGTTGTTGTGATGATATATATATGCGTTATCTTGAGATAATTGCATGAGTATTGTTAGGAAAATCTTGCGATATATATATATATATGCATGTACGTTTTGGGAAGCATGCTGATATGATATATATAGATATATATATATATATATATATGCATGCATGTTTTAAAATCGTGATATTTCATTGTCAAATACAATTGCTTTAAAGTAGAGCCTACATAATACATATGCTAGTATTTAGCAATATTTTGTGTATCCCCTTAGAGTAGGGCATACAAGTTGAATATTTTACCTAAATCAGGAGGCTATGTTCTCGAGTATATTATATATAGTTTTCAAAATTATTAATCGAATAATAATTATTCGATAGTGTTAAATTAGAATTGAATATTATTTTATGAGTATTCATTTATGATTTTTTATTACGATCAGAGATTGTTTTAATTATTCGAATACAGATTCTACTTATGAAACTTATTTTATTTATTAAATGAATATTAGTTTTGAATATTCATTCTAGAAGTTATGATTCCGCTTATTTTATTAAATAATATTCTTTATTTTTTTAAAGAATAATATTTCGATATTCGCCTAATAATTTGGAAAATGATTGATATTATCTAAATCATTCTTACTTTAAATATTTTCGGAGATTATTTTCAAACCTTATCAAAACCATTTTCAAAAGTATAGAGAGGACCCAAACCCCATTTTTAAGTTTAAATTTTCTTTATGAAGGGGATTAAAATATTCGCTCAAAAATAGGGAATCTTGCTCAGTGTTGTATTTTTATATTCGCAACAAAATTGTTGAATAGATAAAGAAGTTTTTGATTATTTACCCAACATTCGGGTAGTAAATTATTGGAACAAGTTTAATCCATTAATAGGCATCGCCTGAGAAATATCGGTTAGTTTTCCTTTCCAATTAGATATGGCTTCTTGGTGGAGCTGTATCAACAAGTTTAACTTGGGGAAAATGGAGATGAGCTTTACGTTTCAGAGTCATGGATTTCATCTGAACTAGGAGTAGCGTAAGTGACCGAGTGGCGCCGGCCCAACCTTATTTTATTGGCCCAAATGGCCCGGAAGTTCCGCTGAGACGGTCCATTCCTTAGGATTCCAGCGTTAGGTCGATAAATAAATTCAACCGTTCTCCTCTACGTGTAGAAAATTATGGGGTTGTACCACTGTGAATGTCGTAAGTTGTCTTCCTCGTGCGGCAAACTCCCGTAATGAGTTCATCATCCAGTCTGGATATCTCTGCAACACTACCCAGAGCACTTTGATAGAAAGGCTATGGCTGAGTGACTGATGAGTGTTGGTAGGGTCAAGCTTTCAAAATGATGTTTTCATCAAATGAAGTATCACGTAACTTCATATTTTGTTAATGATCAAAGAATTGAGTTTCCTTGAGTGGATATAATCCCTTAAGAGTATTTGCGAAAATGTTTTATACAAGTCTTACCTTGTACCTTTATCTATGAGATAAATTTTTGAAAACTAATTATATTTTGAAAAGTAGTAGTTTCAAAGAGTTTTGTAGATAAGATATATGATTATATTGAAGTATCTCGTAACTTCATCTCTTAAAACATATATCTAGTAAATGTTGCATTATGCATGGCAAAGATTTTTAGAAAAATGTTAAGGGAAGGTTAGATATATGAGATCACCTTGTAACGATATTTTTTATATAGTCTACTTAATGGAACTCTATGTATGTTATGCATCACAGATGATTCCAGATATTATAAAAAAGTATATATTGAGTACTTTTACGACTTCGTTGCATTAAGATATCGAACTTGGTTCATGATAGTGTGACCAATACTGTACAAAATACTATGAGAATGCTCATTTATTGTTAATCAGTTATATGTTATTTTGGTGGACTGTGTTGCTCACCCTTACTTTATTCATTCATCAAACAACAACAGCTAGATAAGATGAACATGACCAAGCTCCCAATTCGCGAACGGATCGGAAACGTTCCGCAGTAGGTGTTGGTGTCACTATAGCTGATGTAGGATCTACCGATAAGCTAGGCTTTCAACTTTTGGTGTACCAAACTTATATATAATTATGAATTATTATAATGGAAAGGAACATGTAAAATTATTCATAAATCATTTTATGGTGTAATAACCTCTAATTTGTGGGTCTTAATGACTTGTACTCTTTTCAATTTCATCTCTAAGACTATAACTTGTGTTGTGTATGTATATTATGGGGTCACAATATGCAGTGGTTAGTGGATTACTTCAAGAGTAAGTATTGTTAAGGGAAATGGAACTCGTGATAACCCGGATCCCCGACCCCGGATTTGGAGGTGTTACAACGACGCTCAGGGTATTTTAAGAAACAGCCAAATATAAGTACAGAGTTTCATCCAATAGTGGCTTAGCCAACAGAGGGGATTGAACCATGTATTTCTTTAATTCCTCGAATGTCATCTGAATTTCATCAGTCCATGAAAATTCTTTTACTTTCTTCAAAGCTTTAAAAATGGAAAGCACTAGTCCCCGGACTTAAAGATGAAATGTCATAAAGCTGCAACCCTTCCGATAAGTTTTTGTACATCTTTTACGGAACGTGGAGGTTCCATGTCTAAGATGGCCTTTATCTTGTCTCGATTGACCTCAGTTCCCCTCTTGGAGACCATCAATCCTAAAAAATTTCCATACCCTACTCCAAAAGCACACTTGGCAGGATTTAACATCATTTTGTGATATGTTAAGACATAAAACGCTTCCCTCAAGTGGGTTACATGGTCTGCCTTCACGAGACTCTTGACTAATATGTCATATATATAAAACTTCATGGTTTTCCTAATAAGGTCCGTAAAAATCATGTTTACTAATCTTTCGTATGTGGCTCCTACATTCTTGAGACTAAATGCCATAATGAGGTAATAAAAAACACTAAAGCCGGTGATAAATGATACCTTGGGGATGTAATCCATATGCATTCTAATCTAATTATATCCGCTAAATCCATCCATAAAACTCGGTATCTCGTGCCCCGCGGTAACGTCTATCAGAATGTCTATGTAACGACTAGTATATTTTTATATTGTTTAAATGTGTAATTGTTAAATAATTACATAAATAAAATATGTGTATGGGTTCAGTTAGCTGGATATTATTTTATTATTAATCATATGTGATTATTAGTGTTCGAGGATGATTTGTGTAATTAGTTGTGAAGCTGGGTTGTTTTGGTTTTGTATTTAAAGGTGATTCTATTCAAGATTTATTTTCATAAATATGGAGATTATCTCTAAAATCATTTTTATGGCTTCATCATTTTATTAATTATTTTTAGGAGTTTATAAAATTGAGAAATCAATATTTTATTGATTATTTAGCCATATATGATTTTCAGATTGCAATTATTTGTTAAATCCGTATTTAATTCCAAAATTCCTCAAAAATTATGAAACTCATATTTATTCAAGTTTGGAAAATTCCGAGAATTTTAAAATTATTTTGGTAATTTTTGGGATAAATTTCACCTGCGCGTTGTTTCGTTTATTCGTTAAAAACAGGTATAAATTGTGTTTCAAAAATTATTTTAAAATTATGAAAATTCTATTTTTATTAACTTTTAATTATTTGTGATATTTTATAATATATTTTATTAATGTCCGGGTTTTAATTACCCGTGAGTTATTCGTTAAAAAGTTAAAATACGGGTCAGGCAGTACATTAATCGTTGGGTTATGCAATAAAATAAAAAGGGGCAGACTTAATCGGGTTTAACCCGTTTCTTCCCTTCTCACTTCACATTCTCTCTCCCTCTCATCTCTCTCGTCGACCTATCCTAATCTCTCTCAATCTCACCCTCTCTCGCTCCCTTCTTCTCTCTTCTCGATCCCCCTCTTTTCTTCCCTCTATTTTCTTTCCGTTTTCCCTATTTCGGGAGTTCCCGTTAGCTGTTGGTTTCTGGCGAGGCGAGTCGCCACCGCCGTGCTCAACTCCGGCTTGTTTCCGGTACCGCCGCTTTGAGTTCATATTTCCGGCTTGTGTCTAGTGTCGGTTGTGTGTGTGTGCCTTCTGTGTGCTTCATGTTCTTCCCCACCCGTTTCCGGTTGCCACCGGTTTATCTCCGGTGAGGCGGCCGAAATCTGCTGCATCCGCATATATGTATATATATGTGGGTTATGTATGTGTATTTACTGTATATGTGTGTGTGTGCGTGTGTGTGTGTTTATGGAGTGAAGAAGATTGGGTTGGTGTTTTACCTTTGATTTGAGAATGATAGTAGCATCACCATGTTTGTTATGATAGTATCTTTCTTAGAAATCAATTTCATATCTATTTTATGGTTATATGTTGCTTATTTGTTATTGTTAAGTAGGAGTAATTGTTGTTTGAAGCATTTCTAGAATCATGTTAGAATTTGGTAAAAGAATTTGAATGGTATTAAACCTGTTTAGGTTTGAATTTTGTTTTTAAGGTCTTAGGATCTGTTTTCTTGTTAAATTCCTATAAAATTCATTATTAATCGGATTATTATGATTTTATATTTTTTAGAAAGATAATTCAATTATCTACAACTTTTGGGCTTTAAGTTTTTCGAAATTCATTTCATAAGTAGGTGATTTATGCGGTTCTTTGTAACCTAGCATAATATTTTCGAAGGTAATAGGCAGATTTTGAAATTTTATAGTAAATTGAAAATTTATCAGAAAATTTTGAACAAAACCATTCTGGAAAGATATTTTTAAACACTACATTTTGTGTTCATAACTCAGAGTCATATTCTGTGATTTAGAGGTCTAAAATATCAAATTACTTCTGTGATCAGGGCCTGACTCTGTTCAGGCAGCCCGCATTTATTCAATTTCTTAATTCGTTATTTATCCGTTTAGAATGAGTCTTACCATTTTGAAAAGATCTCAGAAGTATCTGCAACTTTCATGTTTTATGATGTTTCATTTGACTTGATTATAGTAGAGTAAATTAGTATTCTTTGGGGACTGATTGGTTTAAACTTTAAATTTTAATAGTCTATATGTAAGATATTTTGGGTGTGCAACTTTTGTTAATGGTTATAGGATGGCATGATTGATAATGACTTGTTTTATGAAAATACATGTTATTATATGCCTATTTGAGATTGAGTTCTGTAGCTAATTATTAGAGTGTGATTTGAATATGTGTATAGTTACTAGACTATGTGATATATGTGCAAGGTGATTTATTTAAGTGTTTACTCAAGTTGAATTGGTGATGCTAAATTATATAACTGTAAGTTCCAATACTATAAATTATTAAGTATACTTAATTTTTTAGGTGCCGCAAGTCTGGGCGGGTAATTTTCCTTAATTGTTAGGTGCCGCAAGTCTGGGTGGGTAGTTTTCTTACTTGTTTACTTTTATGTTGCTGCAAGTTGAGTCAGCTTTATTTTTTTATGCCTTCTGTGTGCTTCCTGTTCTTCCCCACCCGTTTCCGGTTACCGCCGGTTTATCTCCGGTGAGGCGGCCGAAATCTGCTGCATCCCCATATATGTATATATATGTGGGTTATGTATGTGTATTTACTGTATATGTGTGTGTGTGCGTGTGTGTGTGTTTATGGAGTGAAGAAGATTGGGTTGGTGTTTTAGCTTTGATTTGAGAATGATAGTAGCATCACCATGCTTGTTATGATGGTATCTTTCTTAGAAATCAATTTTATATCTATTTTATGGTTACATGTTTCTGATTTGTTATTGCTAAGTAGGAGTAATTTTTGTTTGAAGCATTTCTAGAATCATGTTAGAATTTGGTACAAGAATTCGAATGGTATTAAACTTGTTTAGGTTTGAATTTTGTTTTTAAGGTCTTAGGATCTGTTTTCTTGTTAAATTCCTATAAAATTCATTATTAATCGGATTATCATGATTTTATAGTCTCTAGAAAGATAATTCAATTACCTACAACTTTTGGGCTTTAAGTTTTTCCACATTCAGTTCATAAGTAGGTGATTTCTGCAGTTCTTTGTAACCTAGCAGAATGTTTTCGAAGGTAATAGGCAGATTTTGAAATTTTTTACTAAATTAAAAATTTATCATAAAATTTTGAACAATACCATTCTGTAAAGATATTTTCAAACACTAAATTTTGTGTTCACAACTCAGAGTCATATTCTGTGATTTAGAGGTCTAAAATGTCAAATTACTTCTGTGATCAGGGCTTGACTCTGTTCAGGCAGCCCGCATTTATTCAATTTCTGAATTCGTTATTTATCCGTTTTGAATGAGTCTTACCATTTTGGAAAGATCTCAGAAGTATGTACAACTTTCATGTTTTATGATGTTTCATTTGACTTGATTAGAATAGAGTAAATTAGTATTCTTTGGGGACTGATTGCTTTAAACTTTAAATTTTAATAGTCTATATGTAAGATATTTTGGGTGTGCAACTTTTGTTAATGGTTATGGGATGCCATGATTGATAATGACCTATTTTGATGAAAAATTTATGATGACAAATCTGTGGATACTTGGCTTGTATCTGGATATATACTAGCACGGAAAATGCATATATGACAATGTGTTTTGCTTTAATATTATACAGTGACTTACTTTTGTATTGCTTTTAGATTGTGGCAAGTGGTCGTAAAGTTTATATAGTAGTATTATACTACTATAATTTAGTATTGTGATAGCAACGATGTGTTTTATGGAAATACATGTTAGTATATGCCTATTTGAGATTGAGTTCTGTTACTAATTATTAGAGTGTGATTTGAATATGTGTATAGTTACTAGTCTATGTGATATATGTGCAAGGTGATTTATTTAAGTGTTTACTCGAGTTAAATTGGTGATGCTAAATTATATAACTGTAAGTTCAAATATTATAAATTATTAAGTATACTTAATTGTTTAGGTGTCGCAAGTTTGGGCGGGTAATTTTCCTTAATTGTTTAGGTGCCGCAAGTCTGGGTGGGTAATTTTCTTACTTGTTTACTTTTATGTTGCTGCAAGTTGAGACAGCTTTATTTTTGTATGGTTATAAGGTTAAATTATGGAATTGAAAAACAGGTGGATAGTCCTAATTACGAATACTTCATGCCAAAATTTTCTAAAATTCCCCTGTATCTAAATCTATTTGACTTATTTGATTTCATTAATTTGAAAGCATGTTATGATTGTTAGATGTAACACGTATAGGATATGTCTGGGTAAGAACATTGAAATGACTTGTGGGTTGTATTTGTGGTGTGGTTATTCAGGGTACTGTCCATATTATGAATAAAATTATAAAAATACGAATTGAAATATGAAATAAAAGTAATAATTAATAACTGTATTAGAATTGACGTTTGGGAACTTTTGACTTTTGATTGTTGTTGTTGGGTTAACTTGGTGGTTGGGACTTGTGAAATTGGGTTGTGATGATTGTGTTGTTGATTTGACGTCGAGTTGTTCGACAAGATAGTCCGATAAATAAAGGAAGTGTTGCTCGATTTTCGGGAAAACAAATTACGGAAATACGGGAGCGCATCCAATAATTATCAGGACGTCAAGCAAATATACATGTATACTTTATATGGAACCTGATTGTATGTCATGGTGAAGTATTTTGCCAAAACCAATAACCTTAATTTCGTAAAATGAGGAGTATACGTATTTTTTGGAAATGAACACCGAACCGATTTTCGAGAACGTGAACCCTAATTGTTGCGTGTATTATAATAATAAATATAACTACGAGTCGAATTTTGGTATCATTTGGGGTAGAGTTAATAGCGAGGATATGTCAAGCATACCTAGATATCTAACATAGAGTATTTCGACCCTGTGGTTTCTAGTCGGGAAACTGAAAGTGGATGTTGGACTAAGAATAACCTAGTGGGCAGTCGACGCGCTCAGTAGGGTTTCAACCGAAGAACCTGAGTGTTGAAGTCGAATGCAAGGTGATCTAGTGGTTAGACGATAAAGCCTGAGTGTCCGAGTTGGCTCAGAGTCGATCAGTAATAGTTATAAAGCTCTGCAAGGGAAGTACCCCTGACCATATCTTTATGGTTCAGCATATATGAATATATTGTTGTTTTATTCTCGTAGTGGAACAGAACGTTTTAAGTTACGTATCCCCTGTGTTCAAATTGTTTTACTAACTTATGTTTTGGAGGAAAAGTAACTTATGAAAATGCCTATCTCTAAATTTTGAATAAAATGAAATATTTTGGAAAATGTGTTGTGATATAATTGTTTGACAAGAGATAGGTAAGTGATTTGGAAAACTGGATAAAAATGATCAGATAATTGGATGAGTGTGCGCAGGAGGCCCGTAACGGCCTGGAAGATAGCGTAAGAGGCGAATTGGTTGTGCACCCTATTATAACCACCAGCCCAGCATGACAGAGACCTAGCTAGTCTCTGAGTTCTGGAACAAGTTTCATGGGATAGCCAAGATAGAATTATCCTATGGAGATAGCCTGATCAGCTGTCTCACCAGGGATCATCCAATACATTAATATCTGAGCAAGTTTTATTGGTCTTGTGATGGGACAAGTTTTATGGGTCCTGTGATGGGACAAGTTTTATGGTTCCCATAACGGAACAAATGATTTTGGGTCCCCGTAGTGGGACAAATGGTTTTATGGGTCCTGCGATGGGATGGAAGATTTGAAAATAAAAGTAGCATGCTAAAATTGAACTCTGGTATTTACACAGCACAATTAATGAAATGTTTTATAGAGCATGCTAGCTATTGATAATCCAGTTTTCATCGGTTTTCACATGTTTACTTGTTTTATAAACAAGTTATGATTTATGTTCCTATAAATGTTTAACATAAATTATTTTTGATTATTATTCATATAGTGGTACTGCTAAGCAATTGATTGCTCACTCTTGTAAAATATTTTATATATGTATTACAGATACCTAGGAGATGCTTCCGTGGTAGTCGGGGCAGAGTTCCAGCTCCTTCTGTGTCAGGCTCCTCTGAGGTAGTTGTGTCAGACCAGAAATGGTCTGTTGAGTTGTTGTATTAAGATAGTATTGTCAAGGTGGTTGTAATGAGTTAGTTTTACTGTTATGATGACCTAAGGCATACTTAAACCTGGAAAAGATCCTGGTAAGAGGGGTTGTGATTATGTTTTATCAGTGAAATGAATTTTATTATGTTACTTGTTGTGTTGTGGATGACGTCAACTCCTGACCCAGGGGTTGAGTCTGTCACAGTCTATTCTTGGGAGAGGGGAACAATCCTTCGGGCATGAATTATATAGATCAGTGAAATTAACACACATTCTCCACTTTCCTTTAGCCTTCTTTACCGTTATAGGATTTGCTAACTATTCTGAAAACTGTATCTCTTCAATGAAACCAGCTTCTAACAACTTCTCAACTTCTTGCATGATAGCTTTCTGCCTTTCATAGTAAAAACTACTTTTCTTTTACTTTACAGTCTTTCGATTTGGATTCGCGTTCAACATGTGGACGATCAATTCTGGGTCTATATCGGGCATATCTACTTCCGACCATGCAAATACATCATTATTATCTTGCAAAAATGTTATTAACTTTCCTTTATAGGAATCCTCCAATGATGCTCCAATGATGCTATAACAAAATTTACTTTCTCGGGATCCTAGGGAACCAAAGGAATCGGGATTAAGTCTTTTGCTAGTTTTCCTCGCTTTTCATCATTCTCACGAATATTCAGATCCTAAATGGGCAAGACCTGCCCCCGACTCCATCTTCCCTCAGCGAGGCTACATAACAGCTTTTGGCCATCTTCTGATCTCCTCTCTCTTCTCCTATTTTGTCTCTGGTTGAAAACTTGATTACTGAATGGTAGGATGAGGGGACTGCCTTGAAGGCATGTATACCTGTCATAAAGGGGATTGTAGTATACGTTGATCCAGCCTTAACCACTACAAAGCTCAACATTTGCATGGCTTGTCTTGGCTCCTGCCCCATTATTAGGGGTAGTTTAATTATCCCTTCAACCGGACATTCGACTCCAGTGAACCCATATATCAGCATATCAGTCAGGGTTAATTGAGAATCGTTGTATCCCATCCTTATAAAGGTATTATAGAGTAAGATGTCTATTGATGCTCCATTATCTACAAGGACTCTCTTTACCGGGCTATTTCCTATGATAGGTGTTATGACTAAGGGATCATCATGAGAATACTTGACCCCTTCCAAGTCAAAGTCATCGAATGCTATTGTTATTCCTGTCTTGACCCTCTTCGAAGCTTCTCCAACTATGTGCATGATTTCTCTAGCATATGTTTTCCTTTAGTTTTTAGATGAGCCTGCTGTAGTCAGTCCTCTAAAGATCGTATTTATCACTCGTATACTTACTCAATTTTCCTTTTTGATGAAGGAATTCAATTTCATCTTTCATCAATTGCACTCATCGGTGTCGTGACTAGCATCCTTGTGAAATCAGAAATATTTTCTTTTATCTAGCTTGGCAGGATCAGCCTTCAGGGGCTTAGGCTAGAGAACATCTCTATCTCTCTCGATTTTCATCAAGATTTGGCTCCTAGGAGCTTCTAGTCTCGCATACTCAATAAATGTTTGCCCAGGTCCCCCCTTCTTGGGTGGTGAATCAGCTTCTTTGTCAACCCTTGTATACTTGTCCTTTGCACTGTATTATTTGTCTGTCTTCCGCTTCTATCCACCAGTGGTCTCATTCATCACCGTTGTTTTCTTCATGCTTTCTTCAATTGGATATATTCTCCCGCTGTACTTTGGAGTTACAACATATTTTCTGGTTACCGCTTAGCCAAAGACATCCTAAAGAACTCATCCTTGGTTTCTTGTTGTAACGCTATTATAGCTACCTTGTCATCAAGATTTGGGACCTTCAGGGCTTCCTTTGTGAATAAATTCAAGTAGTCCCTGAGAGACTCCTTTGTCCCTTGCACTATACTCATGGGAGAAGCAGAGCTTTTTTTATGCATATTCTCGCTGATGAACTGCTTGATGAAAGCTTCACTTAAATCTCTAAAGGATCCAATTGAGTTTGGTGGCAAACGATTGTACCACCTTTGGGCCATGCTTGATAAAGTTTGAGGGAAAGCCCGACATTTGATCGCATCATTCACGGGCTGCAGCAATAGTGCATTAGAAAAGGTCATGGCGTGATTAGCGGGATCCCCCGTTCTATCATAGGCCTTTATAGTCCGCATCTTGAACTTCCTTGTGATGTGGGTGTTCATGATTTCTTCCTTGAAAGGAAGGGTTGGATCTTCTGGGTCTCCGATGGAAAGCAACTCAAATGGGTTTCCTCGAGGGACATCCATCGATTTTCTCCTAAGAGTTTCCTCAAATTGATGATTTGAGCAATTCTCCTAGTTCTAATAGCTTAGTTGGCTCTTGTTGGTTGTCTAGCCTGACTTCTCTCCATATCTTTCCTTAGCCTTAGTATTTATGCCTCATGAGCACATATCATTTCTTTGAAAGTCTGGGATGCTACTTCTTGAACTTCTTAAAATTTGGGTTGCCTGTCTCCAACACCGCCACTCGGTTTTGGATCCACTATTTCAGACCAAGCTGAAACCTTCGCGCTTTCTTCTCTTCGGTATTCACAAACTCAGGCACAAATCTTGACAGCTCAGTAAACTTGGCCTCATATTCCGCCACTGTCATTTTATCCCGTTTCAATTCCAAAAACTTAATCTCCATCTGGGTCTCCATAAACCTAGGGAAATACTTGTCTAAGAATAGTCGGGTAAATCTATCACATGGAATCACAGCATCAGTCTCTAGGTTTCGTTTGGACTCCCACCAGTAGTTAGCTTCTCCTTTCAGCATGTAAGAAGCGAAAATGGTCTTATATCGTTCCTCTACACCTAGTATCTCGAAGGACTTTTCTATCTCTTTGAGCCAGGTCCGTGCTTCAACGGGGTCGGCAGATCCTAAAAACTCTGGGGGTTTGAGAGATTTGAAGGCCCTAAAGGCAGTGGCTGTAGTCTGTTGAACAACATGTGGTTGTGGTTGAATAGGCTGTTGGTTCAGATTTGCTCTTAACAGTTCCATAAATTCATTCATGGGGTTCCCTCCCTGATGGGTATCCTCAGCCTCTTGTTCTACATAGTCTTCCTCGTCATATCCATTATAGTCTAGGTCTTCTTCACTTTCCTCATTTACTACAGGGTCGGGTCCATTCCGTTGTTGGTTAACAGATTCTGCGGGCTGTGCCCTGGTTCCTCTTCTACGGGGTGGCATTGTTCTGATAATGAAAATTTGTCAATATAGTTGCAATATTTTATAATTGGATTAATTTATTCATATGTAAGCATGTCATCTATTATCTAGCATGTTTTTATTGAGTGCAATAATATGGAAATCAATTACTTAATAACTGCTAGATATATATACCATAGGGTCTCCCAATTATATCTTGGGGACAAAATAACTAACTGAGTTCATACATGCCTTGATTATAATACATCACTACTTGTCCTGAATAATGAAATACAAATACATAAGACGTGTACCCTGAAGGGCTAGGAACGCTATCTACTACTAGCTATCCTATCAAAATTGGTGACAAGTCACCCAGCCTTCTTCAAGGTCCATATCTAGTCACTAGTCCCTCAGTCACTGTCACTGCGCGTGAGGTCACGCACCCTCCTCATCGCTCCTGCCAACATCAGCTCTGCATCAATACTGGGATGTATCCTCTAATCGCTGTCATCCTCATCTGAACCCGGGTACGAAGCTCAATCCCATCAATCTATCTACGGGCTATGGCTGGGGAAGCAGCTCTGAAGTCCCCTGGGTATCCTAGTCCGATGGCTCTCTCAGCTGTCAGTGCCTGGCATAACTCCACAATGTGAGCAGATGCCGCAGTGATCTCAGCGTTAAGCTGAGCCACCATCCAGTCGTGTACAGCTACATGTATGGTCGCCGGGGGTGGTAGAGGTGAGTCTGGATCGTTAGAGGATATATCGTAAGCCTCGTAGACCTGTGCATATATCCCTTCCTTCTTAGAGTCGGAATTCCTTTGAGGGTAAAACTATCAAGACTACCCGTGTAGCCCGACGACGAACTCGACTTGAGCTCTAATTGATTATTTTATTATTCCTATGTCTACTTATTTTATATCCTATCGTTTCCAAGATTTGATAACTTAAGGCTCTAATACCATTTCTGTGGCGCCCCGAAATCCGGGATCAGGAATCTCGGAGGCCACGCCATCTAAACCACTATAAACCACATACCTCACATCACAATATATAAATACTCACACTTTACGACCCCACACTTATCACACACACACTTACAAGTTATTGTCTTGGAAACGAACCATTCATTACTAGAGCAGATCAAACCACAAAGCGATAATTATTACAACCCAAAAGTAATTAAGTCTTACTGGGGAATAACCTTTAAGTAAGGCTAGTCCGTCGGCCAACTATACGCTTCTTAATTATTACCTTACATAAGTCATACTTATAAATAAGCCGAACTAAAAACAACTGAAAACCAATCCAGCTTATTCGGACTACCTGCGGTACAGCACCAAATAATCTACGGAACAGCTGGCCATTTCCTACCCGTTTCATGGCTGTGGTTCTCATGGTAGGCATCTTGATTCACTGTTGTGTTGTGTCAATTTAAGAAAACAAGTGTGAGCTATAATGCCCAGCATAATAATATACACTATGAAAATGACTGTATTATAAGCTTACGTAAAACATCACATATGATAATTATATTTTATTCGAAATTAGTTTTCCTTGGTGATACACACCTTCTTATGAAAACAATTCTTTAGGGGATTTTATTATCCTGCGAATACCTTAATAGTAAACCCAGCACCTAGGTTTGGGTTACGGTATTGCATCACAATTCTAATTGGAAGAATTAGGGCACTCGTTGGAGCCACCGCATACGATGATCATTCATAATACGATAATAGTAACCTTTTCTACTAGTAGAAGGACGACACCTTCGTATCCCGGTTATCACCCTTGCCGCATTCGGGCTACGTGTCCCATTTTTGGGTATACACATACTTCACAAGTTCCTGAGTACACAGAGTACCTTCACCTGCGGTACCTTTGATAGTCCATCTAGCACACATAGTACCAGAGTCTACCCTTCCCTTCTCCTTTTAAAAGATTCTATCATATCTCGAGAACTCGAACCACATCGAAGTTCCCCAAGCGTTTTGCTTGTTGATAGAAACAGTTTATCTTACTAAGATATAAATGTATATATATATATATATATATGTACTTCCAAAATTTTCGGAGGAAGTACTAAGGATGTGAGTTGACCGTTGTCAA
Organism: Apium graveolens; assembly: GCF_009905375.1. Classification (NCBI taxonomy): domain Eukaryota; kingdom Viridiplantae; phylum Streptophyta; class Magnoliopsida; order Apiales; family Apiaceae; genus Apium; species Apium graveolens. The sequence continues at coordinate 145,152,903 of NC_133651.1, read as the reverse complement.
CAGATAATTAAATAAGGGGGAAAAGTTTCTCCTTGAAACTATATTCAAAATATTAAATAAGTCGGGATAATATTCTCCGACGATTTGAAATTATTCGAATGATTTTCGAAAATCAGAAAGTAATTTAAATCTGGTTCTACGATTTTTAAATCATAAATAAACCCTTTAATAAAAAGTAAATAATTAAATGATAATCGATAAATAGTTAAACCTCGAAGGAGTTTACTTTTAAAAGAATAAATAATATTCCTCAACTAATTTATGTTTAATACATTAATAACTTTAATATTTAATCGAGATTGAAGTAAATATTTAATGGAGAATACTTCTCCCTAATAAATGAATAGTAAGTAAATATTTCTTGTCCAAATGGTAAAGTATAGTTGAGGGAATACGATCTTTGGAAATCATTTTAATAAAAGCTTGAGGTTTTTAATATTGGTAAGTGGACGTTTTGTCCCTTTAAAACGTACTACTATGGACTTGTAATCGTCCTATAATATCACCGGAATGATTTCCGGGTTTTTATCTTGAAATCCTGACCGACTCTCAGTCTTATTATAATACGTCACGCTTATAGCGGAATTAAACATACACGATATATACTTATCGTACAACATCGCTATATCATGCAAAAATTCAATAACTACTTATCATGGCAAACATGGTACTTATGTAATGATAATAAAACAATCCTTTCACAACACAACAGTAAATGGAGTTGGGTTTGTAAACTTGCATGGGTATCTCGAGGTGGAGGATGTTCTAGGTTCCGCTCGGAAATCTATAATCATAACATAATTCACTTTGTTAGGTCCCGTTCTAATTTACGGCTACCCGCACTCATGCGCTAATTAATATGCACCCTCTCAACTTATTTTATCCTTATTATTCCTTTAAGTCATTATTCACATCATGGTCGCTTCCTTTTTCAAAGTATCTTAAGTTCATTTTCCGTTTTCGTCGTCGGCTCCACTTATGGATTCTACGGTTTCTAATCGCGCAGTCTCGGCTCCGATATTTTTATAAAATTGAAAAATAATTATTTTCACTTGAAATTTTTATGGAAGTTAGGAAACTAAAAATAATACTCTCTTTAAATATTTCATGATTTATGAACATTATTAAGTTGATCCTTTATATTTTCAAAGTTCATAATTCGTAGCAGTTTTTGTCGCGTAAATCACTTTTAGTAAAACGGCCATAACTTTTGATCCGTAAATCGGAATCAAGCGATTCAAGCGCCTAAACGATCCTTATAACATTTCCTATCATAATAAAGGGTATTTTTCAAGAAAATACAGTTTACATCTTCGGTACTTTCTGCAGAAACTTAAGGTAACGTTTTATTCGTTTTAACGAGACTACGTTTACGATCGGAGTTTCGTTTACGTCTTAAATCTTTATACTACCACCAACAATCATCATATCATCATCAGCGCACTAACTCCTCTCAATAACATCATGTTCTTGAGGTAACAATAATCAACCTTAAATCTACTTAACTAAACATCAAGATCTTAACAATATAACCACTAAAACTAGGTTTATAACTACATACTAAAAGGATCTTGAATTTGAAGCTTAAATAGAGTTGGGTCAAAGAGTTTTACCTTTCTTGAAAGCTTGAGATGTGTTCTTGAGTATGTTGGAGTCTTGGAAGTTCTTGGTATGGTTTTTGGAACCTAAAACCACCATTGAAATCAAGAAACCAAAGAAGAGTTACTATTCATACTATTCATTCTCAACTTTCTTGATTTTATTTCACCCATCAAACATTGATAAAAAGAGATCAAAGAATTATCTTACCTTAGTTTGGTTGTTAGGAAGCTTCAAAATTAATGGGAGGATTTATCCATGGCTAGAACTTGGAGATTTGATTTTGAATTCCTTGATGAAGAAGAAGAAGCCGAATGGAAGAAATGGGGAGAGAAGAAGTGTTTTTATGCTTGCTTTCTTGGTTGCTTCTAGGAAATTATGTTGGTGATATCTTATATTGATTTGATATTCTCTAGTTTAGAATCCTAGGTTTATTCTTGTTTCCAAATCCATGGACAAATCTAAGTAGCTTCCTAGTTTACAAGCTAAGCTACTTGTTTTAGCTTCCTTAGCTCACTATTTCATTAGCCTTGGTTGATCATCCTATATCTAGATCACTATTTGATAAAGTAACCATGGTTACTTTCTTACCATGGTTAGTTAGTGCGTTACGTTTATTTAATCATTTACGCGTTCGCTTGGTCGCTTAAACGTTTTTGTAATACTTCCTCGTAAATGGTTCGTGACATAATTCCTTTCGTATTTATTCCTTATGTTTTGAATTATCATACTTGGATATAAATCTGTAGGGTTTTAATCTTGTAATTATATTATGATTCCCGTAATCCTTGATGAGTCGTAAATATGGTCGTTTTTCAAAGTTCATTTTCTTCAAAAACTAATAGCGTTGATATACACGCATTTGGTACGTATAATCATAATATCAACTCTGAAACTCATTTTCTCATGCACTACATAGTGTGGGCTCAAAAGTTTTTCCCGTCCGTCAGGGTTACTATTCATTAAATGTTTTATAAGGTCTCAAAAATTTGAGTTATTAAATTAGTTACCTAAGAGTTAGGTTCAAATCATAAATAGATTCGAGACCCGAAGTATCAAGAACCATGTTTAGGGATAGGGAATGGGATATGGTATTCCTCTTTCTTCTTCACTGTGAGTGTGTGATTTAATTTCGTGAACCTTACAAGTGTTTCACTCTTCTCTCCACTCATGTTTACACTCATTCTCACAAGTGTATCACTCCTCTCATAGCTCCAAAATCCATATGTACATGCAAGGAAAATCACCTTAGCCATCCTTAAGGAGGTCACAGGTGGTGCAATGGGAGTTCGCAAATCCCCATCCTCGGTAGATGAATCTGAGTCATAATCTACAAGTTGCTAGTTTCCCTTTTAGGGTTACACTTTTGAACTCTGGGAAGGTAAACAATGATCCAAAGAATTTAGCATAAAGATCAAAGTTCCCTTCAAATGTTAGTGAAGACATTTCCTTTTGACTCATCAGGTAAATCTGAATCATTGTCAATAAGTTGTCAATCTGCACTTATGTCAGATCCACTATCCGCAGATGCATCTAGGGGATTTAAGCCTGGGAGGTAGACACTAACCACTGACATATGGCTATTGGATCAGTATCATCTCCTAACACCTGTAAAGGCAATTGGTCCATTAAAGAACCTTGAACAATCGAATCTGACCGTAAAATGGTCGAAACTCTTGTTTTCGTCAACTCATCCTTTGTGTGTGTAACATCTCCTTGTGCATCAAAAAATTGTTTATGTTCGAGGTGGTGACACTACATCAGATACCCTGGCCGACAGGCGAATTTCAATAGACGCGCCATGTTGAGAGGATGAATCTAGTAACTGTTTTTATGCTTTTTCAGCCATTACATCTTTTTAAGAAGATGAATGAGGGCTAGCAGTTGCCTCGATTTAAATACTACTCATCTTTGTAGGAGACATAGCTGCTGGGTTGACTTCAGAATCTTCCTTATGTGGTGCACTAAGGCACTATCTCCCTCACGCTCATTCATACTTCAGTTTAGGGGTAAGAGAGTGTTGGTTGGTTTTGTTTCTGTGTTTATCTTTACAGTCTGAGATAGAAGTTGTGGGTTTTCAATCTCATGACTATCAACGAAAGAAGGCCATTTGAGGATGAACCTGTATCATAGAACATATGGCAATATAGAGCTAAAATGCATTTAAGATCAATAATGAATGAAAACTATGTATTTGATCTATTAAGATAAATGATGTACAGTAGTGATTTCAAAAGATTTTAATGAAATAAGCAACCACCACTGTAGAAAGAAGTTTGATTTTTCTCTTAAAACTGTTTGAGTGCACAAGTCTGTTTTTATGCATAAAAAGATTAATAATCATGTCTTTTATTTATGAAAAAGACACAGACTCATGACCTAGCAGTATTAAGAAGAGAAAGAAAGATTTGTCTTTCAATATGAATGAGTTTTTTTAAAAGCATTGATCACTTACGGTAAAGTCTAAGCAATTCTCATTCATGTCAAAAGCTCCATAATCTATCTTTATAAAACTATTACCAACAATATTGTTTATTGATAAATAATCTTAATAAGAATGACTATGCTTCTAATTTCAAATTATAGTGAATCTTTCAGATATAGCAACTCATATAAATTCACTAGAACTTAAAATCTCACAATTATCTGCAAAAATATTAACAATATATCATTGACTGATACTTGTCAAGTACTTTAGATACCAATAATTATGTTGCACCTTATTTTAATATAATTTAAATCATGAAACTGATTTGACATGAAATCATCTAACATCATAATTTAAATATATTAAAATTAGATATCAATGAATTAAATACCAATTATATATTAAATAGATATTAGCATTCAATTTCATATTCTATACAATTGTTAACTCCTAACAACTATAATATCTCGGACAATATTGGTTCGATAAATAAAGCAACATTAACCAACATTATCTTTTTTGCATTCTTAGAAAATTATTCTAAGTTCCATATACTTTGATCCATTGAGTATTGCATATATATCAAAGTATTTAGGAATTTGCAAGTAAGTATAAAAATTATTATAACTTGACCACAAATGGTTACTTCTAATAAAGCATCAAATACTGTAACCATAATTGTACTTTAAGAAAGATTTTTACACTATTTATACTAGTATAAGTGACTGAGGATAAGCTGTTAGGTCACACAACACTATAGAAGGGGGTTGAATATAGTATTTATACAATCAAATAGATTTAGAATACAAGTATGTAACAGTAATCAAATTTATTCAATATAATAAGCTCTGTTACAAAGTAGGTTAAACTATTCTCTCAGTGATGAACAATATCACTAAGAGCTGCTAGGTTATAATGAATAATGTTCTCGTGAATGATAACACATATAATGTAAACCCTAAGCTGTGTCTATATAGTACACAGTTACAAGATATCTTCTAATTGATATGGAATATAATTATGTCTCCTAAAATATATCAATCAAATATTATCTTCTACAAGTCTTCTAGCTGTCCAACTCTTCATGCATATCTTCTTTTGTTTTAGTCCAGATCTTCTCCTGTAAATCAGCCGCATTCCTTATCTGAAGTACCCGCACTTAAGTCCTGATATAAATCCTGAGGGCCTTAAGTTCTGATATAAGTTCTGACTTCAGTAAGTCCTGATTTCCAGTAAGTACTGATAAGTCCTGATATTAAGTTCTGAAACTAAACACAAATCAGATTAGACATGACATCTCAAATATATCTAAAAATCTCCCCCAAATTGTAAATTATAAAAAATATACAAGTTAATAGATTTGATAATGTCAAAAACATTTAAGTACAAATACAATGAGAGTTTATTTAAACAACTAACTACAACTTACAGTCCTTGCAGCTTTTACCAATTTTACTGAGTCAATCTGAATCCAAAGTGATTCTTGACAAAGTTTGATATCATCTTCTCTTCTGCATTTCTCAGGACTTGAGCTAATGTAGCCTTGACTTGCTTCATTTCTTCATCTTGACTTCCAATTTGGTAGATTACAGTCCTAAGTGCTGAGATGTGATTTCTTTCAAATCCATCACCAAGTCTGATTACTCTTGGATGAGATGAGTCTTCATTATAGCACAGACATTTCTCTTTCAGAATAACTTTAAGTTTAGCAGAATTCTTCTTCATTGGAATTTCACTTCCATCATCTTCAACTATCTTTGGAACAAATTCTGCAACCCTTGATCTAGAGATTCTGGCTTTATCCCTTATAGTCTTCATGATGAAATTTGACCATCTTCTGGTAATCTCAGACTTTATCTCCAAAAGATAATGAAAGAATTGAAGTTATTTCAGAGATTTGTTCAGCACATCTGATTCTGACATTCTGTATGTTCTTCCATCTTCAAGAAATAGAATCAGCTTTTCTTTGACATTACTTTTATCATGAGCATCCAGTACCACTTGAACAGATATAACCTTGTCAAGGTGTTTCTGTGTAACTTCCTCAAGAGGTTTTTCAGTTAATAAGAATGGATCTCTGGTAATTACTTCAACTCCTGTTTTGATCTTGGCTTCTTTAGAACCTAATCCAGCTCTGTCTCTTGCTTCTCTGGCTTTCAATCCAACAGTCATAAAATTAGATAACAGTTGACTTTTCTTAGGATCTGATGGTTTAATATTTTTCCATAGGAGTTTCTTCTTATTAGTAACTGTCATCTTGCCTAAATTAACTTGAGCTCTGTCAGAAGTTGATGTCTTGATGACTTGTTCAGGATTTACAGATTCTTCTGTAGCTTGCTGTTCTTCACTCTGAACAACTTGAGCTATGTCAGAGGTTGTCTTAGATTCTTCTGTTATCTTCTTTCTCTTCAGATTTTCAACAGTTTCATCTTCTGCAGCTGTATCATCAAAAACCTGAACCATTTTGCACACAGGTTTCATCAGGATTTGAGTAATCTTCATCTCCTCTTTCTTTGTTGGTTCATCAATCTTTCCTTTCCCTTTTGCCTTGGGATCAATTTCAACTTGTGATCTTGTCTTGGGCTTTGAAGCCTCAAAAGTTTACCTTTCCTTGATCACAATTCCTTTTACCTTAGGCCTTAGAGGTTTCATTGCATTAGAAGCTTTAGACTTAGGATTTGTCTTCTCAGCTGCAAATCTAGCTTCTTCCTCCTTTAGAGTCTCTAAATCCATTCCAGGATTATCCTTGAGAAATAATCTTTTAACAATCTCTTCATCAACTGTCTGAATCTTGGGATCTTTATAGTAGACAGTAGTCTCCCTTCCCTTAAGCTTTAGAGTTTGTAAAAACTTCTGAGAGTCTTGACTTCCATACTGAATCAGAATATCAGAACTTGCTTTCAGAACTTGAGCATTCACAGCTTCAGAACTTGTATTCTTCTGTGTAGAAGATTTCTTAAAATCAGAAATTAGTTTCTGTGAAGAAACTTTACTGCTTTGCCCTTGACCTTGACCTTTGCCCTTAACCTTGACCTTTGCCCTTGCTAGGGTTTCCCTGGTCATCTCCTTTATCATCATTCTTCTTCAGTACTTGAATAGTTGAGCATTTGGTCTTAACTACCTTCTCCCCCTTTTTGGCATCATCTGATAGGAGTAGAGAGAGAGAAGAAGTTCCACTAAAGATTGGATTTCATTCAGTCGAGTCTGTTGAGCAGCTTGATTTTGTAGGACCTCATCCAGTTGGGCCTGCTGCTCTTCTTGAGCTTGCTCAATAGCTTCAACTTTCTTTTGAATAGGTCTAATAAACCTCTTCTTGTCTAGTTTGATCTCCATGTCTAGCTTATCAGCTTTTTCCAGAAGTTTATCAACCTTTTCATCAGTCTGTGAGTGTAGACCTTGAAGACTTTTAGTACTGAGAGCTGTGACTTTAAGTTGAGCTTTGAAGTCAGAATTTGTCAACAACTCATCAGCTTTTGCAATATGATCTGACAGAACTTTTGAGCTGGGAATGAAGTCAGATTCATTCCACTTCTTGGTCCATTCAACTCCTCTGTGAGTTTCTTCCCATGGAACAAGAGCATCTTCTTCAACAAACGTTTTAAGCAGTGCCTCCTTTCCAAGAATTTGAGCTGGAGTGTTTACTGGAGCTGACTCTCCAGAACTTGCTAGAAGCTCATCATCTTCTGACAACACAAGAGTGTGTGGTTGTAGGAGATTCTGGTACAACTTCATCTGTTTCCACATCCAGAATTGGAGTAGTTGGTATTTCAGCATTTAATGGAGAAACAGGTGGAGTTGTCACTTGTCCTTGTGGTGCTTCCAGATACAAGATAGTTGGTATATGCAACCTGAGAATATCAATTTCAGGACTTAATCCTAAATCTTCAATTGTAGCTTGGATTGAAGAGTGAGGTGGAAAAATCACAGGTTCTGATCTGTGAACTTCAGGAATTTCAAATTCCTGAATCAGAATTTCTCCAGGTGCTGGAAGGGCTTCAATTACTGTAGGTTCTTGTGAGATCAGAGATTTCTGACCCCCTTCCACAGCTTCTTCAGCATCTTCAAATTGAATTTGTGCCATATGCACACCTGCTCTTGTCTTCTTTGATCTTCTGGATGGTGGAGAAATATGATTTGTATCAGAATTTACAGATCTTTTCCTTTTCAAACTTCCTGAACCCTCAGCTTCATTCTCCTTCTGAAAAGTTGACTCTTCAGCTTCTATTGTCATAGGTTCTGATGCAGGAACCTAGACCTGTTCATATTCATTTAATTCATCTCTAAAAATCATCCTTCTTCTCCTTAGTGGAGATTTAGGAACAGATTTAGTTCTTTTGGTTGTAGGCTTAGAGGATGTGTCAGATTTTACAACTGGCACCTTTTGAGAAGTACCAGAGGTTTTGGATTTGAAAGGTGAGGTTCTGATTGTAGGTGCTGATGGTTGTTGAGAGGATTGTGCTGGTTTGAAATAGGTTCTGATGGTGGGCTGTGGTTGAGAGTTGGAAGGCTGTGTTGGTGGAGGTTGTGAAGTGGTAGGTTGTATAGGTGCAACATCAGGATATATAGTTGTGTTAGTGAGGATCTGAGTTTACTAAGAATTGTTTGACAGATTGAGGAATTTGGAGGGGTCTTAGTATATTTTTCTTATTATCAGCAGATAATAAGTCTGTTAAAGCCCTTTTGTGAAGTTTAAAGGGTTCAATTGTCTCACTAAAATTTTGAGGTGCATCAGAACAACATAAATTATATATAAACTGACAGAATCTAGCAAAATAAACTATATTACTATCTCATTTCATCCTATCACCTATAAAACCCAAAATTGCAGTAGCATAATCAAAATGAGTTCGATCAAGAAGGGCATATTCAATTTGCCGACACATTATTGGGATAGCATCAAAGTTGGAGCATTTGTTGGCAAAGGCCTTGGTAATGTAGTCGAAAAAAGAAGCTCCACTCCCTCCTTATGTAGGGCCTCTTCAATTGTCCCAGCTTGGACAAAGATTTCTCATAGCCTAGATTTGCCATCATATTTTGAAGAACTGACTCCCCAACTTGTGAACTGTAAGAACAGTTTTCTGGCCGATGCAATGTTTGTCGTACTGTAGACAAGATAACCAATTGCTCATCTTCCCCTGTTGTAAAAATAATGCTTGGGGACCCATTTTCACCACCATCATCATAAACACCAGTCCTTCAAAACTCTAGTATATGTGTTCCTGAGAGTAATTGTGGTTGGGTCAAAGCATACCCAATCTCACTGTCAGCCAGAAAATCTTGAATAAAATGAAGATCTGATGGAGCATCATCTTTGCTGCGAATAGCCATGTAGTTATTGGGGACGAACTTGGATCCATTAAAGATGATGTCCTTGGGTGCCATTTATGTAAGAAATTAAGTGAAAAGTTGTGTGTACGAAAGGTGTTTGATAAAATGCCTGTAAGAGAGTCCGTCAGAAAATAGAGAGAGAGAGAGAGAGAGAGAGAGAGAGAGAGAGAGAGAGAGATAATAGATAAAGTAAAAGTAGGTAAAAGATTGTGAAATCTTTTAACTCTAATATATATACTCTTTCCACTCAACGCCTCTTTTTGGAAGTAAAACAGACATTTGACACCTGTCACGCAGTAAATAGTCAAAATAGTGGTTAGTGGGCACGGGAAATGTGCAGTAATTATTGCTCACATGTTGTTTTCAAAATAAACACGCAACCCATAAACCAAATGATTATTACTGTTTTTATCTCACTTAATTATATTCTGATAAAAATGACCTTTACAGTAAAAACTAAAAATAAGTCAAGTAAATAAATAATGCCACATAAGCATAGAGTTTCCATCAGGATTTGTATCAGAACTTGACAATTATCAGAAGTTAATGGTCATCAGAAAATGGCTTATGTGCTTAAAAAGTGGATGACTGTTTCTGTGATTCTTCACACAAATACTGACTGGTTTCTTCAGAGTTTAATCATCAGAACTTGTCCTCAGAATCTATGCAAATGATACTTAACTGTTTGTCAGAAATAACTTAATCACCACAATAATTTTCATCATTCATATGGAGTGATAGTGTGTGCATGTGCAAATGATCAGATAAAGATTAAAGTCTGATAAACTTCAGCATATCTTAGAAATAACGCATAACTAAGAAAAATGCTTAAAATCTGTCTTTAATTGTGAAGTCTACTATAGAATAAAGTTATGCAAGAGTCCACCTCACTGTTTGTGCTCATTTTATGCATTTTATGAAATTCTTTAGACAGTGGCTTCTCAGTGTAAATGAGTTACAACTGCCATCAGAATTTATGTTGTTATCAGAGTATTTCTCCAGTAATCAAAGATTGTGAAAAATCACCAAGAAAAATTTATTTACTTTTCTAAAGCATATAACTTAATACCAGCAATGCACTTGGATCTTCCCTTTCACATATTTACTCTAGATCTCAAAGGAGTACCTGATTTCAATTTTTCTTTTCTTTTATTTTCTTCAGATAAGTGAGGCTTATCAAGCATGTAGTTCATCCTTAAGATTTACTAATATTAGAATTTGACAGATAAGAAGCAATAATCTAGTTTGTGACTTAGTAATAAAATACACAAAGTAAATTTGACTAAGATCAAAATCAGAAGTTGCTTGTGTTATGGATTTCCACGTAAATAACTAATTCAAACATGGGATATACAGTCTGTTAAATACTACTAAGTCAGCATCTAACAAATAATCCTCATTGGAGTGAATAGTCACAGAACATTCAAAACACTTTTAGAGTTTATAGAATCACATCTGATTACAATCAGTATTTAATTTGTTACAATTTAAGCACAGATTACATGGAGATAAGATAATCTGTAAATAATGATCATAAAGTCTGATGCATGAGAACAAAAACTAAATAGATTTTGAGAAAGAACCTGAAACCATTCCAAGTTCATTTACCAGTCTTGTAAAAGTAACTTCACATAGTGGTTTTGTGAAGATATCTGCTAGTTGTTGATTTGTTGGGACAAAATACAATTCAACTATACCTTCCATCACATGTTCCCTTATGAAATGATACCTAATGCTGATGTGCTTTGTCATTGAGTTTTAAACTGGATTTCCTGTCATAGCAATAGCACTTTGATTATCACAGTAAATAGGTATTTTAAAAAATTCTAACCCATAGTCCAGTAGTTGATTCTTCATCCAAATAATCTGTGCACAACAGCTTCCTGCAGCAATATATTCTGCTTCTACAGTTGATGTGGAAATTGATTTCTATTTCTTGCTAAACCAAGAAACCAATCTGCCAAGAAATTGGCAGCTTCCAGTAGTGCTTTTCCTGTCTATTTTGCATCCTGCAAAATCTGTATCTGAGTAACCTATTAGCTTAAAATCTGATTCCCTAGGATACCACAATCCTAGATTAGTTGTACCCTTGAGGTACTTGAAAATTCTTTTAACTGCTATTAGATGAGGTTCTCTTGGATCAGCCTGAAATCTTGCACAAAGATAGGTAGCATACATGATATCAGGTCTACTTGCAGTCAAATATAGAAGTGAGCCAATCATACCTCTGTAGTTAGTAATATCTACTGATGCTCCAGTATCTTTATCTAACTTGGTGGCAGTGGCCATGGGAGTTGATACAGTTAAACTGTCTTGCATTCCAAATTTCTAGAGTAAATTTTTGGTGTACTTGGATTGATTTATGAAAGTACCTTCTTCAGTTTGCTCGACTTGAAGTCCCAGAAAATAGCTAAGTTCTCCCATCATACTCATTTGATATATTGACTGCATTAATTTGGAAAATCTTTCACAAAGTTTTGTATTTGTAAAGCCAAAGATGATATTATCAACATATATCTGTACCAAAAGTAAGTTCTTTCCATGGTTAAGGTAGAATAAAGTCTTGTCAATTGTGCCTCTGTGAAATCCACTTTCCAGAAGGAATTGAGTCAGAGTCTCATACCATGCTCTAGGAGCTTGCTTAAGGCCATAAAGTGCTTTGTCAAGCCTGTAGACATGATTTGGAAATTTTGGATCTACAAAGCCTGGAGGATGTTCAACATATACGTCTTCTTCCAATTCTCCATTGAGAAAAGCACTTTTCACATCCATTTGAGAGACTTTAAACTTCTTGTGAGTAGCATAAGCCAAAAAGATCCTTATGGCTTCCAATCTAGCAACTGGAGCAAATGTTTCATCATAGTCAATACCCTTCTGTTGAGAGTAACCTTTAGCAACCAGCCTTGCTTTGTTTCTTGTAATTATGCCATCACTGTCAGTTTTATTTCTGAACACCTATTTTGTACCAACAATGGATCTGTCATTTGGTCTTGGCACTAGGGTCCAGACTTTATTTCTTTCAAATTCATTTAACTCTTCATGCATTGCTTGCACCCAATCAGCATCTTGAAGAGCTTCTTCAACTTTCTTTGGTTCAGTCTGAGATAGAAAGGAATGATAGAGACATTCATTTGATGTTGTTGTTCTAGTTCTGACACCTGCTTCAGGATCTCCAATTATTAAGTCAGGTGTATGTGATTTAGTCCACTTCCTTGCAGATGGAAGTTGATCTCTAGAACTGGATCATCCCCCATGATCCATGCTATCTCCATCAGCATTTTCCGATGCTCCCCCTAAAGTCATGCTCTCTGAAATTTCATAATTTTAGTTGGATCCTTCAGGAATTGAAGAATCAGAGTTTCCAGAATTATCAGAATTTGGCTCATCAGAACTTGATGAATTAGAACTTGAAGAGCCAGTGACTGGTTCTGATGCTTCCTGAGAGTCTTCAGATGTGGTATGATCATCAGCTTGCTCCCCCTGAATAGGTGCATTTTCCTTTGGAGCAGTTACCACAGTTTCAATGACATCAGAGTTTAACCCGTCAGAACTTACAGGATCAGGATTTAGGTCATCAGAATTTACAGAATCAGAATTTACATCTTCATTTTTAAATCTCAGCTGATCATGATCATTAAAATCTTCAAGTCCAGTAATCATTTTATCATCAAAAGATACATTGATAGATTCCATGACTACCCTTGTTCTTAAATTATAGACTCTGAAGGCTTTTGTGAAAAGTGGATATCCAACAAAAATTCCTTCATCAGCTTTTAGATCAAATTTTGACAGTTGTTCAGGATGAGTCTTAAGAACAAAACACTTACATCCAAATACATGAAAGTATTTCAGATTTGGCTTCTTTTTCTTCACCATCTCATATGGTGTTTTTCCATGCTTGTTTATGAGTGTAGCATTCTATGTAAAATAAGCAGTCTGCACAGCTTCAGCCCAAAAATAGGTTGGTAGCTTTGCATCATCAAGCACAGTTCGTGCAGCTCCAATAAGAGTCATGTTCTTTCTTTCTACAACTCCATTCTGCTGTGGAGTTCCAGGTGCAGAAAATTCCTGCTTTATTCCATGCTCTTTGCAGAACTCTTCCATGATTGAATTCTTGAACTCAGTGTCATTATCACTTCTTATGATTTTAACAGAATCTTTGATTAACTTGTCCAGCTGTCTGACATGATCAGTTAGAGTAGATGCAGTTTCATTCTTCTTGTGCAAGAAATACACCCAAGTGTATCTTGTGAACTCATCCATTATAACCATAACATATTTCTTCTTTGCAATAGACATGACATTGACTGGACCAAATAGATCAACATGTAGTAAGTGATAAAGCTCAAGAATTGAGGATTCAGTTTTGCTCTTGAATGAAGATTTTCTTTGTTTTTCCTTTTGACATGAGTCACAAAGACCATCAGGAGCAAATACTGATTTTGGCAGTCCTCTCACAAGATCTTTCTTTACTAGCTCATTTATGTTGTTGAAATTTAAATAAGAGAGTCACTTGTGCCAATTCCAGCTTTCTTCAATTGATGCTCTGCTTAACATACAGATTGCAGAACCATCAGAATTTGTTGAAAGTCTGGCTTCATATATGTTACCACGCCTGTAACCTTTCAGAACCACTTTTCCTGTAGAATTACTTACAACTTCACAGTCTTCTTCAAATAAATCCACATAATAACCTCTGTCACAGATTTGACTCACACTTAGCAGATTATGTTTAAGTCCTGAGACAAGAGCTACTGATTCAATTATGACATTCCCAAGATTGATATTGCCATATCCCAGAGTTTTTCCCATGTTGCCATCTCCATAAGAAACTCCTGGGTGAGCTTTCTCCACAAAGTCTGATAGCAGGGCTTTATTTCCAGTCATATGTCCTGAACATCCACTGTCCAGAACTAGGATATTTTTCTTGTTGCCCTGCAATCACAAAGACCATTATCGGTTAGTTTTAAGGACCCAGACTTGCTTGGATCATTTGGCCTTTTTAAGTTTGTTAGCATTTGCATCGGATTTAGTTTCAGAGTTTATGCTAACATGCTTTTTATCAGACTTTATATCAGACTTTGCATCAGAATTTACACTAGAAGGAATTACACTAACTTTCTTTAAAGAAGGTTTTATTTGATAATATTCATAGTACAAACTATGATATTCCTTACAAGTATAAATAGAATGTCATAAACTACCACAATGAAAACAAGGAATTTGTGGTTTAAACCTAATAGGCTGACTCTTAACTCCTGATCTAGGAGGTAAAGAGTTTATATCTTTATTTTTCCTGCAAAAAGAAGCAAGATGGTTAGAGTTTTCACAATTATAGCATTTCTTTCTAGGAGCATTAGGAACAGGCATATAATTGTTGTTTTTATTCACACCTTCCTTCCCATTCCTATTTTCCTAGCTTCCTTTACCTTGTTCACATTTTTAATCTCTTTCAACTTATACTTAAGCTGCTTCTTGGTCATTAAACCTATGTTTATTTCAGCTGGTTTATCTTGTTTGAATTTTTCAGAAGTTGACTTTTCTTTGACTTCTGTTTTAGAGTTTTCATTTTTCAGATTTTGACTTGTTAGAATTTGACACAAACTTGACAGGATTAACTTTACGCTTTTCAGCTTTCTTGGTAAAGTTTGGTTTAGATGGCACAGTTTCCTTTTCTTCTTTATCATCTAGGTAACCTAGTCCTTCTTTCCAATTTCCATTTTCTAAGATTTTCTGAGTTGTTCTTCCAGAGTTAGTCCAAGTTTTGATTATCTCCTTTTCCTTTTCCAGTTCAGATTTAAGAGATTTATTCAATTTTAGCAGTTCATCTTTAACATAAAAAGCCTCATCTCTTTCTTTCTGAGTTTGATGGAATATAACTAACTATTTTTCTAAGTAGTCATTTCTGTTTTTAAGAGCAAGACTTTCAGATTTTAATCTCTCATTTTCTAAAATCTGATCTCTAAAACTAATGAACATGGTTTTTGTAATAACCCCAATTTTTGGAAATTTTTGAAACCCTTATGAATAGTGTTTTTGCTGAATGAGAAAACTTTTCATGCCACACTATGTAGGGGTTCTGTTATGGATATTCTGAGATTTTATTAGTACTCTATATGGTATATAAGTGTATGTAAAGATCGTCAGAATCCAATTCGGAATACTTTGATTTTTCCCGAAAATCTACCAGATACAGAAAGAATTGAGTATAAGGTAACAAATAAAAAGGATTTAAATTCAAGGATTATAAGAGAGGATCATGAAAGGAATATAATGTATTGAGAAAGGTTAAAGAAACCTAAGTAATAAGATCCCGGGTATGATCCCTCAAACGATAAACGAAAACGAAAGTTAAGCGAACCGTATAACAGATCAGCGGTCATTAGGCAAGCAATTAGGAGTTAATCAAGGAGGTTAGGGATGATGATGTCATCAAACCAACAAGGTGTGGACAAGTGGAAGCATTATGACATGTGCAAGATGACATAAGCATGACAAGGGGTTTTGTTTTGTTGGTTGATTTTTGGCCATGTAAAATTTACCATGGTAAAAAGCTAAAACATTTTCCAAGGCCAAAAAGGAGAAGCAACCAAGCAAATATCATAAAACACAAAAATTAGAAGTTGACTTTCCCATTTCAAGAAGAAAGCTCTCGGCTAAAACAAACCCAGAAACTTCAAACTGCCATATCTCCTTCAATACTCACTCAAAAGTTGTGTTCTATAGCTCGTTGGAAAGGTATTGAGATGTACTACAACTATTGTTCACAAGTCTCTTCCAAATAAGCAAGGTAAGACCCTCATTTTTACAGTTCTTTAAATCGGACTTTTAGAAACTTCAAAGCCTAACTTTGTGTTCTTGATTTCTTTGGAAAGATCAAGCTTGTAGGAGGCTCCCTAAGGCTTCCTAGCAACTTAACACCTCCCAAGGTAGGTATAAATCTTCACACCCTTTAGTAATAAGTTTGAATGTTGAAGTTTGGAGATGGTTTGGATGGATGAGTAGTAATTTGAATGATAAGCATGATTCGAGCTTAATTGTTAAGTAGTTTAGTTGAATTTGGAGATGTTATAATATATGATTGGATTGAGATCCTTGAGCTTATTATGACTGAAATCAGTAGCATTGATGTGTATCTTGAGTTGTTGTTGATTGGTAGTTGGATTGATATGATTTGGAATGGTAAAAATTTGGGAAATCGCGTAAACATAGCCGTCGTAATGTCCGATTTACTTTAGACTGCTTTTGTTCATAACATTAGGACCCGAGAACTCCCTGCTAGGTTTTCACCATTGCCATGTTTAGATATTTCATATTACGAGCTTCGTTTTGATATGTAGTTCGTTTGATTCCGATGTACGGTTTAGGAGAAACGACCGTTTTAAGTAACGGCGTTTCGCGACCGAACCATTACCCCTCGCCTTACTTTGAAACCTTGGTTAAGGACCTTAAAGGGTTAATTAGTGTATGAAACAATTATGTTAAGTGTGTTAGGCAGTTGGTAAGACACTCGCGAAGGAACCGCCTTAAAACTCATAATGGTTAAATTATTAAAAATAGTGGAGCCGAGGGTACTCGAGTGACTTAAGAGAATCAGTAAGCGCAAAGTAAGCGTTAGAGTCTAAGTTGGTTAAAGTATAGATTTACAAGTGACTTTGGTTTAATTCCAACTTACTTGTTGTTTATAGGTTACCAGACTTGTCCCGAGCCATTTGTAACCCCCAGTCGCTCAGGCAAGTTTTCTACCCGTTATACTGTTGTTGTGATGTATATATGTATATGCATTATCTTGTGATTGATGCATGTTGGTTAATTAGCAAATGTTGCGATATATTGAAGCATGCTGATATGGTTTATATATGCATGCCTATTTCGTATTCTTGCCATATATATCTGTTGGTTTAGTTGATAATACCTATGCTAGAGAATAGCGGTAACTTGCATATACCCTTAGTATAGGGACCCAAAGGTGAAAACATTTTCTAAAACAGGGAGTCGAGGATCCCGAGTAGATTTTATATATATATATTTATATATATATATATTTATATATATATATGATTATAGTTTTCAAAACTATTAATCGAATAAGGTTTATTCGATAACTTTATTTTATTAATGAATATTATCTTGAATATTCATTCGAGGACTTATGACTCCTTTATATTATTTATTGAATATTACTTGGATATTCATTTGAGGATGTATGACTCCTTTATTTTATTTAATGAATATTATTTATAATATTCATTCAAGGTATTATGACTCAGCTTATTATTTAATGAATATTATTTCGAATATTCATTCGAGGGCTTATGACTCAACTTATTTTATTTATTGAATATTATTTGAATATTCATTTGAGGATCTATGACTCCGATTATTTGCTGAGATATATTCTTTATTTTATTAAAGGATAAGGTGTCGATAATCAAACTCACTTTTGATTATTCAAATAAAGATAGTATTTTCGTATAGGTATATCTTTGGTTATTTTATATTCATTTCAAGTATAAGTTTTAAAACTTCTACTTCAATTATTTTTATAAAGATTATTCTTTATGGAAATATTATTTAAATAATAATATTCAGATATTTTCTAATATATTGGGACTGATTTATTTTGTTAAATCAGCATCACTCCAAATATTCTAAAAAATGTTTTGTGAGTCTTCAAAATGATTTTTAAAAGTTAGAGAGGATCCCAAAACTCATTTTTATATTTAAGATCCTCCTTTCGAAGGGGATTTAAATACTCGCTCAAAACCTGAGGGATCCGGCTCTGTGGTGTGTTTTATATTCGCAACAAGGTTGCTGTTTTGTTAAATGAATTGATTACTTACCCAACACTTGGGAAGTAAAATTCTTGGAACAAGTTAATCCATTAACAGGCATCGCCTGGGAAATATCGGTGAGTTCTCCTTTCCAACTAGATACGACTTCTTGGTGGAGCCGTATCAACAAGTTTCTACTTGGGGAAAGGGGGAACGAGCTTTACGTTTCAGAGTTATGGATTTCATCTGAATTAGGAGTGGCGTAAGTGGTCGAGTGGCGCCGGCCCAGCCTTATTATATTGGCCCAAATGGCCTGGAAGTTCCGCTAAGGCGGTCCATTCCTTAGGAGTTCAGTGTTCGGTTGACAAGTAAATCCGACAGGTTCTCCTCTACATGTAGAAAATGGTGGGGTTGCACTACTACGACTGATAATCGTAAGTGGTCTTCCTGGCGCGGCAAACTCCCGTAATGAGTTCATCATCCAATTGGATATTTCTGCAACACTACCCAGAGCACTTCGATAGAAAGGCTACGGTTGGGCGATTGTTGAGTGTTGGCAGGGTCAAGTTTTCAAAATGATGTTTGCATCAAATGAAGTATCTCATAACTTCATTTTATTTTGATGATATTTTAAAGATTTAATCTATTCAAATCTGGTCTTGTAGTCTCATCTATGTGATGAACTTTTGAAACTAATTATAACTTGAACGGTGGTAGTTCAAGTAGTATTTGGAAAAGATATAAGTATATTGGAGTATCTTGTAACTTCATCTTTTAAACTTATATCTAGTAAATGATTATCTTATGCATGACAAAGATTTTCGGAAAACCGTTGAGACAAGGTTAGATATATGAGATCACCTTGCAACGATAGTTTATACAGTTATAAACGGGAACTCTGTGTATATTATACATGTCAGAGGATTTCAAAGATTTTGAAAAGTATATATGTATATATACTTAATATTTTGCGACTTCATCGCATTAAGATATCAAACATGGTTCATTTCTTTTGACCAAGACTTTCATGAGTACTATGAGAAGGCTCATATACTGTAAATCATTATACATATTATTTTGGTGGGCTTGCTGCTCACCCTTGCTTTCTTTTTTCATCACACAACAACAGATAGAAAAGATGAACAGGACCAAGCTCCCAATTCGCGAGCGGATAGGAAACGTTCTGCAGTTTCCTATAGGCATTGATGTCGATGTAGCTGAGGAAGGAACTACCAATAGGCTAGGCTTCAACTTTTGATGTACCAGATTTATGTATATTTATGAATTGTAATAATGGCAAAGAAATGTAAATTTATTCAGAAACCCTTTTAAGGTGTATTGGCATATAATTGTGGAATAAAACGACTTGTGATTATTTTTTTGGATATTCATCTCTGAGACTATAACTTGTGGTGTGTGTGTTTATTGTGGGGTCACAGTACAGAGTAGTTGATTATTTATTAAGATTGGGTGTTATTAAGGGAAATGGAACTCGTGACAACCCGGATCCCCGACCCCGGATTTGGGGGTGTTACAGAAGTGGTTTCAGAGCTAAGCGTTATAAACCTCAGAGATGATGTGACGTTAAGATAATAACTAAGATAATAAGAACTCTTGCCAAGTTCATAGTCGGGCTACCTAACGTAGTACTGACAGTTAAAACCCTTATGGGAACCCTTATAAATATCGTGATAGAAGCGTAGTTCGTTATCGTATATGGTAGCGGGACTCCGAACCCTGAGGTTGAGGTGTGACAGCGCGATGATGTTTTATTACTAATTGGAGATCGGATTGTGGATCCGATAGAGCGTCCTAACGCAGGACCGGATGATGTTGATATTGAGGATGTAGCGGTTGAGGATGTTGTCCTAGAAGGGATTGTTGCTGAGGAGGATCCCGTGAAGGATCCTGACAAGAATGAATAAAGGACCACTGAGGAATTGATGACCATGGTTAGGGCAACTCCCAGTGGTAGGATTGGCCGGTCACTACCGGAGGTTCGTTCAAGTTTGTAAAGATAGTAGCCCCTTTAACGCGGCTTACTCGTAAGACTGAGAAGTTCGAATGGACAGAGAAATGCGAGAACAACTTTTAAGAACCGAATCAAAGGTTGGTGACGTTCCCTATGTTGGCGTTGCCGGATGGAAAATGAGATTTTGTGAAGTGTAGTGACGCTTCGCATAAGGAATTAGGGTGCTTCTTATACAGCGCAGCAAGGTAATCGCGTACGCGTCAAGACAATTAAGGGAATATAAAATTCGATATCCCCACCCATGAGCTTGGGCTCATGGCAATAGTTTTGCCCTAAAGATTTGAGGCACTACTTGTATGGAGAGAAGTGCGAGATTCACAAACCATAGGAGCTCTAGTACATTTTTACGTAGAAAGAGCTCAACATACGCCCGAGGAGGCGGTTAGAGCTAATCAAGAATTATGATTGGGAGATTCTGTATCATTCGGGGAAAGCCCATGTGGTGGCTGATGCCCTTAGTGTAAAGGAGAGACTCAAGATGATAATATCTTTGAGAGAGTTGATAAGAGATTTTGAGAAAATGGAAATAGATATGAAGGTAACCGGAGCCGGTACCGAAAAGCTGTTTGAGATTGCAATACAGACCGAATTTTTGGAAAAGAACATATTGTGCCAGAAAAAGTGATGAATGAAGGCAGAGAGTCAATGACTGGAGAAGAGATCCACACCGAGAAAGATGATAAAGGGATAGTGAGGTGTTCCTACAGAAATTAGGTTCCAAAAGTTCAAGAGCTTAAGGATGAGAACTTAGATGAGAGCCATAGTTTAAGGAATAAGATTTAGGGCAAACCCTGAATGTGATAGTCAGGGAGGTTGCCATCATGAAAGAAAGAACCCATAACATAATAGAGTGGAAAACAAGGTTTTTAATGTATAAGATAACCCCGATTATGGGAGAAGGTTGAAATATTTCATACTAAGGAAACAGAAAGTCGAGTAAGGAAAGGAGACCCGAGATGGTACTCCTATACGACAATTTATGGACCTGTCTAGACAGAACTTAGACTATTATCCCCAACCACCACCCTGAGGAAACAATGCGGTGAGAAATTCTTTCAGGACCTTTAAGTCGCTAAGCTCTCAGAGTTCCAAGGAACAAGCTGACCCAGTCGAGGCAAGAGCCTGGCTAAAGGAAATACAGGAATCATTTGAGATTCTAAATGATTGACGAATCACAAAAGACTATTTTTGTCACTTACCCTCCTAAGAGAGAGGCCACCCGCTGGTGAAAGACCAAGGAAGGCACGGAGCAAGAGATTATAATAAACTGATTTAAGTTCAGTCAATTGTTTTTAGGAAAGTACTTCCCAAGGTTAGGGAGATAGTGTAAAAGCTTTAGAGACAGAACAAAGGCAGAAGAGTATGATGAATTATGAATCTAAGTGGTAAAAGTTGTCAATATTCGTTCTGAGGACGCGAATCCAGAATGACGGGATGTTTGAAATCGATGCTTATGTTGGGTTGGTTCATGAAATAATGATAAGAGAAAGGAAAATAAAAATAAACTGAAGTGGAAAGGAATATAAAGGCAAGAGAGTTTGAGGAATGATAAGGGAGTTGGGTATGAGGAAACCCTAAAGACTCGTAGTAATAGAAATAGAAAAGTATGTAATCGTCAGGATGAGGGTGATTCACCATGACTTAAATTGATGGTTGAAGGTATAAGAGATACATATATTTCATCCAAGGATTCGAGGAAACCTTGAGATAATTCGAAGGATAAATAATGAGACGCGGATAGACTGAGGAGACAAGGAAGTAAGAAATTAGGAAAAATTGGATGAAGGAAGTGACCTTCAAGAATATGAAGTGTAAGACCGGTGGCTTGATACCCAGAAAGGGAGACGCCATGTATGAAAGATATCCCAACATTGAGGTGACTGTTGAGATAAATAACAAAAGTAAATAAGGAATTATTAAGAAGAGGTTCACGTTGAACACGACCAATATCTTCCAGAACATCCTTGTTATCGTTACCAAATTAGGCAAGAAAAACGGATAACCGTTGTTATCTTTTGAAGGCCATATGGGTTGACCTCAGTTTGAATACAGATGTTATTGTGAAATTAGACATGTACTATCGAGGTGGGAATGATTGAATAAGACACCCTTATCAGGGATATATGACTTAATTTATCCATGGAAGGATGCATGTACTTTTTTAAAGGTAGGAATTAAGGATAGAACATCGGTAACTTAAAATGAATCCTAGGGGAATGTATAAAGGTTGGCATTTCACCCTTAATAGGGACAGTATGAGTTTTGACAGTATGATTTGGAAAGGGTTAAGGTAACAACAACCTTTAAGAATCAGTGGAGAAATATTTCAGAAGTATATAGACAATGGTTCTAGTATTAGTAAATGGTATTTTGATATGCCCTGTATATAGGGAATACGGGAGGAACGATTGAAGGATAACCTTAGAGGTTTTACAAGGAGAAAGGTAATATTCAAAATTCTCAAGAATAAAAATGTTGATAAAGGAAATATGACGTAATTATAATGATGCCAAGTGGGGCACGTGTTAAACCACGAGAAAGTATGGATCGAACCAGTAAAGGTCAAATTTGTTCCAGGCAATTAGGACCTAAGATTAAAGATGTTCTAAGTATGATTGAGAGTCAGTCGTGACAGTGATTAACCTCTAAAGACTGAGGCAATAACTTATGGAAAAATGGTGATTTTTTTTTCTCATCAGATTTTAAGGAAAACATCTTCACATAAGCTGTGATTGAAATGAGGTAGAAAATTTATTTGGAGGTGGTTAAAATGACATTGACTGTAAGGAAATTTTACTATCAGGAAGGGCCAAAGAGGTGGCCGACACTTTAAAGGTAAGAGGATAATTATAGGCGCTTGTGCCAAAGGAATACAGTGATGATGGTTAAAGCTATGCAGATTGTATTATGGTTTGGAAGATTGACATTCCTTCTGATGACTGTGCAATACCCAACCGTAATAGTAGTTGGTAAAGGTTTAATTCGTGTAATCGCCATGAGCGGGCTATCTATCTCAGAAGATACTATCTTGAGATAAGTCAGGACCATGTTTCAAAAAAAAAGGACTAAACGAACCTTTGAGTTAAGTCTTCAATTGAAGGCATACGATTAAGAATGGTATTAACCTACTATCGTTGCTTTGACTGAAACTCTTCTGCAATTTTATCTACTTCATGTCATGAAAGCACGTCAAGTTCAGGAGTGTTCTTCCTGAATCATGAACGGTGATCATGTTACCTCCTTAGAAGAATTAGATACGAGATGTATGGACTCCGTATGGTTAGCTATTAAGACTTCATGGAAAATGAATGACTACTGTAGGTCAGTGGTGGACCATAGTAAGGCAGCAATGATTCTGTGAGTAATGAGCTGATTACAACCGTGAGAGTTGTATTGGAATGGGTGTTGAGATTGAGTACCACTAATCGGGTCGTGGTAGTGTATAAGTTATCATTGATAGACTAATTAAGTAGAGTATCTACCTATTGAATATTTATTCTTTCTTATCAATGGAGAGTCGTATTATTATACGAGGAAGGTTGCGGTGCAAGCATAGAATTCTAGTAACGATGATGTCTAGAATGAGATCCCGGGTTCGATTTTCGATATCGAGGGAGTTTCAAAGGTGATTTGTGTATAAGCTCGAGGAAGAGCATGGGTCCATAGAAGGATGGACGGAATAGCAAATATTTAGGCATGTGAAATACGATGCTATAATGCTTGATGTTGATATATATACACATATGTTTTATTCTCCTATGACAAACCTCTATAATTCAGAGGTAGGTTCTAAGCCAGATATTTTGTGGCAGTATATTTTTTTCATATATACAATTCTCTTCAATTCGTTCTTTTTTCTTCTTTTCATTTCATATAAGCTGAGAAGAACAACCCTTCCAGAAGGGGAGGTATTGCCGAATGACTATCTATCTGTGTGATAGAAGCCGAGTAGGATACCAGCTATTGTTTAATTGCTTGTCAAGTACTAAAGAATGGCCACCTTCTGTACTAACTATGCGATATAACAAGTGTTCATGATCATAGTAATCTCTCAATAAATTCTTTTACTTCTATATGAAGGACCAAGCTTTCGAAGATGGAAGCAGCTAAAGGAAGTAGTATCAGTACGGTGGTATTCCGATTCTAACGCGTTCGTGATACTAAGGTTAACATGGTTATTAAAAGGTTATAGAACGCTAACGAGCAGAAGTATAACCAGTATAATATTAGGAACGGAAGGTAGTAGCGATTACGAACTGGAAAAGAATGGGTATTGAGAAGCAAAAGCTCTAATGCTAAAAGTTATAATGAGAGTCTGTGCAATAGACTTGAAAGAAATTGGAATGATCACTAAACATGGATTGAGTTTCTTACGACAATAGATCATATGTCATTATCGAGATGTCGCCTTATGAGATCCTTGAGGGAAGATAATGTCGATCTCCCTTATGTTACGCGTAAACATAGCCGTCGTAATGTCCGATTTACTTTAGACTGCTTTTGTTCATAACATTAGGACCCGAGAACTCCCTGCTAGGTTTTAACCATTGCCATTTTTAGATAGTTCATGTTACGAGCTTCGTTTTGATATGTAGTTCGTTTGATTCCGATGTACGGTTTAGGAGAAACGACCATTTTAAGTAACGGCGTTTCGCGACCGAACCATTACCCCTCGCCTTACTTTGAAACCTTGGTTAAGGACCTTAAAGGGTTAATTATTGTATGAAACAATTATGTTAAGTGTGTTAGGCAGTTGGTAAGACACTCGCGAAGGAATCGCCTTAAAACTCGTAATGGTTAAATTATTAAAAATGGTGGAGCCGAGGGTACTCGAGTGACTTAAGAGAATCAGTAAGCGCAAAGCAAGCGTTAGAGTCTAAGTTGGTTAAATTATAGATTTACAAGTGACTTTGGTTTAATTCCAACTTACTTGTTGTTTATAGGTTACCAGACTCGTCCCGAGCCATTTGTAACCCCCAGTCGCTCAGGCAAGTTTTCTACCCGTTATACTGTTGTTGTGATGTATATATGTATATGCATTATCTTGTGATTGATGCATGTTGGTTAATTAGCAAATGTTGCGATATATTGAAGCATGCTGATATGGTATATATATGCATGCCTGTTTCGTATTCTTGTCATATATATCTGTTGGTTCAGTTGATAATACCTATGCTAGAGAATAGCGGTAACTTGCATATACCCTTAGTATAGGGACCCAAAGGTGAAAACATTTTCTAAAACCGGGAGTCGAGGATCCCGAGTAGATTTTATATATATATTTATATATATATATCTGGTTATAGTTTTCAAAACTATTAATCGAATAAGGTTTATTCGATAACTTTATTTTATTAATGAATATTATCTTGAATATTCATTCGAGGACTTATGACTCCTTTATATTATTTATTGAATATTACTTGGATATTCATTTGAGGATGTATGACTCCTTTATTTTATTTAATGAATATTATTTATAATATTCATTCGAGGTATATTATGACTCAGCTTATTATTTAATGAATATTATTTCGAATATTCATTCGAGGGCTTATGACTCAACTTATTTTATTTATTGAATATTATTTGAATATTCATTTGAGGATCTATGACTCCGATTATTTGCTGAGATATATTCTTTATTTTATTAAAGGATAAGGTGTCGATAATCAAACTCACTTTTGATTATTCAAATAAAGATAGTACTTTCGTATAGGTATATCTTTGGTTATTTTATATTCATTTCAAGTATAAGTTTTAAAACTTCTACTTCAATTATTTTTATAAAGATTATTATTTATGGAAATATTATTTAAATAATAATATTCAGATATTTTCTAATATATTGAGACTGATTTATTTTGTTAAATCAGCATCACTCCAAATATTCTTAAAAATGTTTTGCGAGTCTTCAAAATGATTTTTAAAAGTTAGAGCGGATCCCAAAACTCATTTTTATATTTAAGATCCTCCTTTCGAAGGGGATTTAAATACTCGCTCAAAACCTGAGGGATCCGGCTCTGTGGTGTGTTTTATATTCGCAACAAGGTTGCTGTTTTGTTAAATGAATTGATTACTTACCCAACACTCGGGAAGTAAAATTCTTGGAACAAGTTAATCCATTAACAGGCATCGCCTGGGAAATATCGGTAAGTTCTCCTTTCCAACTAGATACGACTTCTTGGTGGAGCCGTATCAACAAGTTTCTACTTGGGGAAAGGGGGAACGAGCTTTACGTTTCAGAGTCATGGATTTCATCTGAACTAGGAGTGGCGTAAGTGGTCGAGTGGCGTCGGCCCAGCCTTATTATATTGGCCCAAATGGCCTGGAAGTTCCGCTAAGGCGGTCCATTCCTTAGGAGTTCAGTGTTCGGTTGACAAGTAAATCCGACAGGTTCTCCTCTACATGTAGAAAATGGTGGGGTTGCACCACTACGACTGATCATCGTAAGTGGTCTTCCTGGCGCGGCAAACTCCCGTAGTGAGTTCATCATCCAATTGGATATTTCTGCAACACTACCCAGAGCACTTCGATAGAAAGGCTACGGTTGGGCGATTGTTGAGTGTTGGCAGGGTCAAGTTTTCAAAATGATGTTTGCATCAAATGAAGTATCTCGTAACTTCATTTTATTTTGATGATATTTTAAAGATTTAATCTATTCAAATCTGGTCTTGTAGTCTCATCTATGTGATGAACTTTTGAAACTAATTATAACTTGAACGGTGGTAGTTCAAGTAGTATTTGGAAAAGATATAAGTATATTGGAGTATCTTGTAACTTCATCTTTTAAACTTATATCTAGTAAATGATTATCTTATGCATGACAAAGATTTTCGGAAAACCGTTGAGACAAGGTTAGATATATGAGATCACCTTGCAACGATAGTTTATACAGTTATAAACGGGAACTCTGTGTATATTATACATGTCAGAGGATTTCAAAGATTTTGAAAAGTATATATGTATATATACTGAATATTTTGCGACTTCATCGCATTAAGATATCAAACTTGGTTCATTTCTTTTGACCAAGACTTTCATGAGTATTATGAGAAGGCTCATATACTGTAAATCATTATACATATTATTTTGGTGGGCTTGCTGCTCACCCTTGCTTTCTTTTTTCATCACACAACAACAGATAGAAAAGATGAACAGGACCAAGCTCCCAATTCGCGAGCGGATATGAAACGTTCCGCAGTTTCCTATAGGCATTGATGTCGCTGTAGCTGAGGAAGGAACTACCAGTAGGCTAGGCTTCAACTTTTGATGTACCAGATTTATGTATATTTATGAATTGTAATAATGGCAAAAAAATGTAAATTTATTCAGAAACCCTTTTAAGGTGTATTGGCATATAATTGTGGAATAAAACGACTTGTGATTATTTTTTTGGATATTCATCTTTGAGACTATAACTTGTGGTGTGTGTGTTTATTGTGGGATCACAGTACAGAATAGTTGATTATTTATTAAGATTGGGTGTTATTAAGGGAAATGGAACTCATGACAACCCGGATCCCCGACCCCGGATTTGGGGGTGTTACAGAAGTGGTATCAGAGCTAAGCGTTATAAACCTCAGAGATGATGTGACGTTATGATAATAACTAAGATAATAAGAACTCTTGCCAAGTTCATAGTCGGGCTACCTAACGTAGTACTGACAGTTAAAACCCTTATGGGAACCCTTATAAATATCGTGATAGAAGCGTAGTTCGTTATCGTATATGGTAGCGGGACTCCGAACCCTGAGGTTGAGGAGTAACAGCGCGATGATGTTTTATTACTAATTGGAGATCGGATTGTGGATCCGATAGGGCGTCCTAACGCAGGACCGGATGATGTTGATATTGAGGATGTAGCGGTTGAGGATGTTGTCCTAGAAGGGATTGTTGCTGAGGAGGATCCCGTGAAGGATCCTGACAAGAATGAATAAAGGACCATTGAGGAATTGATGACCATGGTTAGGGCAACTCCCAGAGGTAGGATTGGCCGGTCACTACCGGAGGTTCGTTCAAGTTTGTAAAGATAGTAGCCCCTTTAACGCGGCTTACTCGTAAGACTAAGAAGTTCGAATGGACAGAGAAATGCGAGAACAACTTTTAAGAACCGAAGCAAAGGTTGGTGACGTTCCCTATGTTGGCGTTGCCGGATTGAAAATGAGATTTTGTGAAGTGTAGTGATGCTTCGCATAAGGAATTAGGGTGCTTCTTATACAGCACAGCAAGGTAATCGCGTACGCGTCAAGACAATTAAGGGAATATATCTAACATAAGCATTGATTACTTAGAGGAGTTTTAAGTAATGCCACAAATAATAATACTTCACAATTAGTTCATACTTGAACTCTTAACTAAATATCATTAACTGCTACAAGTCAAAAATTAGCATATAACTAATCATGCTACAATCATGATTATGATTTCAGTGAATTCTTGAGATGTGAACATTGCTAAATTCACTAAAACCAAAATCTCATAATTAACTTATAACACATAAGTTACTATCAATATACTAGATATCAATTGTTGACATATTTAGTTATAATCAATAATGCTGCTTATTTATTTTAAGTTAGTTTGAATTATGGAGCAAATAAAATCATTGAATTCCTTTAATTTTCATAATCCAAACAACCCAAAATAAATACTAAATATCTACGAGTTAGATACTAGCACTTAAATATTTATAATTATCCTTGAATAATTACCAATGGAATATATGAGTTATACACATGGTAATCACTTTCTGAATAATTGGTAATTTTTAGAAATACTTTCTAAGCATATAAAATATTGAGAGTTTTATACACATAACTTAGAAAATACTTCAACTTTCAATATTAGCCATTTTAGAAATAAGCATTGATTACTTAAAACAAAAATTCTAAATAATATCACTAATACCAAAAGTATCACAATTATTCGTACATGATACAAATAACTATGATGCATATTATTTTAATATAATTTAAATTATGAGACTGATATGGAATGGAATTGTCTACCATCATAATTTAAATTAATTAAAATAATATTCAAACTTAATGCTATAATACTTGACTACCACAAATGTATATGACATTGTAATCATGATAATCAAGATGGTAGCACTAAGTACGAGGTACTGGATTACTGATAAATTCACAAGTCCTTTAAATATTGAAGATTTAATACTTGTGAACGTATATGAAGAATTCTTTACAAATGGGATTTTCGACTAATGTGCAATGAATGATATCCCTCACTTACAAATCAATCTTGAAAAAATTAACTTTAACAAGTGATTTAATAGGTGTTTCTGCGAGTGATTCTTTGACTAAAAGACATACTCTCGAAATAAATGATACTTGATGTCAAGGTGTCTTGTCATGGTGTTCCACGTAGTTGTTGGATTTGAAGTTATTTCTTATCATAACAAGAAATTAATCTTCTTCCACGAAGTTGACAGCTTCCCGAGATGCTTCTCATGTCACTTAGGTTGACAGCTTCAGAGATTCTTCTCCTGTCTTTCTTACAACCTGCCTAATTTATATCTATATAGCCAAACATGTACTATGTCATAAGTGGGCTACTGTAATGCAAGTGTTACAAGGAGCATTACATTAGCTAAAAAATTTTGGTCCTATTGTAACACCTCAAAATTAGTGTTACAATAGCTATAAAACTACTGTTGCAGAGAAATGTCGGTGTTACACCGCATGTAACACCAGCCCCTGATGTTACATTAGTTACTTTTTAACTTTTAAAAATATTAAAATAAAAATGTTATTATAAATTAGTTTTAAATTATACTCTGAATTATTAATATATCAAGAATATAATATATATTATTATAAATTTTATAAAATTTATTGGACATAAATATAAAAGTTACTTTTTTATTTTTTATATAATAAAATAATAATTTAATAATTAAAAAATTAAAAATTACAACCATGCACGTTTTACTAATGAAAAATGGGCGGTATTTTTCCCCACTTAACGAAAATGACCCGGACTTATTCACTTGGACAAAAACTCTCTCTCTTTCTCACTCTCTCAAAACTCTCTCGATTATGGATGAATTGATGAGCAAATTTGCGATTTTATATTTGAATAAATAATTATATGGCTCTAATTTAAATAGTTGGTCCTTACTTTTCAATTTTTATGGTCATGCGGGATTTCTAGGGCTTCCCAGTGGAGATTTGAAGGAAAATACCAATTTTTAATTGATTTTGCAAGTGATTCGGGCTTCAAAATTGGGATTCGAGTGAATTGGTAAGTATATACATCTATTTGGAGTTTTGTTATGTTCAATTTTGGGTTTTGATACCATTAACTGGTGGTTTCATTTTGTGATAATACCATTGCTACTAAAACAACAGCAAATAAGAATATAAGTATAGGTAAGAGGAGTTCAGTTCAGGTTTCCAAAACCAAAATCTAACAAGGTTTTTGATGTGCGGGTGATGTATCAGAATGGTAATCCTTTAGGGAGAAGAGATTTCGGGAAGCGTGTTGTGAAATGGATTTCCCAGGGAATGAAGGCCATGGCTTCTGATTTCGCCACTGCCGAGATTCAGGGGGAGTTCTCTGCGGTTGAGCAGAAAATGGGCCATATTAATGCCATTACTCAACCTCCGAGATTCAAAGATTGAATACGAGCAGTCTTATGCCTTCTGGCCGTTGCTTCCTTTCTGCATTTTCGTGTTTTCGAAAAGTGGTACATATTTGTTATTTATTAAGCTTTGTAAGTCGCACACACACAAACACACACCTTATTATTATTAACTTGAATGTAAGATGATTTTAATATACACGGGGAAAACAGTAGCCGCCTCTGTTTATGAGTTTTCCTCTGGGCATTGTTCAAGTATTTGTCAACAAATTCTTGTAGAAATTCACATTTAGTGTATTGTTTAAAAACATGTTGAATCCATAAGCTTCTTGTTGGAGAAAAGATAACAGAAGTTGGAATAATAATAGGATTACCATAAGAGCTCATAGAATTACCAGAAGAGAGAAGTTCTTGTCCTTCGATTTGAAACACTGAGTCCATTGGTCAATAATTAAGTGTGCACTTGTTTAAATTTGACTGGTGATAGGCATTATTTTGTTCTTATGGATCTTACTGAGTTAATACCTTGTCCTTTTATTGGTTGAATAATTTTCTGTAAATCATTTATTGACTACTATGTTTAATATCTTCAGTTTGATATATATTGGTTTTTCTAAATAGGTCCAAACTGTAGAGGAACAAGAGCTGCAGCTGAGCACAAACTTGGAGTTGCTAATCAGAGCATTACTGCTGGATTCTTTGACAACAACACGAGGTAGGTTGAAATATATAAAATTCTCACTTGTCACTTATCAGGGAGCACCTGGCTTGTATCTAATAAAAATGTCTGATTACAGCGCTAAAGACTGGAAGGAATACCTGGAATCCCTTCTGAGGGAGTCTAAGAAAGAGGAAGCGACACCAGTTCTACACGACGATGTTGTCAATGATCTAATATTCATGGGATGATCCAGAGTATCTTCTGCATCAAACTATTGATAAAAATGTCACTATTATTGCAGTTTCAGTCTGTAGAATGTAGCCCTGCTTTAGGGATATGAAAATAAATTTACCTTCCACGGCCTTATGGTCTTATCTTTTGAAGCAGTGGCTACATGCATATATTTATTACTTTCAACACCTAAAAATAAATAGAGTGCAACCGTAATTGGCTAATTTTGTGATTAGTATTTACTAAAACTAGAAATTGAGAATTATATATTTGTTTTAGTTTTACTCTTAAATCTGTCAACTGTTTTCACTGAATGAATATATTTCACTGAATGTATGTGCTTTTTTTACTTAACCTTAGCCAGTAACTTTAAATTTTTTTAAAATTTGAGGAAAGGGTATCTTGCAGCAATATCTGCTTCGAGTTATTCCTATATTTCCTTTTTAAAGAATTTTATTCTGATAATGAATCCGGGTATGACCTCTATTCTGTAGTCTGATCCAAGCTTTCTATACATATATGTTCTTACTTCGTTCAAACTAGTAAATATGAGAAAGTGTAAGAAACTCTGTAGTATGTATCAATTTGTACTGCTCCATGATGCTTACTATGAGCCTGCATTTTTCTTTTAAATATTGTTGATTTTAATATTTCTCGGAGATACTTTTATAATGGTTTAGCTGATCTTCATATGCAGAGGAATCATATTATCTCCCTTTTAACTGTTGCACTAATCTGATAGGAAAATAAACTAGCTTGAGGTATAGCTAAGGAATAGTGAATCTAGTGTTCATTTTTTGTTTTTCTCCTTTTTTTAAAACTGAGAATTTAGTAAGCCGAAATTCTGAACTGAGAAGTTAGGTAAAGTTCTTTGGTATCTGAAATTCTGAACTATATATACAACTGTTCCTCTGCCTAATATTATCCATGTCCTGATGTTAGGATTATTGTTTTAACCTTCTGGAGCCTAACTTTAAGCTAATGTTCAGGTGCTTGCTTTTGAAGCAGGAAGAAAATGTAAAATTAGGGTCAACACAATATCTGCCGGTACTTTTGAATCTCTCTTCTGAAACTTATGTCTGTGAAAGATGTCATTGAGCAGACATATCATGCTTGCTTCAAGTTTGTTCAATTACTTATTAAATTTAAGTAAAGCATGTAAGAACATATCATCTGCAGCTGTGTACCATAAACAATATGCCATATACGAGTTTAAATTATTTGAACTGTATGATATCCTTGTCATTTTCAGTATAGTACAAGTAAATCCAAGAAAATGTAAGAAACTCTGTAGTATTTATCAATTTGTACTGGTAGGAGGACCTAATACTGGAAATCTAAGAAAATACTTTTACCTTCTTAGAAAGTAAATCTCGGGCTTAGTTACATCTTACGATTCAACTTTAAGACAAAGAATGTTTTGCTAATTTAACATGTTCTGTAATCGTCTTGTGCAGTCAACTGTATATACAGGGCCCTAGGAGTGTTATGGATTCTTTGTGAATATTATATGCATTTTATCTTCTTGTGAAAAAAATTTATTTTAAGTGTTATAATAAAAGAAAGTTGAGGAAGAGGTCTTTGTATTCAAGGAAATGTTACATCTCGCATGTCCATGTAGCAGTATTTTTCACAATTTTAGGAATTAAAGTCTATCTATTTTCTTGGTCTTATATGACAGGTTTAACAAGAAGGAATTTTGTAGAGATTGCAGAGTAAATTTTCAAGAGTTAAAGAATAGGAGTTGAAGCGCACACGAAGTGAACACACTATTCTTTGTGCAATTCAAGTGATCAAGATCTACAATGACACTCGTGTCAAGGCGGAAAACTTCTTAGATATTCTATTTTATATTGTTTTACATTTGTATCTGCTCAGAGTTTATTGTGGTCTACGTACTTTTGTTGTAATCTAGTCTTTGATAATCTAGTACTTTTGTCGTAGTTGTGATATGTGTTGGGGGTATGAGTAGTTGATGTTGGCCAAGTTTGGATGTAATGTAGTAGTATGGTATGTATGACAACTTTGATGTTTTTTGCTAATGGGTTTGTTCTTTAAATTAAGGATAGATTTCAAAATTTTAAAATTAACGGTTACATTTGCCCATATTCTAGTGTAATATATGATTATATATAGTGTTACATTACATATGCTAGTGTTGCTTAAGTATTAAAAAATTGTGTTACAATAGATAAAGCAGACTGTTACAATAGGTATATGGGCCCCACCAGTGGGTCCCACTTATTCAATCATGATCAAGCTATTGTATCACTCATTTTGCATTACATTTGGGCCTTTTAGTGTTATATTAGTTGCCTATTGTAACGTTTTCTTCTCTGTTACAATAGATCAATGAAGTGTTACATTAGGGTGTCTATTGTAATACTCGTATACGTAACGCCCCCTGGTGTTACAATAGACCTATTGTAACGCTTTTGGGGCCTATTGTAATACCATTTAGGCATTACAATAGCCCACTTATGGCGTAGTGATGTTAAGCACAATATCTTTAGGGTACTTTACTCCAAGAGTTGGTAGTCCCTTAAGATATCTAATAATCTTGTTAATAGCTATAAGATTGGATTCTCTAGGATCCACTTGGAACCTTGCACTTTGTCATCTTGAGAACATTATATCATTATATCATTATACATATATTACATTATGTTTGTGTCTAGTGATAAGAGAGTTATTAATATGACGACTCTACTAGTTCATATTAAATTGTAACTTCAGTTAGAGTGCCATACCATGTCCTTGACGATTTCAGATAATAACCTAGCATCCAGTCTGTCCTTATCCCTCGCAACAATGCCATTGTCATCCAGTTTTGACTTCTGGTTATCCTTGTACCAGTTACAAAATTATCATTTGGTTTGGATAACAGCTTCCCTACAATCTGCTTACTGACTGATTAAGTTCATCTTGTTTTGAAATCACCCAATCAATCCGGATCTATCAGAGCTTCTATAACTTTCTTAGTTTCTTCTTCAAATAGAAAACTAGAGAATTAGTCATCCATACTCAGTAGCTCTACTAATCATTACTCCACCATCCAGATCACTTAAGAACTAGACTCTGGGAATAATATTGACATCAAACCCTTTATCTCAGCAGATATGTTCTTTAGTGTCCTTTGATTTTCAATGTGTTGTTGTGTATGACTAGTTGATCCTTCTATTGCTCCCCCTAAGCTGAATCTGGGATTTCCTGAAAATCCGTACCCTTGCTGACTGGCTTCATTGAACTAATGAGTTGTGATATACACTGCCATTCCACTGCTTAGATATGAATCATCAATACCATTAATTTCTCCTGTAACAGCTTGGAGCATGGAGTTGTTGAACTATGCATTTAGATTTCCAATCACCTTCTGTTGATCAATCACAAATGCCCTGTAGGATATAAACTCCACTGAGTAGCCATGAAGAATATCCTTACGAGTCTTAACTGCAAATGCCAAGATCTTCAAACAACTGATAATATTTAATTGTTTGCTTCTGTAGAACATTCTCTTCAAACACTTTAAGATTATCCAGTATTTGCTTATGTTGGCCATTTACTCATTTGTGGTCTTCATGTATACATCCATCCGAATCGAGGCATGATCTTACTTGTAGCAAACTATATTGATTGTTTTAGCCCTTTAGTATTTAGAAAGTCTTGATTAGCTTGACACTGTCCTTGTTGCTTTAGTCAAGTTTCGGTTCTTCCTTTGTACCACTCCATTCTGACACGGATCTCCCAGTGTTGAATATGTCTCAAAATATTCTTGATGTTACAGATATTAATCAGAACTGCTTCTTGAATTCAGTCCTATTATCTGACCACAAGATCATTTCTTTTATAGTTGCTTCCAGCTTGATCTTCTGATATGATCAATCACCATCTGTGATGTCTTGTCTTGAGAATGTACGAACAACAACTTTGTTTAATAAGAGCATCCATCACTCGTCACTGAGGTATATCTTTTCTTTGATGTGATGTTGTCTTTGACTTCTCTTTCTGACATGCCTCACATTTATCATCCTTCTGAATTCGAGATGAGGTCGTCCTCTCACTAAACCCTTTTTACAAAAGAGTACCTTGTGTTGATGTTCAAGGGTGAGAGCTTCTAATTCCATAGCTAAAGTTTTATCGGATGAAGCTTTACAGTAGAAATCATTGACTTCACTTTCCTGAGATTCCAGTTTAGCTACGAGCATATCCTTTACTTACTCTTGACAAGAGCAAGCTTCTCAACCTTCCTGCTTCAGATGAGACACTAATCATTCGTTGAATTGACATTTTGTCCTTTGATGCAGAACCGTCTGATAAGAGGATTTGTGCCTTGATTCTTCAGCAAGAAAGATGCTTCAATTGTTATCAGTGAATCTAATGGTTGGTTGTTATCGGTGATAAAAATTTTTGAATCCATGATGACACCTTTTTTTCTGTATAGCTTGTCCCGTGATGAAAACCTTTGCTGTCATCTCCAAAGATTCTTGACGGAATAGCATTTGTCAATTACATTTGATTGTGAGGCTCTTTCTTTGATCATATGCCTTAAGCATCAATTACCAAGAATACATATGAATCAATTAACATGTTATGTCCTACAATCACAAATGGAATAACATTTCTTGGTACCCAACTTATCAGTTTCGGTCCAGTTGGATTAGAGATTTTACTATAAACAGAGATAACAGCAGCTGCAACCTTCTCATGCTAATTCTTATATTTGACTGATCATTTTCTCCATTTTAATACCCTTGACAGAATTGTCTCTAGGCTAAGGGAAAAATGGTTCCAACCTTACATAAGGAAGACTAGCAGTCTTTGCCCTATTGTAATCATAAATATGTTTTTTCTACAATTAATGCAAGTACTAAGAGATGCATTCATGACATAGAAATAAACAAGCATTACATTGAGAATACATGGCATTTATTCAGAAACATTACGCAAGAATTAAGTAAGATAGGCATGATATGGAATAAGAAAAATTAACAAATAAATCACTAATTCTATCTAGTCCAATCATATTGATGTATCTCATCTAGCTATCTCAATCCAATTATAAACTAATACATCTTAACAAACAATTCAGATCAATTGAATAAATCATAATGTAATAGGATACATAGAGTAAGCATAAACAAAGGTCTTAAGTGTTGGAAAACATATATCTCGCTAAAGCAATTAATCATGTTCAACAAATATTCAAACACATATTTAAAATCATCTAAAGTAACATGCACAAGTTAAACATCAATCCCAGTTACTAGAAAAATAATCTAGTGAACTAGTTCAGCATTATCTATGTGTGATGTTATCATTCTTGTGCGAGTGTTAAACATTTAAACACTAAGATCTTATCATGCATTGAATATTGAAAACAAAATATTGCACTGTATCAAGAAATTGAAACCTGAGATATGTGAGTTAGACCATCTTCAGAGATTGTTGTGAAAGCAAGATATTCATGATCTTCCTTCTCGTCATCTGATCCATCCCAACTCTTTCCCGTGCACTATAAGTTTTGACTTGATGCTTCCCTAAGAAAACATACCACCTTTGTCACAGCTCTTTAACTAAATCCCTACTCATCCTTATTTGTCAAGCTTCTTATTCTGTTGTAGCAAAACCCCTGATAATTATTTGTTACATATATCTTATCATAACTGTAACTATCAAATCTTATTTATGTCCCAATCTTAGTCTTGTAATCACCTCTTGAACTGAATCTGTAAGAATCTCTGTTTTAGAATAGATAGGCTTGATCCTTAGATATAGCTTATGTACTCCTTGTGAATCTGATGCGACTAAACTTCCTTGACATGTGAAACACTGCCCTGACGTCCAGTCCCTCAAGTACTTCTACTTGAGCTTCCTTTGATTCAGCTATCAGTAACTCTTATATTCAGTCCTGAGGTTCCAACTTTACTGCATGTAACTGAGATATCTGTATGAACCCACTATTCTCTCTGACCTCCACAATTCCTGCCTTTCTGATCTATGTGATTCCCGGATAAATGTAGCATTGGTACAAACCACTGTGTGACTGTATAATCTGGAATCATAGGGTTGTCTTAAAATCTTCGATAAAAATTGTACCCGTAGAAATTTCATTTTTTTCCCGCATCTGAAAATTCAGTGATATCCTATGGAGTAACCTTTTGAGGAAATTCCACAATTTTCTTCCTTAGGTCTTGAAATCAGTTTCATTGGAATAAGAAAACCATTATCTTCAAAATCCGTATTCGGGAATTTTCTGTCTGAATAGCACATGGTCTTCATTTTCTTCGAAAGATTAAAATTA
Organism: Apium graveolens; assembly: GCF_009905375.1. Taxonomy (NCBI): domain Eukaryota; kingdom Viridiplantae; phylum Streptophyta; class Magnoliopsida; order Apiales; family Apiaceae; genus Apium; species Apium graveolens. The sequence continues at coordinate 145,114,943 of NC_133651.1, read as the reverse complement.
TCTTTAAAAGCCCGGATTAATCTTGAGTCTACCAATACTTTCAGTACCCTTAATTTAATATTTAAGAGAAATTTAAATTTCCAGAATTTTTAATTTTCTTAGAAAATAAATGAATCAAAAATAAATATTTACATAAAATCTAATTTTCAAGAATTTTGAATTTTCTTAAAAATTAAATAAATCTAAATTATTATCTAAGAAAAATTTAAATTTAAGAACTTTAAATTTTATGGAAAAATAAATAATCAGAAATAATGTTGGGGCTACAGAATTTAGTAACTCGCGACTGTAACCTTCAGAGGCGCCTAACCTGCGACTCCTTGAACCAGGAGGCTAAGCTGCGACACTGTACTAGAATGGTGTAAGTTGCGACCTAGTTAACCAAAACTGAAGAGAAAAAAACAAATCTAGCAGCTAAGTTGACCAGAAAAATAAATCTAAATTAAAAATTTTATTTACTAAAATTTAAAAGTTAAATTTATTTGAGTCAAATTTATAAAATAAATTCATTTAAATTAAGTTCATAATAAACTTATTTAAATTAAATTTATGAAATAAATTTGCTAAATCAAATTTAAGAAATAAATTTATATAAATTCAAATTAATAAAATAAATTTATTTGAGGATCCTGATTTGTGTATCAATCAGTCAGTTTTGATACCAATTGTTAGGTACCGAAGTATCGTAGAAGGGGGGGTTGAACACGATACTCACTAAATTTAAAATTCTTTCGAATCTTTTACAGATATAAAATTTAGTGCTCGGTTAGTGGTTCTGTGTTCTTCAGGTGAATAGTGTTTGGAACAGTAAAATGAGGAACACAAGATATTCGGGAAAATATATATTCATATATAAATCCGCGAGGGGTGTTGCTACACTCCGGTAAATAAATTAACGGGTACAATCTAAGAACAACAAAGTTCGTAGCTTCTACAAAGATTAATAAATTAAATCATATACAATGATCTAGCTTATTTTTGTCTAAGGATTTAATTATCGGGTAACGATTATAATGCCCCTAAGAATATACAAGAGTTAAACTGACCATTATAACATTACTCCGGTGAGAAGTTAAACGGTTACACAATTTGCTTGAGCTTCTCTGTATTTTCTTTGTTGCTTGTTTTTCATCAGCTCTCGTTTTGGAGAAGAAGATGAACAACACAAGTGAATTGATTTGCTTCTCTTGTGTAGATTTATATCAATTAAAATGTGTGGCTGAAATTGAACCACACAAATTAATTGATTGTATCAACAAAGATGTGGCTGAGGAGTAAGGATTTGCTAACCTGCGACCAGAGATTTTACAATACCAATTGGCGACCAGGATGTTAACATGCGACCTTGTGCCTTGGTTTTTTGTTACAGGATAAACTAACCTGCGACTAACAAAAACTAAGTCACTTGGTTTCCTTTGATTACCAACCTGCGACCACTTGGTTGGTTGAATGGTTTCTTTCTTTTATTTTTTTTCTTTTTCTGTTATTTTTTTGTTTTGTTTTCTTTTTCTTTTTTTTATTTTTCCTTTATTTTTCCTTTTTTTTAGTTTTCTTTTTGTTTTTCTTTTGTTTTTTCTTTTTTTGATTTTTTTTTCTTTTTATTTAAGTTTAAATTATAACAAAATTAATTTATAAAATAAACTTAAATATAACTTATATAAATAAACTAATTTAGATTTATAAAATAAACTTATTTAAAGTTTATAAGATAAATCATTTTAAGTTTATTAAATAAATTATATTAAAGTTCATTAAATAAATTTATTTAAATTAACAATTAAACTTTGAACTAGGCCAATCCCTCGAGTCATTTAGGTGTATACCCTGCGTACCTCTTCTCGTACTTTAACAGATAAACGTTCAATGCAAGTGTGTTCCTTAACTTAAAAATTCGTCTAAAAATAATACCCAGATTCCTTTCACGAGCTGTTGACGCCTGGTGCAACTGGTCTGGTTCTCAGATGACTAAATTCAATTCAGGTCTTCGTATTATGGCCTTAATTATATTGTTAATCTTGCAACAACTTTATTGCTTCGAACACTGACTGTCAATAAATAAATGTACTTTCACTGAAATCCGTTCTGGTACTTTAGACAACGTCTTCATTGCTACTACAATCTTAAATACTTCATTCACTGTTTTTCACCAATGCTTGAATATTTAAATGAACTCCTGTCAGTGAGTATAACTTCAAGACTGCAGTTGTCTTCTTTAACCTCTTTCTGTACCCAGTCTTCAATTCTTCAGATTCCTATGCTTCGAACACTGTCTATCTTCAATCAATGCCAATACACTGAAATCTTCCGGTAGTACACTGAATCTTCATCATTTCTGAAACCCTGAAAGTCTTTAACCTTTATTCTTTGTTGAGGCATGATCATATTAATGAACTTCTTTCAGTGACCTCATGTAAACAGACTTCAAGATTTCTTCTAATCTTTTGATTCTTTGTATTTGTCGTGTCTTCATTTCTTCCTGATTTCTTGTGTAGACGTAATATTATTAACCTGTCCCATTCTAGTATTGTTCTCATGTTGAGTTTTCACGTAACTTTTCATACAGCTACATAGTCTCACCAACAATCTTTCTCCTCCTGTGATGGGCATCCTCATCAGCTGACTCCCCACTTTCCTCAGTTGTATATGGTTCAGATACATCTCTTTTATTGTTGGTTGGTTGTAGGCCTCTAAGATAATTAGGATCATCCCAGAGCTGCGACGAGGTGGTAGGGGTGGCCTAGTCCCTCCAGCCTCTGAGTATATTGGCATCCCATAAGTGGGGTTTATGGACATGTGATGCACTATAGTTGACATCTCAAAACCTGCATATTGTGCCCCTAAAAGAGCATTCAAATTCAGGTTTTGAGGGTTCACCCATAAAGGTGGGGGTAGCTGAGATTCAGATCGGGGAATCGAGGGATTCGTTATCCCATGAGAGTAAGTTGAGTGAAAGGAATCTCAGTGATGGATGAGATTGTCTGGGTAGTTCCAGTTGATGTTCCTTCAGGAACGTTGTTTCTGGTCCGTATGAGTACCATGGTTGCTTTTCTCATAGACAGCGCCAAATGCTATGGGTAAAAAATTAAAGTGTATTTAATGATAGGGTTCGTGAGCTTCAAGACTCTATTTGAATGTTCTCGTGTTTCGTGACTCAATCTGCCTTCACAAGATGCCTACATACTTTGCTCTATGATCAAGTTAAAAAATATAGTTTTGAATTGTAGGGTGAGGCCCCTTATATAGGTGTGGGATGTCTTGAGTTAGATTAGGGTTAGGAGACTTGGTGGGCATATCTCAGATTTAGAATGGACTTTGGAGTCCTAGAATGTAGGAAATTGATTCTTTATCCCATGAGGTTCCTTGGATGTCAATCTTTAAGGAACTATATCCTTAATTGGACTCTACATGTCAGTTGATTTTACCCATATGTATTAATTACAAAAATAATTAATATTCAGGGTTTTTGGCCTCTTTAAATGGGCTTTTTTTGTCAGATCAAACAAGGTATAATTAATGCGATATTAATTACGCAATCAGGGCTTATTTTATTCCCTATCAATCGCCTACTCTAATTGTCTTAGACATGGCCATCTCATGGGACACCTTATCAATGTCCTCGAGAAAAATGACTTTAGTAGGCTCTTTGTGCTTCTTGTGGTGATGAGAGCGGGGAGAGTTGTGCTCTCGATGCCTCTTCCTCTCTTTGGCAGCTCCATCCCCCTAAGAATCTTTCTCTATAGTCCCCAACTCAGCAAATTGTACCAACTTCTCCCTTAAAAGGTGACCTATCCAATTCCTGATTCTCGGCATCAACGCTGCCTTCAACTCCAGGTTATTAATATTCGACTTCTTTTTAGCAAGGAGCTTCAAGAAATTCTCAAAAGGCATTTTAATGTGAGAATTTAACAAAACTCGAATCTTGGGACCAAACACTGCAAAGAACAATAATATATAACATTAAAAATAATGAAGTAAACATACCGCTAGATACAAGAAAGAACAAAAAAAGGAAAAATAAGGGAAAATGACACAAAAAGGCGATAGCCAAAATTCTAAAAGAACACTAAAACTTACAAATATAGTTACACAAAAACTAAACATCCGAAAAAGAAGAGGCTTTATATTGCGAAGCAGGACCACGGAAACTCGCAAGATCAATAGCGGTCAAGGTGCTTGTCTCACTCAGAGTCTTCAAACTTTCAGACGACAAATGACACAACGAGGTCACTTCAGCAAGTTCTCAACCTTCATACCACGCCCACTTCGAATGCTAACCCGAGTTCGATTTTGGAGTACTCAAAAGCTTCGGAAACCCGGGATTCGCATCAAACTAAACTTAGGCTCCTGTTGACTTCAAATGATAAAGGGAAAAAAAAAGATCAAGACTAGGGTCTATCCCAAGTTCACTGCAACGGGCTATAACCCCGTTCACTTGCAATACCAAATTTGGAGATATTTTCCCCACTCCACAATTCAGTGTCTTCAAAACAAGCAAAAATACGGGTGCATAGGTAGTCTGAAGCCATAAATAAACCATAAATCAGGAACGTCTTGTAACCCATCTTGAAGAGAATCCCATATTTGATCCTTAAGCTGGGGGAATACACGGCATACCCATCCAAAAATGAACAGTACCCGAACAATACGCCAACATCAAGAGGCACTTTATGATAAAAACTAGGGGCATTATATGGTTTCTGAGATTTAAAAAACTTAACTCGATTATCCGACACCATAGCCCCCATATCAAAATCAAAGACAGTGACAGAATCACCGGTACCCTCTACTTTTAAACCACCATCAATAACATCATCTTTCTCGATCCCATCTCCAATCAAAATTAACCCTAAAAGATGAAAAATCTCTAGAATTCGATGTTACTATTTTTACGGTTTTTGGGTTTTAAGAATGAAAAGACAGGTACAGAGAATGTAAATCTAAAAGAAAAACAATTGATATTTTCATTCATAATGATCTTTCAATACAACGTTCCATCAAATACAAGTCTCCAACTTTCACTTGCCACGTGTTAGAATTATATTGGCTAAGTCCTAACTACCACTATCAGACAATATTCCAATTTTATAAAAGACAGTTTCAACCCCATAGAGTTATTTCCACCAAACGACATCGTACTAATAACTATTCAATTTGCTTTTCCCTCCAGTATCCTTTTCATAACAATACTCTCCTCATTAGCAAATCCTTGTCCTCAAGGATTAAATTTGGAAATTTGATAATTAGCTAATCTCAGTATTCCCATGTGGCCTCTTCTATGATGTCATTCTCCCATTGAACCAATACCATTGTAGCTGGTTTATTCCCTCTTTTTACCAGCCTTGTCTCCAGAATTGCAATCGGTTGAGGATCGCTGACTCTTGTATCATTGGCAGTTGGCAGGGTGGTTTGTAACACCTCTCGTTTACAATACTTTGCTTGAGCTGTGAGACATGAAAACATTATGAATCTTACTTTCTACAAGTACTGCCAGCTTGTATGCAACATGTCCTATCTTATCAATTATAACGTATGGGTTGTGGTATTTGGCTGAGAGTTTGTGGTTCCTTCTTTCATTCAGAGACTGATGTCGATAGGGTTGTAGCTTTAAGGAGACTACAATGCCTACTTTAAAAAATCTTTCAGTCCTTTTCTTGTTGGCATACCAACATATTCTTTCTTGAGCTTTTGCAGATTATCTTAGATCAGCTGTTGAGTGGCAAACTTGTCCCTCAAGAAGTCAATCACTTGACCGTCCGGTGTCCTGGTATAATGGTAATTGATTGAGGGAGGTACAGCTGAATACAAAGTTTGAAAAGGGGACATACCCAGAGCTGTATGATGGTTAGTGTTGTACCACCATTCATCAAGAGAGATCCGGCTTGCCCGTATGTTAGGTTTATGTCCTGCATTGCACCTCAAGAACATCTCAATACACTGGTTCACTCGTTCAGTTTACCCATCCGTTTATGGATGCTAGGTTGTGTTGAGTCTGAGCTTTGTACCCATAGCTGCAAAGAGCTCTTTCTAGAAGGTGCTTATATATATTGGGTACCTATCTAAAATGATCGTAAATGGCACTCCATGTAACTTAATGACATTGTCAATGACTACCTGGGTGACCGTGTTGGGAGTATAAGGATGGATGAGAGGGATTAGATTGAAGTACTTAGTGAATTTTTCAACAATAACCAAAATACAATCCTTCCCTTTAGATTTAGGTAACCCTTCTACGAAGTTCATGGAGATGACTTCCCAAGCGGCTTCCGGAATCGCAATTGGTTGAAGAAGACCAGGTGGGTGCACTCTTTCTGATTTATTTCTCTGACATGTCTCACATTCCCTCACTTCTTTAGTCAAATCTGCTTTGAGGGTAGGCCAGAAGAAAAGCCTTTATGCTCTCTTGATTGATGCAGCTATACCTGAATGCCCTCTCTCACTACTGTTGTGTATGGTCACACAAATTCTCTGCCTCATATCAGTGTTGTCTCTCATATAAAACCTTCCATTTCTTTTCAGTTCCCCATTTTGAAGAGAATATCCTTCATCATTATTTGGATTTATAGTCAGTTGAGTAATCAACTATTGAGCCACCACATCATTTTCCAAACTGAATTGTAGTTCCTCCTTCCAAGAAGGCTTAAGCACATATATTACTAAGCATTCAGTATTTTCATGGATTCTTGATAGTGCATCAGCCACTATGTTATCTCTTCCCTTCTTGTACTGAATGGAGTAGTCAAAGCCTAAAAGCTTAGAGAGCCAATTCTGTTGGAGGCTTGTAGTCACCTTCTGTTCCATTATATACTTAAGAGTTTTATGGTCTGTTTTGACTATAAAATGATGACCTAGTAGATAGGATCTCCATTTTTGGGTTTCCATGATGATTTCCAACAGCTCTTTTTCATTTGTAGACATTCCCATGTGTTTATTCCCCAAAGCTTTGCTCATGAAAGCTATTGGTTTTCCTCCTTGCATCATGACTGCTCCAACACCATTGTTATATGCATCAGTTTCTATCACTATGGGTAGACTAAAATCTGACAATGATAGAACTAGTGTATTTATAAGTATGCCTTTGAGGGTGCTGAAAGCTTCATCTGCAACAGCGTTTCAGTGGAAGCTTCCCTTTATGAGCATATCAGTGAGTGGCTTATAGATAATTCCATAGTGTTGGATGAAACTATAATACCCCAATAGACCAAGAAACCCCCGTAATGCTTTTACAGTCCTTGGTATTGGCCAGTCCAACATAGCTTGTATTTTGCTTTTGTCTGCTGTAACCCTTTTGTGGCTAATAATATGCCCCAAATACTTTATTTGGGGTTGTGCAAATGCACATTTGCTCTTCTTAACGAACAGTTTATGGGCTCGTAGCTTACCAAAAACCAAATTGAGATGTTTGATATGTTCTTCTACACTTGCACTATATATCAATATATCGTCAAAGAAAACCGAGACGAACATCCTTAAGAATTCATAAAATACCTCGTTCATTAGAGACTGAAATGATGCAGGCGCGTTTGTGAGACCGAGCGGCATTACCAGAAATTTAAAATGTCCTTGGTGTGTCTTGAAAGCAGACTTTTATATATCATCCTTGTGTAGCCTAATTTGATGATACCCACTCCTGAGGTCGAGCTTGGTGTACACCTTACTTCCTTGTAACTCTGCTAGCAGTTTTTCAATGACTGGTATGGGGAATTTGTTCTTCATAGTAACTGAGCTGAGACCTTTGTAATCAATGACTAGCCTCCATGCGTGATCCTTCTTCCGTACTAGTAGTACAGGTGAAGAGAAAGGGGAAGTGTTGGCCTTGATTATTCCTGCTTCTAACATTTCTCTTGTTATTTTTTCAATCTTTTCTCTATGAGCTAGGGGACATTTGTAAGGGTGTGAGTTCACTGGCTTAGTGTTTTTAATGAGGGGTATGTGGTAGTCTTGGGATCTTTGTGGAGGTAGATTAGTGGGAGCAGCAAATATATCACTGTAATTGTTAATAATTTATGTGATTCCTTTAGAAATGTCTGCGTTAACATTAGCAGAGTTCATAGCTATCAATTGAATTAGGAAGTAGGTTTCTTCCTTGTGAGGTCTAAACTTGGAATGATCTAAGTTAATATGTACCTTATCCACTTATTCTCTTTGCTAGAGGACTACTTCTTCTCCCTTTCAGTTCATTTTAATGCTCTCAGAGGCATAATCAAAGGTGACTGGACTCACCTTTTCCATCCATTGTACCCCCAAAATCATGGCATACCCTCCCAAAGGAATGATGTGCATTATATCTGTGACTTCAGTCCTTGTCATTTCCCATTTACCATCTCTTATTAATGCATCACAATGCAGTCTGTCGCCATTGGCCACGGTAATAGAGAAGGTTGAACATTGTTGTGGTTGCAGGTTGAGTTTCTTTGTCAAGTGCTGGGAAATGAAATTATGTGTAGATCCACTATCAATCAGTATATTTATGGTGTGATTCTTAATCTTGCCTTGCACCTTTAGTGTACAAGCCCCTTTGGTTCCAAACATCGCATATAGCGAGACTTTTGCTTCTTCTGAATTTTCAGCATCCGGAAACTCCTGACAATTTTCTTCCCGCACAATAGGAACGTCCTCCTTGTCTGCCCTCAGTCACATTTTCATTCCCCATAATCATATATAATCTCTTCTTGCGACAATCATGACCAGGTTCATAATTCTGGTCGCAATGAAAACATAATCCCTTTTGTTTCTTCTCAGTGATTCCTGTTAGGGAAAGTCTTCTATACCTCTCCTGAGTTGATTTAGAGTTTGTGACATTGTCTTGGGTGCTTTCTGGGTATTGTTTCCCTCCAGGATTTCATTTAGAGAAGGTGTGTTGGGGGTTGAATTTGTTAGGATTTGCAGAAGCTTTGTATCTTTTGTCTAGTACTGATATGAAGTACTCCTTGCCTCTGGCCATATCTCGTGCTTGCTGCATTGTTTGGGATTTATGATTATAAAGATATTATGATATTTCCTCCTTCAGGCCACTTATAAAATTGTCCACGGAGTGTGACTCACTAAACACCCCTTCTTCTTCCATTACATAGTTCCTCAATTCATCAAATTGACAAATATATTCATCAACATTCCCCTTTCGAGTTAACTTGTTAAACTGCCCTACAACGTTTTCATATCCCATCTTTGAGAATCTTCGACAAACCAAGTGGGAAAACTCAGGCTAGAGTATGGTTGGCTTCTATCTCTCAATGGTGTGAAACCAAATATCTGTTTCCCCCTTCATATACAAGGCAGCACACACTACCCTGGCTCTCAAATCGTGAGTGACATTCAACTGAAAAAACTTTTCGCACTTATTTAACCACCCCCGGGGTCATTTCCCCCAAACTGTGGAAAATTAATATTGAGTGTATGATAATTAGATAAGGGTGCTTGGGGTCGTGGGGGTCTCCATGGTTATGCCATAATGGTGTTGAGGTATTGTTGGTGAAGCTAAGAGAGGGTATGGTAAAACGTATAGGTTGGGTTTATACATTACTGATTAGAGGTGTAGTCACGTAAAGGGGTGGAGCATTTGGGTCAAGTGTTGACATCAAAGGCTGGGTTGCCAAGGGTATAGGGATGATGTTTGTAGTAGGTTGGGTTAATTTGGTATGTAGGACATTTTGGAATTCAGGTAAGGTATAGAGTTCTATGAGCCTTGAATTCATGTCAAGGGTTTGGTGGATAGAAAATTTTGGGAGGCCTTCCCAATTTACATTACAAGATCTATGCATTTCAGAATTAAAATTTGAGTCACCAAATGTAACGAAATTAGTAGGAGTGTGGGGAGTAGTACTTACGTGAAGTCCTGAGGTTTCAAGGTCTCTGTGAGTATTTTGTACTCCTATGACTGCATCTCGTATGCTAGCGTGTAGATCCTTTTCCAAAAATTCAGTAATCTTCTTCATGTTCATTTTCATCTCCATATTATTCTGATTAAGCTGGGTGAATCTGGAATGAAGAACCGAGATCTTTTCTTGGGTGGTGAGTTGGGCATCTTCGATAATGCTTATTTGGATTTCGATGGTGGCTTTGGAGGTGTCGCGCTTTTGTTGGTTGTTTTTGTTCGTATGGTGGTTGGTGGCTGAGGAACGCTGAACTCTGATACCAGATGTTATTATTTTTAGGTTTTTTGGGTTTTAAGAATGAAAAGACAGGTACTAGGAATGTAAAATCTAAAAGAAAAACAATTGATATTTTCATTCATAAAGATCTTTCAGTACAAGGTTCCATCAAATACAAGTCTCCAACTTTCACTTGCCACGTGTTAGCATTATATTGGCTAAGTCCTAACTAATATTCCAATTTAGTAAAAGACGGTTTCAACCCATAGAGTTATTTCCACCAAATGACAGCGTAATAATAACTATTCAATTTGATTTTCCATTCGGTATCCCTTTCATAACATTCGACAAATGAACATGCACCGGATTCAAAGGCCCCAAGCCACTAAATGTGTTCTCAGATCCATCAGAGCGGTCGTCACTCTCACCCGCAATAAGTTTCGAAGACTGACTCATAGCAGATAAAAAAACAAAGAAAAATGGTCTACAATGATAAAACAAATGAAAGATGAAAGTACTTCAAAAAAGGCAAAATTTTGGCAAGCAACACTTTCTCCATAAAGACTCCTCAAGAATTCGACTCTCTGGAAAAAATACAAAGCTTTTTAGATATTTAAAGAATTAAGACAAAGGAGAGCAAAAGAAATTAAAGAAAGAAGGACCTTTGGTTTTCTAAGAAAAAGAAAGTTCGTCCCCAAGAAGCAAAGCGTAGCGGCTATAAAAAAATGAAAAGAAAAAAAAAAGAGAAAAAGAAGAAAACACAACAAAAAAACAAAAGGAAGAAAAAGAGGGGTGAAGGACAAATTTAACCTATTTTTATATTAAATTAATAAAAATGATCAATTTCTGAAAAGTTGGTCAACTTTAGCCGATTAGATACCCAACTGTCAGTGGAGTATTCCCTTTATACGAGATACCTAACTGTCAGTGGAGTATCCCATATTTGAAATACCCAACTACCAGTGGAGTATCTTATACAAATTAGGATACCCAACTGACAGTGAAGTATTCAATCGGCTAAAATTGACCACTTTTTTTAGAATGGTTATTTTGGTTAAATTTTTTCAAAAATTGGCTATTTTTGTCATTTTTTCAAAAAAGAGGCGGCCAAAAATATGAATAGAAAAAATACAATATTATAAAAAATGCAAAGCAGAAAAACGGTTGCACAAATCTAAATATTTTTTACTTGAAGGGAGGGTTATCGTTAGGCCGATGCCAATCAAAAGGAATAAGCCCGCTAAAGGGGAGAGGCCCATTAACAACCCTATAAATAAGAGAGAACCCCTGCAATGAGGGGGTTGGCAAATTAACTTAGAAAATAAGATCAACCGTACATTACGATTCCTAGGAGATAGTCATTTGCATCTTCGTTTGATTTCATTCATTTTGCAACTCCCAGCTTAAAACAATTTTATAAATTTATTGAAATTACTTTAGTTGCATTCAGTTGTGAAGTCATATTTAAAAAAAATCGTAATTTGGAACTAAAAATAATGAGACATAATTTTACAATAAACATTAAAAACAGAGGGTTTTTTCCAAAAATATGATTTTTTAAATTTTTAAAAAAATATGTTTTTTTAATTTTTTTAATTTACAAAAATACAATTTTTGAATTATTTTTTTACAAAAATACGATATTGCAACCGCCTGCAACCAGATGCAACCTCAAATGCAACCCGATACAACCTCAACTGTAACAAAAAAAATCAGTACTTTTTCAGCGAAGTTGTATATATAGTTGTTTTTTGTTGCAACCCGTAGTTTTGTAAAAAAAATTCAAAAGATGGTAAAATTTCAAATAAACTTAAAAAAAGTAGTATTTTTGTAATTTTTCTATATATATATATATATATATATATATTTAAAAAATCTTTTAATACTATTATTACACTTCAAAATTGGACATCAAGGCAGGAAACGTGTTTCGGTACATTTCATTTTCTTTTTCTCTCTGAAAAAGCTAATACAATATTAAACAAAATCATACACAGTTGTTTTTCCATTTTTTTGTCTCAACTATAATTCTTCTGGTTTTCTTTTTTATAACTTAGGAACAGAGTAGGAAATCGATCTCTCCTCTGTTCTCTTAATCTTGGAGTCCACTGGCCCGTTTAACCAACGAATGGGAGTGCTTAATCAAAATTCGTAATCGCGTATGAAACTTATATCATTAGCTATATTTCAGCATGGTCGTTTACATAATTATATTTACATATATACATTGCAATGCCTAGCCCGTTTAATTAGCGACTTGCATAATTACTTTGAGTGGTTAATTAATCCAGAATCACGTTTGAAATTTCTATCACTAGCTATGTTTCAGGATGGTTTCTCATTTACTTAATTACATGTTCACGTATACATTGCAATGCCTAATTTGTTCAACTAGCTACTTGAAGTTAAATCAATCCAAAATCATGCTTGAATTTTCTTAATCAATTCAAAATCATGCTTGGAATTTCTATCAATAGTAATGTTTCAGTACGATCTCTCGTTTACATCATTTACATTACATGTACATGTAAATAGAGGTGGTCAGACGACCGGTTTGACTTGGCCCGGACGTTAATCGGCTCGCCAAAAACTCACTTGACTCGACTCGTTGCGTGCCGGTTAATTATTCGGCATTAATCGGTTGTAGAAGCGAACCAAACACGAATCAGCATTCCAGAAACCACGAACGGACCGGCACGGCACGCGAACCGGCCCGTGTAACTCGTGAACGAATAAGAACATGCTTTAATCGTTATTCGGTCCGGCACGTGGCGAATAACCGGCCCGCGAACGTATCCTACGCGCAAAACGGTAACACCACAACGATCACCTGAAACAGCTCTATAACCTCCTCCAACGTTCACCTGCAACATTCTGTAACCTCTTCCAACGTTCACCTCATTCCGCATTCTCAATAAATAATATCCCCCTCACTGTTAATCTGTCTCACTCTTAATCAATCTCTCTCACTCACTTGAATTCTCTCAATTCACTGAAACTCTCTGTTCACTCAAGCTCACAGGTTTACAATTACAATTCACAAGTTCACAACACAAGTCGCACACGGAAAGAAATTCAGGCAAAGTTACACGGTTCTTTCGAATAAATCCAGCGATACTGTAAAAAATTCCGGTGGCTTCAATTTTTTCAGGCAAGTCTTTCCGAACAATGGAAGAAGGAAGGGGTACGGTACACAGTCTTCTCAGGGATCGAGTCAAGCAAATTATATGCGACCTCCTCGACCGAAAGCTGGTAAAATTCTACCTCGTTTTTTTGTGTTTTTATGTTCATATTCGTGTTCTTATATTTTTGTTTTCGTTAAATTTAATTTTGTGTGTTTTAAAAAATTTATGTATTATTTTATTAGGATAATTTGTATGAGATGCAATATTAGAATTTTATTCTATACATTTTATGTTATATATGTTGATTATAATATGAATTTGCGTTTTTTTATGTTTTTTGGTGTATTAAAATTTTGCATTTTTAATCTGTAGGTTGTTGAATATAAATATAAATAACTTTCTCAATCAAATATTTACATGGGTAAATTAAGTACGGGTGCCTTAACAAGGGTAGATTATGTACATAGTAATCGTTGAAATTATAGAAAATCATATTATTGGCGCACTAATCTTACACAGTCTAGGAGTGATTAATTAACAATTTAATCTGACAAATTGGCACATGCAAAAACTGATTAACCAAGCCTTGCTTTTGTCAGTTTCATTATTATTGATGGAGTGATTAAAATTTCTTTAAAACTGAATATGTTCGAATTTCTGTCTTCGTGTTAATTTTGTACATGTTCTAAAATGTATATTGTTAATTTATATATATTGTTAATTTTGTGTACTGGCCTATAACTCGTGCGATCACGAATTATTTTTAATATTCGATAGTTTTTAATAATATATTTTATAATATAATTTTCAATAGTTGAAAAATAATTGAAGAATAGAATAAGTTATAACAATATATATTTTATAATAATTTGAGACTTTACTGAAAATAAATAATATAATATAATATATTGTTCACAAGACCCGAGCCCTGAACATGTAAAAATTGTTAAAATAAAGAATGTAAAAGTTTAAATATAATAAGTTGTTGACGGGGTTCGAACCCTGAATCCATGAGAGCAGTTTAAATATTAATATAATAATATTTTATTATTGCATCCAACGGTTCTCATCTTTCTGACTTTAGATCTGACGGTTGTTATTTGTCGTACCAAACAACTGTACCAAGCAACTGACTACCAAATAGAGGGTGTTCTACTTATAATAGTATAGTATAGATATTCGAATAATGTATATTATTAATTTTGTATATGTTCGAATTTTGCAAGGACCTCTTGTACGTCTTCGAGACATTCCTCGCACGTTTGGAATTATTTTTCGAGACCGGCAATACTGGAAGATCTGAACAAATTCAAATGCTTCTGTTTGCTCTGTATTCAAAGTGGCAGAAATCAATCCCCTTTTTTTCACTCTAAAGGGGCCGGTACCGATACACTTGATCGGCACTTGAATTACATCACGGAATCTCGAAACAAAGTCAGGAAAGTGGAGCGGCACGAGGAGAATTCCTCAAAATGCATCTACACCTATAAGTTCATTTAGCATGACTAGGGATTTTTTTCCATATAATTATGAGTTGGATGAGGATTTTTCAATACTATTATGGTGGAAGAATCATGAGAACCAATTTTCGGTATTAGCTAAAATTGCAGGGAATATTTTAGTAGTTCCCGTGTTTACAATTGCTTCTGAGTCCGCTTTTAGTGTCGGTAGAAGAGTTTTAGACGAGAAGAGATCAAGTCTTGCACCGGATGTGGTTAAGATATGTGTTTGCAAAAAGGATTGGGATCAAGCGGTAAAGAGACAACAAGGGAGGAAAAAGGATGACTCGGACGGCGAAGAGGATACTTGGATGACAATGGACAATTTATCGGAATTGGGCACGTCAGCGAACGATCCACAAGAAGAAGAATTTGAATAGTTGATAACATATTTTTCCCTTATATTTTTTAAATTTGTTCTGTTTAGTATTTTATTTAAAATGTAAACACGGTTTGTTCATCCTCTCAAATCAATTGTAACATTTTTTTAATTAATAAAATTTATAGAGGTACCGTCCGCTTTTCATTATTAACATGTTAGTTTTATAAATTCGAAAAAAAAAACACAATTTTGAAAAATGACAAAGTAACTCATAACTAATTTGAAAAACTAACTTTGTTTTAAAAAAACAAAATTGTTTTGATTATTTTATCAAATAAAAATACAAATACGAGTAATAAAACAAATTATTCTGTTTTACTTGTTTGTACAAAATCTCTTTCACTTGTTTGCAAACAAAGTCTGTTTGTACAAAATAAAAAACAAAAGAAAAGAAAAAACAAAAAAAAAAATAGAATGAGGGTGGGAGGTGGCCACGTGGGAGGTGTCAAATCGGCACGGCCCGATTCATGTAGCTATACTGGCGTTTCACCGATTCATGTAGCTATACTGCTCCTCCGTATCTTCCTGTGCATACTGTAATAAAGCACTTCTCCACATAGTAACAGTTGATTTCTCCCTGCATACTGTAAGAAGGGATTTCTCCACATTAAAAGTTTATTTCTCTGTATTTTTCATAGAATTGATTTATTACGTCTTGATAATTGAAATATAACACGTCCTGGGAAATAAAAGTTGTGCATAAAGTAACAGCAAGTATCAAACATTCCCATAGACTAATAAAAACTAACAGCTCAAAGAACACTAGAATCTGGTTCAAGTAAATAACAGTATATCAAGTTCACAAACATAGATCAAAAATTTAAACTGGGATCTGCCCAGGAATTGGGGAAGGTCCAAGATCAATATCAGCTGCAGCCAGTACAGCAGTAGTAATAGGTTGACGATATTCTTCCTCCTCTTTTGGTGGATGTATAGTCACAAGATCAGGAAGAGGAGTCATTGGACCCTGCTTTCCTTTAGGATCCCATGCAAGCATTATCTTGACCTTGATACCGAGGACACCCTGTATTTGCAATCACAAAAGGAAAGGAGATTAGTTAATTATTACAAATACTGAACCAAACATTCTTAAACTTGGGCACCTGATATTGGTATGCCACGTCAGTAGACTTTTGCAAATTAACAAATATAAGCTTGAGGAGACAAACCTGTCTTAAAAGTACGTGCCTGACAGCTGAATCAATGTACTCTTTCACTGGCTGACCCGAAGAGATCATGTACCCATCCTTAAACTTCATGGACTTGGCACGCTGAGCCCTAAGCTTTCCACTAACAATGACCTGGAAAAGGAATAAATCAAATAAATGCACATTCAACAAAACATGTTACAGTGTATAATTAAGAACATGGCGCCGATTACAGAAACACACCTCACAACCCTTTGCTCCACTCTCCATGATGAATCTCAAAACACCGTAGCAGGCCCTGAAATAAGAAATAAGTTGATTATTATTTAGTTACATACCATGTGAAGTGCAACTTGACAACAAAAATTTAGAAGTGGCAAATCAATTGGTCGCACAAAAGTCCTGGCACAAAACAGGCTCTTGAAAAACACATCATCTCAATTTAGGAACATTTGTATTTGAAACCATCTTTAAATTTATTTCAGTGGGAGATAAATTTCAAGACGGTCATGTCTGGCAAGAGATAATACAAAGAAGTCCATACTCTACAACTTACTTTAACATCAGAAGAATCTTAAAATGTAACAAACCCAAGCATAATTTAGCAAGCAAAAGAGCAGCCATTACAAATGTCGTGGGGAAGTATTGCCTATAGTTATCTTCCGACACAAATTTTGGCAAAGAAACAACCAAATGGTCCAAATCTGCTTTATGGATGACATAGTAGAAGGGCCAAAGATGAAGCACTCAGGTAACAGCTTAACAATCAAACACAAAATAGCAATGGTTTATAAAATGTAAATCCCCCAGCCATAACCATCTCTACAGTCACTACACAAGGAAGCAATGTATATTAAGAGTTCATGGAATGAAGAAATAAGGTTATTGTTGTCACCTTCCGACACAAAGTTGGTACCAAACTATTCCAATTTGCTTTGTAGGTGACAAGCCAAGCATATAATACTGATAAAAATAAGTTAAAAAATTCTTTAATTACCTTTTGACACACATCAAACATCATATCATGGTTTGAGCATGTAGTTTTTGTTAATAACATATTTATAAACAGAGCCCCTAAAAATATTTAAAACAACTATTCGACTTAATGAATGTAAACTTTTTAATAGACAAATTCAAATATTAGGTAAATATCAGATAAATCAAATTCATTTATGGTTGTAATAGAAGCCCGGCATACTAGTGGAACATAGTAAAACAAAGATATAAAGTAAGATGCATTTAAATGTGTATATCCAACTTCAATAACCCTCTCTACAAATTATAATATGCAATTACTGTATGTCAAGACAATCATGACAAGGAGGAACAAGATCAATGTCAACACAAAATTGGTAATTTGTTGTTACAATTTGCTTTGTAGGTGACAATATCATGCACATAACATATAAATGTTCTAAATCCCCTCAATTCACATTTCGAAATTACCAATTGATAAACAAAAAATAGCATTATATATATATATATGTAACCAAAATCACCTAGCTACACAAACTACCAAGCACATATTATCCACATCAAATGCTAAAACTAAACACTATTCAAAGGCAATCACATCACAGTTTTACAAAAAATGACATTTCTAATTGCAACAGAATAGCGAGAAGATACCTTCGGACAGCCAATCCTCCAAGAAGCTTGTATCGGAGAGACTCAGCCTGAGCAATGGCGCAAAGACCCCTGTTATTGACCTTCTCCGCGTAAAGCTCCACGCTATTCTCCGGAAACTTAAATCTCTTCTGAACAACAGAAGTGAGCTCCCTAATCCTCCTTCCTTTCTCACCTAAAAGTCAAAAACAACAAATCAATCAACTGCAGAATCAAACACATAAAAATCAATTGAAAATAAATATACACAACAAACATACCGAGAACGTTTTGAGTGCGAGTAGCACGAATGATAATCTCAGTGCGCATAGGAGTAACCCTAACCTCCACGCCAGAGTATCCATCCTCAGCTAGCTCTCTTGTCAATACTTCATTCAATTCCGCGAAAAACACACCGTCAGCGACGAACTGCAATTACATACAATCCTCATTATATATCAATTTTATTTATTACACTGTGTGTGAATGAAATAATATAGATTTATGTACCTTTCTCTTCTTGCTCAATTGAGTCGCCATTTTCGAGACCGAGTTGGTGAGTTAGATCGGAACCGAGGTGCTTCTTGGCGGTTTGGTTGCGGCAAATAACTCTGATTTGTGCCTAGGGTTTTGTAGAGGAGTGTTGTACTGTATATATGTTGGGTGGGCCTTCCAGATCAATCTTTTAGGGTTTGATTTAGACGGTTCAGATTCAATTGGATGTTTAATGGGATTTTGGGCTTCATCAACAAAAGCCCTAATATGCCATGTTATTGTTATTTGCCAAGTCCAGCAGATAATATATATATTATCTACTTCTATATTTACTTATCCCATGCCTTTTTATTTTCTAAAATTTTTAAAATAAAAAAAATGTACATATTTATCATTTTTTACATTGTTGCAATATTATTTTTATCTTTATAATTTGTTATAATATTGTTACAACAAATATGCATATATTGAAAAATATAAGAATGATGAATTGAATTATAACTATATATATAGTATATTATCTAATCAAATTATATCTATTGTTGTATCATTATATCATATTTTGGTTTTTGAATATTAGTTGAACAATGCAATCTTTTTATATTTTTTATTGGTTAAATCTTTAATCATATTTTATTTAGGATTGTATTACAACATTTTATGGCAACTGATGTTTGAATAGTATTAGAACAATATAATCGTTTTATATTTATGATTGTTTAAAGAATATACTTATTCTAATAAAAATAAAACATTAACCGTCTATTTTTTATTATATCAGATCAACAGTTGAGATTGTTTTGTTGGCACATGACCAAAGTTGTATCAGCCCGCGCTTCCAGACTATTAATTCTAAACCAAAACTAATACAAAATACAATTTACTAATCGAAATCTTTATTACAAAGGTGACATTACGAACGCACAGCTAAAAGCGGAAATCCAAAAGTCAATCTACTCCAATTCTAAGGTCTCGAAACTTGAATGTTATCCAACTCGAACTCTTAAACAAAACCTGAAATATTAAAAGAATGAGTCGCGAAGCCCAGCAAGCAACTACCGTTTGACGACTCAAAATAATATTTTTTATTTTTTTTCAAAAACACAATTTGGACACATAACACGCAACATCTATCATATATGATTGCACAAATATTCGATAACAAAGATCACACAATATATTTTCTATGACAAGGATCAAAACGAATTACACAACATTATCTATAATCCACATCATCACAATGCTTAATCAATCAATAAATCTTAATAACAAATTCTTATCTTTAGTCCCACAGTCCTAAATCACACCTTATGCCACACTTTGCCAATGACCGACATCTTATACTTTATGTCACACTTCCCAAGTGATCGGGTTCTAATTCTTATTCGATGAGGGGCTAGTTTACGTCCCTCGTCAAGTGAAACCGAAACTTGACAAAGTATCGATGTGTTCCGGAATATGCGCAAACTAGTTTAAGCTCTATGTATCACACTATCCAGTGATCGGAATCTAATTCTTATACATGACTAAGACCGGGGATTTCCGAAAATTTGTTATCTTATGAATCATGTATATGTATCACACTTATAATAATTAAACAAATATCGGAGAAAATCTAATCACACATAATAAGGCACGTTACACATTACATACCGAGCAATAAAGATTTACTTACGTAATCAAACAGATAATTCATGTTTCAAAATATACGGAGGAACGAATAGTCACTTACATAACACGTAAGCAAACAAATAATACAAAGTAACTAAAAGTTACTTATAGAATACGTAGGCAAACAAATAATACAGAGCAATGGAAAGTTACTTGCCTCAATCATGAAAACATATAATTCACATTAGAGCACACATATAATCCTTAGCAACCCATCAAATACAGCACATCTAAAATCTCGATCTTCTCCGCGATTCCAATTCTGATCAGATCCTTGTTTATCCGTTTTGACCCTCTAAACAATGATTTATTGGAAAACACAAAACATGAAAGTTTTGGAGAACGAAAATACTACGAATTTCAGGACCACTAAATTCCGACTTACGACGAATTATCTAAGAATTTTATAAGACTGCTGATTTTTGAGAGAACACGCCCTACGAATTTTAAACTAAAGATGAGGAAGACGAATAAGATGTATTTATAACAATACAAAACCCTATATCTTAACCTACATGTTATCCATATTAGAATCTGATCCAAATTTTAGGGCCATTAGTCTAATTAAAATTTTAAATCTTAGTCCCTGTCTGATTTTAATATTTTTATTATATTATTCAATTATTAATCTAATTCTAAAAATTACGGGATATTACAAAAGTTTTGGATAAAAAGCCCATTACCCTTATTATATTTAAATAATAAAAATATTATAGAAATTGTGATAAAATTTACATGCTAAAAGAAATAAAGTTCCAATGTATATTAAATAATTATGTTTTAAATAAAATAAATTATGAAATGTGATTATTATCCTTTTTAATTTTTTTCAGGTACTGCATTGTAAATGAATTGTACCGATATATGATGGTAGCGTCATAGATTTTTTTTCATTAAAAAAAATATACCATCCAACCGAAATAGCATACAAAGATGTCCCGAAAATTTAAATAGTAAAACTTCAATATCCGAAAAGCTACACCAAGTCATTGTTCACCTGAAAAAAATAAAGAAAATCTTATAGCATATTAATGATGAAAAATTTAAACAATATTAACAAAAATTAAATGGGATTAATCATCAAACATGTCACTTATTTCACTTTGATATATTAATTGGGTCACCGTCAAATTTTAGGTCTCATTTGAAACATTGTTTTAACAATTAGTTACATGGCGTTAACTTTTGAAATTTGATTGTATAGAAATGGTGATATGGTATGCCAACAGCTATTTCTTCTAACAAGGATGAACACGTGAGTTTACACCTTCAATCGGTGTATATCAGATTGTTTTCTTCCTTTTTTGTTTTGTTTTATTTTTCATTTACTTTTTAATGTTGGCATGTCACCTATACACGTCAAACCCCAGCGGCCACCACTTCATGGCCACATCTACTCCACGTCAAATAAGTTAATAGAGATTGTTAAAATTAATTGTCAACAATCATTTGAATTGACGGCCTGAACCAATTGTCAAAATGGTGTTTTAAGAGTGAGACCAAAAATTTGATGATGACCCAGTTAATATATTTGAGTGAAAAAATGACCTTTTTTAATATTTACTGAAGTTAAATCATAAGCAAATAATTCTAAAATAAATTTAACATATTAAAATGAAGTTAAAAATATACAAAGTAAAAAGTCTAACAAAAATCTTTTGATTAGATCCAAAGTAGAAATCAATGTAACAATCTAACATTAGTCATTACATCAATCATTAACAACTTATAAATACAACAATATATGGTCAAAAATCATATATGTTACTCTCATGTAGGAACAGTAATCAATCAATATACTTATATAAAGTAGAAAATGAGGACGTTTACGTGGTGCATATTAGATCGTCTCGTTATATTTTTTGAATTTTCTCAATACTTTGAATTAAAATTATTAAAAATTACAATTACCTTATATTTTTCTAAATTTTCTCTTCTAAGGCAAAAAAAGTTAATTGTATTATAAACTACAGTTACCTTATATTGTTCTAAACTTTCTCTCCAAGTCAAACAAAGTTAATCTTGCGCAACAAATCTTATATACTTCTAAACTTTCTTTTCAAGTCCAATGCACAATAAGTCAAAAAATAATTGTAAAGTAATATTTATGAATCAATACATCAAAATACAAAATTATAAAATTAGCGATTTATTATTGGAGAATATTTTATACATATCGACAGTAGCTGCAACATTGGTGATCCGCTTACTTCCATCTTTTCATATATATATATATATATATATATACTTATAAATATATAAGTATTTATGTGTACTTATAAAGTCATATTTATGAATCAATACATCAAAATATAAATTATAAAATGAGCGGTTCATTACTGGAGAAAAGTTTTTTATATATCGATAACATCTACAATAATGGTGAGCTGCCTCATTCCATATATACATATATATTTGTATGTAGTATATATGTGTAAGTATTATTTCTGAATTAAACTCTTAATTTTATGATTATTTTTTATTGTAGGGTGTGATTCAAGTTGTGAAAATACTAATATTTTTGTTTTATGATTTGTGTTTCGCTTGCAAGTCCAGGTTCGGTCTTATGACTCACTTTAAGGTACTTGATGTGTAAAAATAATTTCAAGTGCACAGTGGTTAATTGTAGCAAATACAGGTCGATCCACAGAGATTATGAAACTCTCGAAACCCTAACAATTAAATCAGGTGAACTAGACAATAAGATTTGAGATGGGTTTGAATTAACCTAATTAGCAAATAGATCAAATGATATGAAAAACTTAAGAATCCGAATTTGTTAATTAATCACAATTAATATCAACTCGTCCTAAAATTAATTCTCTTTTCTTCACAAATAAATTTTAATTAACGAGACAAGTATATACTATGAAACGTGTTATCTAACAATAACCTATTAAAACTTCACAGAGCAAGCATAGGCTATGAAAAATAAATTTGATAACAATAATATATCAAAATCACTTTATCAATTAAACAATTAAGCACCAAGAAAAATTATGAGAATCGATTAATCGAAACAAGGAGATATCAAAGATAATTAATTAACTGCATCTCCATCCTAGGATGAAAAAAAATAGCTAGACATGATTATAAGATAAACAAAAATATAATTATAATATAACATGCAAACTAACGTATTTCAATGAAAATAGATCGCAAGATTTATAGTTAATAAAACAATAACAAACAAGCGCAAACAACAAGCAGATGATATAGATAACTTTATAATACTAAAAACTAAATTATATAGGCAGGTTAACAAACAAAAGTTTTAAACCAACATGACAACTAATAAAGTGTATAAATATGTAATAGTGGCAAAGTATACTTCCCGTTAAGCTGAATTCGCAAGACCGAAAAGAAATTAACGCCAGGAAATCAAATACGATAAAAGCTGTTGAAATTATACATATAAAAGTTGAGTATAAATAAATTGAATCTACGTGAAACTTAAAGGCTATAATATTCTAGGTGTCTCAATACAAGAGAGGAACCCCATATTTATAGGGAAAATATTAGGCGTTTGGGCCTTTGATTAAAAGTAGGATTCTAAACGTATTTTCTTGTATTCCTTTTTCTTCTCTTACAAGTATTCTATTTATCTTCTAATTTCTTTGACTCAAGAATAGTCCACCTCCTTCCTTATTTGCACCTTTTCCAGCTTAAATTCTGATTTTATTAATTTTTCTACAAAACTAAATAAAACAATTTATTTATTAATAAAATTACAAAAACGGACATAAAATAGATATTAAAAAAATGCTAAATATGGACATATCAGTACTTTTGTTTGTAAATTAATATTATTGTTCTATTTTTAGAGTTGTTCTTATATTTATTGTTTAATATGATCATAAACATGCAGGTAATACGCAGGTTAATTAAATTGATGGATGACAGGAAGAGGACTCTAAAGACTAAGGCCGCTGCTAATGCAGTTTACTAGGTATTGGGTTGAAATCAAGAGTTCTGATGGCAAGAAAATCGTGGAAGAGTTCAAAAAAAAACTGATAGTTCTTCTCAAAAAATATTATTATATTTAAAAGAGTTCCAAATAATTTTATTTATTTATTATATTTAAAAACACGTTTATAATGTTGTTGCGAAACGCGGCTTAGTATAACTTAAATGTAATATTTTTTACATAAATAAAAGTATAACTTAAAAAGCTTTTAATATAACAAAAACTAAATCATATCATATCAGATAAGGAAATTACACTGAGTAAAAAATATTTTAAAAAACTAAAAGTAACTATCTCAGTTGAAAAAGTTAAATAGAAATGGAATCTAACATTCAAATAGGGTAATAGGACATTTATAAATTATTAGGCCCTAAGTATCGTAGGGGGTTGAATATGATACCTGCAAATTCTTTTCGATTCGTTTCAAGTTTTTCGTTAAAAGCACGGAATCAAAACAAGCACAAAACAATTCGATGAATATATTATTTTATTAATATAAACCTTGAGGTTGTTAAACTTTAATCAATTACGATTAGCTATAAGAAATTCAACAGCATAATAGTATGTTTACAAGCTTCATAGATATGGACTTCGATGAAGCTCTCATAAAATACATGATATGTACCAACAATCAATGTATTAGGAATTTGTAGAAGGGGGTTGGATACAAATTATGCTTTTTCAACTTTTTCAATTTGAACAAATTTTATGTAAGAATAAGAACACAAGTCATCAAAATTTCAGGTGGTTTGTTTTTTACTTGCCACAAGAATTTCACAGCTGCATTTTACAGTGTATTTCCAAGAGATAGTGCTCTCCACTAAGCTCTGTTGAAAACTCGAGTTTCTTATTTCTTAGAGACTACACTGCTACTACTTGGTTTATATATCACCAAGTTACAAATATTGTAAATAATACATATCACAGTCTTCGAGGTCAGGTCAAGTAAGATTGCTTCTTCATTCTTTTTTCCGTGAGCCATGACAAATTAGGTTACATTTTATCTTGATATGTTACTTCGAATAACCCTCCAATTTGTCATGCATGAAAATGGAATGTTTCTTCACTATCCAAGATCACATGCTCGTTTTGCCTTGGCTCCCATTTTGCAAACTGAGATCTTCTACCAGCCCATATGCTCTGTCAGATTTGGTATTTGTGCTCTGTTAGGTCACTGTCAATTGTTATTTGCTACACTATCCATTGATATTATACATTCCTTAGCCATTGATGAGCTAATTTCTAGCCATTGAAGAACTGATTCCTTAGCCATTGAAAGTGTTCTTCCTTAGCCATTGATTGTCTCGTTTCATTTAAACAGAATTACATGACATCGAGTATTTATAATTCACCACCCTATTCTATTTATTCATTAAGTTGGAGATGCCTATGGAAAAAACAATTACAATATTGACTATCATATGAGATCTATATGAAAAATGCTACGAATTCTTATTACAGATAAATTACTCCATCAATGCTATCCAACTATAATTTAGCCACTGGTAGCTACGCATACTTAATAAAATATTGTGCCATATATGTTGTTCATATCAAAAGTTCACATGATTTATAATAATCTCCCCCAATTTATGACTAATAGAATAACATTCATAAATTATCTTCTTGATGATAACAAAATATACAATGAGTAAAATTACTTTGAAGAGAGCACAACTAAATTCATTAAGCTATTGAGTCTTTTAAGGAACTGAAAATAGAAGTAAAATGATAGAAAATTACTTTGCTCCTTTGTTCTGAGCTGGTCATTTTGCTTCTTTCTGCCTTAGCCGATTGTAACCATGTTACTTTTAAAGATAACCATGGAATGCCCCTTCATCTTCATTCTTAGTATTTAGCATTCCCATGAGGTAATCAAGATAATTATTACTGGCTGCTTTCAGCTAATCCTTGAGCCTGAAAAATCTTTTACAGCCATCCCGATCTCTGATTTCCATCAAATGATCTGGTTGATGATAAATTCTCTTACTAGTGAATGGAATAAACATTTTTCTTTCCAGAGCATCTTTGTCATTCCAGTTATTCCTTATCTAATTGATTCTAGTGAGAACTATTCTCCTAGTAGTAGGAGTAAATCCACCAGTTCTCTTCATGAAAGTGAATACTTTCATTAGGATCTTGTGCCTTTCCTTAAGAATGTGTTCAAGAAGCCATGTTCTGCTAGAGCCTCCCTTGTAGATAAACACTAGTCCTTCAAGAAATTTGGGATTAACATCCAAGCCCTTGACCTCAAGGACCTCATTCATATCAAGATCGTGGTTTGATTTTTCCTTGATATCTGCAATGTAGATGAATGAGTCTTTGTCTTCGGTATTCTTCATTTGTACTGGAGATGGTGGTTTCGATAGTGGATTCTTCATTCCTTTTTCTTTTGAGCTTCCTTTCCACAAGAAATGTGGGCAGCTTGACATTTTCTAGCTTAATAGGTTCCTCCTTTGGATATATTGATTCACCATGAAAGTTGAGTCCAAAAGTCACTACTATAGTTTCAGGGAGATGAACTGTAGGATGTTGATAAGTAGTAGTAGTGACTACTGGTTTATCTGGTGATAGTCTTCTCCCGACTTTGGACTTTGTCCTTGGATAATTTCTTTTTGTCTTCCAATTCAGCTTCTTGACTCTTTTTTCTTTAATCTTGGCCTCCGGTTCTTTCTCTTTTGGCTAGAATTAACCGGTTCTGTGAACATATCCTCTATTTTACTCAGATTTCCACCTTTTTCCTATTCAAGAGCAGTTCTTACGAACTCCTCAGCTTTAGCCTCTCCATAAATAACATGACCAGGAAAGATATATGGTTCTCCCCTCTGTATATGCATGCTCCTCTTTGCTTTAGATCAGTCCTAGAAGAAGTTTTAAGATCCTTAATTTGTTCATCTAAAATCTTCTCATCATCAGTCTTGGGCCTTGCAAAGTACACATCTCCTGAGGGTTTTTTCTTTTGAGACCATTCTTCCTGGCAGCGGATCTTGCTTCAAATAACTTGCAAATCGAGATGAACTCATTCTTAAATGAAGGAGATCCCTTCTGAATAAATCTTTTCATAAGCATGCTAGGAGTAATGATCTTCAAAATGCCGGTTGAGATTGGGATATTTGTTGGCTTTTACTTGGTGGCTTCAAAAACTTATTTCAATCTCACAAATATACTGTCAATAGCCATGATTGCCTCTTCCCTGCTCACAAGGACTTGAATATGTAATTATTGTAAAGAAGCAAGGTTTTTACCAGTAGCAGACATAGGAACAAATTCATTATCTTAAGCTGCAGATTTCTCCCCCTCTTTGTTATCATCAAGAGAGAAACAAGAGCAGTAAAGTTTAGAATCTATTGTAGAATCTTCGTTTAAATTCTTATTTCCATGTCCAGATTGGAAATCTTCAATTCCATAAGACTTAGGCGCTTCTCCATGTCAGCCAGTGTCTTGGAAGTTGTTTCCTTTTTGTTCAGCTTGGAGTGAATGATAGGCTTTGTATGAAGTGGCAACCTATAATTCAACTCTATATTATATGCAGTTTTTATGTCTTCAATAGTATTCATGATGTCCTCCAAGTCCTGTTTGTGCTGAAAGATTTAAAGTTTGTGATGCTTGATATTGGATTATTAAAACTGCATCAATTGTTGATTTGTTGTGGAGGAGGAGGATTGACTAGTGATTGAGGCCTGATACTGAGATAAGAGCTCCCTGTTCAAATCTCCGGTTGAATAGAATTTGAAAAGATCCAATATGGGACATCCTTGGAGGTGTTAATGTTTGTGCCTTAGAGACAACACTATTATGTTTTGTTTATGACAATTGGATTATTAATGTTTATCTTCTATCGATTATTCTTTTTAGTGTTTATTATGTCTTAATTTAATGTAATATAAATATTAGATTAATAAATGTCTTTGTAATATGATATGCATTATATATCTAAGTACGTGACTTAGAAATGAGATTATGTGAATAGTATTGATATTACCAAATATCCCTAGTCGAGTATTATTATTAAGAGACAATGATAATGCAATAAGACTAGTGTGTTTGTTGACTGATGATCATATCTCAGTGATCATAGGTATAGTGATACTAAAGTAAAAAACACAGGCAGATGTAAGTATACATGGTGCTGGATAGACCCAATGTGAGATTCTACATGTCTGTTATCATAAGTAATTCTCATAGTGATAATGATGTAATGGTCCTTCGACTTAAAATAAATATATTTCTATACGATGATTAATATACTTTGATTACATCAAAAGTTACCTTTGATCGGGTAATGATAAAAGTGGACTTCGAGTATATTAGGAATCGTGTGAGAAATATGAATAATTTAGAAATGATTCAACCCTTCTAATTTTGGAGAGATATTATTGGCCTCTTGTGTGAGCTAGACTATAAAATGTGTGGTGTCGCGCTCAAATGTTGATATGAAATTATAGTCTACTCATTGATCAAGGAAACCTGGATTAAAACATGAAGAGGATGACACATAACATATAACGACTCGTATATTTCTGTATTATTTAAATATGTAATTATTACGTAATTAATTAAACAAAAGGTGTATATTGGTTCTGACAGCTGTGCTTTGTTTATTATTATTTATATGTGATTGTTGGTCTGCGAGGATTATTCGTATAATTGTTTGTTGAACTATAATATTTTTGTTTCACTTTTAAAAGTGGCTTTATGGCAAATTTATTTTCATAAATATTTGGATTATCTCAAAAATTGTTTTTATGGTTTTATAATTTCAATAATTATTTTTGGGATTTTATAAAATTTAGAAATCAATATTTCATTAATTATTTATCCTTAAATGATTTTCTGATTGCATTTATTTTTAAAATCAGTATTTAATTCCATAATGCTTCAAAAATTATGAAACTCATATTTTATTAAGTTTTTAATATTCTGAGAATTTTAAAATTATTTTGGAGATTTTTGGGATTAAATTCACCCGCCCGTTGTTTCGTTTAATCGTTAAATGTGGGCATAAGTTGAGTTTCAAAAATGATTTAAAAATTATGAAATTTATGTTTTATTAATTTCGGGATATTTATAAAATTTTAAAACCATTTTGGTAAATTTTCGGTTTATTATCGCCCGTAATTTATTCGCTAAAAACCAAATACCGGAACAAATCGGGTCTCAGAACTTTTGAGATTATCTTGAATTATACGTGTCAGTTTTTCAGAATTTGCTAGCTACGTGTTATAATTGTGATTAAGGAAAAAAAATTAAAAACACACCCAAACCCACCCCTGTTTCCCCCCCCTCCTGCACTCTCTTCTCTCTCGCTCTGTTCAATCTCTCCCTCTCGGAATCTCTCGGGTTTTCTCAATCTCATCTCTCTCCTTCTCTTATCCTCCTTCTCTCTCCCCCTCCCTCCCCCACATCTCTCCGGTTCCTTCTTTTTCTTGTTTTTCCGGCGATGTTCTTCCAATTGCTCTGTTTTTCCGATTCAAGTCGAAGAACTCAATAGTTAAAGTCGGTTTACAGTCAAGCCAGTGTTAGTTGTAAAGCTTCGCAAGATGCCTAGAAGACCAGTCAGATCTTGGCAGAATAGGGTGTCAGCCCCCTCCAGTCCTGGCTCCTCTGAGGTAGTTTGTATTAGACCATGAGGTCTGATGAGTTTCTGTAATAAGTTAGAGTGTCAGGCTTGTTGAATAAGTTAGTTGTAGTTTTGTGTAACCTAAATAATACTTGAACCTGTATCAAATCTTGGTTTGGGGTCGTGTTGATATAATAATGGTTAATTAGTAGTTTATATTTGTGGTTTGTTATATTTTAGTGACGTCTGCTCCTGACCCCAGGGTTGAGGCTGTCACAGTTGGTATCAGAGCTACAGGTTCAAGTCCCTGATTTAGATTATGAATGAGTCAAAAAGGTATAGAAAGTGAGTCCTAAAGTACGAGTCAGCAACTCATTTAGAGGAGCAACCGTAAGAGTTAGTCGAGGGTTCAAACGGCGTTACCCTGACATCTATTGGAGTTTTGATAGAACTGCCATAACCTTGTTGTGTCTTTCCTGTATATTTATATTATTGACAGTGGCCTATAGTGATTTCCAGTTCTCCGTCCCGGGAGAACAGATCAGACTCAAACAGTTCAGGCTTTGAGAGGACCTTAGATGTTGTAGCTGAGGAGACTCTTGTGCCTCCCCCACCAGTTCCTCTATTTGCACCGAGAGATATGTCAGGACCTAGTGCCCGTCCTCGTTGGGTACAGAGGTCAGGAGCTGCTGTCAGGGATTTTCCACCAGGCTGTGGACCCAGCTCTTCTTCCTCTAGACCTCCGGTCCCTCCCTCTGCACCTACAGGTACCTCTTCTCCGATTCCATACCATGTTCACCGGGCGGTGAACAGGTCCTTTATTATAGAGCAGAGCCTGAAGCTGGCCGCGTATCTTGACCGGATACCAGTTGGACCTTTTCAGGGCATTCCTGCCCCTTCACCTGATATTCAGGCCCGAGTGAGGTCTTTGACGCAGATTGCTGTTGAGAGAGCTAGGTCTATTGACCCTTTTATTAGCTCCCAGTCCAGGGTCATTCAGTACCAGGATCTGGTTAACTGGTTGGTGTTCGAGTTAGGGACTATTGGCAGCAGCGGTAGTGGCAGTGGTTAGAGCAGAGGGGCAGCAGTGATACACAGAGCTTAGAGTTGGTTTCCAGGAGTTATG
The DNA here is from genome assembly GCF_009905375.1 of Apium graveolens. Taxonomy (NCBI): domain Eukaryota; kingdom Viridiplantae; phylum Streptophyta; class Magnoliopsida; order Apiales; family Apiaceae; genus Apium; species Apium graveolens. The sequence continues at coordinate 145,084,277 of NC_133651.1, read as the reverse complement.
TAGTTGTTTTATATGTATATTATGTTGTTGTAGTATGTACTAGGTGGAGGCTGTTATGACAGCCAATTTTATTGTGTACCCAGTTCTATTATTAGTGTTGCACTGTAGCCGTTGGTTGGATTTTTGTACTGCTGTTGTATTGTAGTTCTTTTATATAAAAGTTGTTGTTGGCTTTTATTTTTGCACTGTTGTTATTACTGTTACTTTCATTGTCGTATTTGTTGCTGGTTTTGTTAAATTTAGCTTGGCATCATGGGTGTACCCCAAGTAAATAAGGAGGGGAATATTTTATTGTGGCAGCATTCTCCTGATGCATAAAAATGTTGCTACCCGGGGGCACAATTTTCATATAAATTTTTTTGTTGAGTTTCAAGAGAATGCCGCCCAAGAAGAATATTCCGTCCATTTCCTCCAGTAGAAATTCTGATGGGGGCCCAGCCATGGGTGAATTGCTAGATTTGCTGCGCTAACATTCTAATCAGATGGCTCAGCAGCAAGAACAATTCCAGCAGCAGCAACAGTAATTTCTACAACAACAGCAACAATAACAATTCATACAACAATATCACCAACAAATCCAACAACAACAGTTGCAGCTTCAGCTGTAACATCAGCCGAGAGAGCCAAACCAAACCGTTAGTTTCAAATCCTTCCAGTTTGTCAAACCTCCAGAGTTTAATGGTGAAGTAGACCCGGTTGCCGCTAGAGTTTGGCTTAAAGAAACAGAGAAGGCTTTTACCCTTATTCAGGTCAGTGCTAATTCTAAGACGGATTACGCTATTTATTTTCTCAAGGGTGAAGCAAATTTTTGATGGGAATTTACGCATGCATTGGAAGGAGAGGGTCCTATTTTTTGGACCAGATTTAAGGAGTTGTTCTTGGAGAAGTACTTTCCAGATTGTCTACAGAATAAATTGGAAGTGGAGTTTTTGGAATTGAAATAAGATGAGAAGAGTTTGTCGAAATATGAGGCCAAGTTCACGGAATTGGCCTGATTAGCTCTTGGATATGTGAGTACAGAGATTCAGAAAGCAAGAAGGTTCCAACAAGGCTTGAAGCTTGAAGTTCGTAGTGGAGTTGTGGCTTTGCAACTTGAGACGTATATTTCCTTAGTCCAGGCTGCCCTAGTGATTGAGAGTGATCAGAAGCTGGCCGTTAAAGAAAAGGGCGATAAGAAAAGAAAGTCCGAAAGCGTTACTGACAAGGCGGATCAAGACGAATCCAGTCAGAGGTTCCCGAGGCGATTTGGCAGAAATAGGAATAAGAGATTCAGAAGGCAAGGTTTTCCTCAAGTGAGACCAAGTGTCACCTCAGTTGCTTCTACCCTAGTTCAGTCAACCAAACCAGTAGTGGAATGTAAGTCGTGTGGTAAGAAGCATAATGACCAGTGCAGAAAGGACGTTCAATGTTATAAATGTAATCAGAAAGGCTATTACACATCAGAGTGTAGTTCAGGGAATCCCAGAGTTACCTGCTTCAAGTGTGGGAAGGTTGGACACATTGCCAGAATTTTTAAGGTCGCTACTCTGGGCAGCGTGGGAGGTAGTGCATCCCAAGGACCGGCAATCAGCACATCAAGTGCCAGAACCTTCAAGATGACTAAGAGATCTAATGCTCAGGATTCAGATGTAGTTGCAGGTACGCTTTCTCTTAATTCCATACCTGTTAAAGTTTGGTTTAATTCGGGAGCGTCTAAGTCCTTTATATCAAAAGAAGGTGTGAATAAAATGGATTTAATGTTGGAAGATTTAGCTAAACCTTTGACCATAGAAGTGGCCAATCAGGATAAGATTTTAGTAAGCCAATGTTGTCCTAAGTGTCAACTAGAAATCCGTGGGTATTCTTTTTCAGCGGACCTAATATCCTTCGAGTTAGGAGAATTTGACATGATTCTAGGAATGGATTGGTTATCCCAACATAAGGCAAAAATTGATTGTAAGAAAAAGAAAATTGTGATATATACAGAAAGTGATAACAGAATAAGTTATCAAGGACATAAGAAAGAAAATAAATTTCTCTCGATATTGGAGGCAAAGAAATTGTTGAGACAAGGATGTGAGGCCTACTTAGCCTATATTATAGACACTGAGAAAGAGGCACCTAATATGGACGAGATTCTAATATTTAGAGAATTTTCGGATGTTTTTCCAAATGAGTTGCAAGGATTGCCACCAGATCGTGAGATTGAGTTTTCTATTGACCTAATTCTTGGAGCAGAACCAGTTTCAAAGGCTCCCTATCGTATGGCCCCAGTGGAAATGAAGGAACTAGCCAAGCAACTTCATGAACTTTTGGATAAGGGAGTAATTAGACCAAGTGTATCTCCGTGGGGCACACCCGTGTTATTTGTAAAGAAGAAAGATGGAAGCATGAGACTGTGTATTGATTATCGGGAACTAAATAAGTTAACAATCAAGAATAAGTGCCCCTACCCAGGATTGATGACTTGTTTGACCAGCTTAAAGGAGCATGCTATTTCTCAAAGATTGATTTAAGATCGGGCTATCATCAGTTGAATATTAAGCCTGAAGACATACCAAAGACCGCATTTAGAACCAGGTATGGACATTATGAGTTCTTAGTGATGTCATTTGGATTGACCAATGCACCAGCAACTTTTATGAATTTAATGAACCGGGTGTATAAGGAGTACTTAGATAAGTTTGTTATTGTATTTATTGATGACATCCTCATCTACTCGAAGAATAAAGATAACCATGCCGAACATCTGAGGATTGCTCTACATAGGCTAAGAGAAAAGCAGTTGTACGCTAAGTTTTCAAAATGTAAATTTTGGTTGGATGAAGTCCAGTTTTTTGGTCATATAGTGGGTAAAGATGGTATTAAATTGGATCGCATGAAGATTGAAGCTGTATCCAGATGGGAATAACCGAAGATCCCAACAGAACTTAGACGTTTTCTTGGACTAGCAGGATACTACCAAAGATTTGTGAAAGACTTTGCCAAGATTGCAACTCCATTGACCAAGCTGACCAGGAAGAATGAGAAGTTTGTTTGGACCGAGAAATGTGAAGAAAGTTTCCAGGAGTTGAAGAAAAGATTAGTAACAGCCCCGGTGCTAGCATTACCAGATAAAACGGGAAACTTTATGATCTATAGTTATGCTTCTTTGAAAGGTCTAGGCTGTGTGTTAATGCAACATGATAAAGTTATTGATTATGCATCCAGACAGTTAAAACCCCATGAGCAGAAGCATCTAGTACATGATTTGGAATTAATAGCAATAATGTTCGTATTAAAGCTATGAAGACACTACTTGTACGAAAAAAGTGTGAAATCTACACGGACCATAAGAGTTTAAAGTACATATTCACCCATAAGCATTTAAACATGAAACAACGAAGATGGTTGGAGCTGATCAAGGATTACGATTGTTCCATCAACTATCATCCGGGCAAAGCCAATGTGGTAGCAGACACCTTAAGTAGAAATGAAAGATTGAATGAGGTTAAAGTTTTTGAGGAACTAGCAAGGGAATTAGAAAAGCTGGAAATTGAAGTTCGAGTATCAGAAGGTAATAAAGAGCAATTTTATGAAATCACGTTTCAGCCAGAATTAATGAAAAGAATAAGGAAGTGTCAAGAGGACGTTATGAATCAAGGATTGGATAATTTGACGGGAGAAGAAGTTTGTACTCAAAAGGATAACAAAGGTATGTTCAGGTTTTCTTCAAGAATATGGATTTCCAATATGACTGAATTGAAGAATGAGATTTTGCGAGAAGCTCATAATTCTAGGTTTTCTATTCACCCGGGAAGTACCAAGATGTATCAAGATTTGAAGAAGAACTTTTGGTGGCCAGGAATGAAGAAGTAAATTATAAAATGGGTTAGTAAATGTCATGTGTGCCAGATGGGAAAAGCAGAACATCAAAAACCAAGTGGATTGTTGTAACCCTTGGAGATTCCACAATGGAAATGGGAAGATATTGCAATGGATTTCGTAGTAGGATTGCCAAGGACGAAGTCGAACCATGACGCTATTTGGGTAATCATTGACATGTTGACAAAGTTCGCACATTTCCTCCCTATCAACGAAAAATATTCTTTGGAAAAGTTATTTAAGTTGTATTTGGACGAAATAGTAACCAAGCATGGAGTTCATGTGTCCATCGTATCAGATCGAGGCCCAAGATTCAATTCAAGGTTTTGGACTAAGTTTCAAGAGTGTCTAGGAACCAAGCTAAATATGAGCACTGCTTATCATCCTCAGACAGTTGGCCAAAATAAAAGAATGATTCAGACAATAGAGGACATGTTAAGGGTTTGTGCTTTGGATTTCAAGGGGAACTGGGATGATCACCTACCGTTGATTGAGTTTTCCTATAATAACAGTTATCATGCTAGCATCGGAATGCCACCCTATGAAGCCCTATATGGATGTAAGTGCAGATCACCTTTGTATTGGGATGAGGTAGGAGAGAAAAAAGTACTAGGATCTGAGCTAGTGAAGTATACTAAATATGCAATAACATTGATTCAGAAAAGGTTGGAAGCCGCCCAGGATAGACAGACGAAGAATGCAGATTTATATCGAAAGGATATGAGCTTTGAGGTAGGGCCATTGGTATTGTTGAAGGTATCATCTTGGAAAGGGTTAGTTCGATTTGGACAGAGAGTTAAGCTCTGCCCCAGATATATAGGACCATTTGAAGTTTTAAAGCAAATTGGAAAGGTCGCTTATGAGATAGCATTACCGCCACAATTGCAGCATATTCATAATATGTTCCACGTATCCATGTTGAAGCCGTATATTCCTGATTCAAATCAAGTAATTGAGTATGAACCGATCGAGCTTCAGTCAGATTTGTCCTATGTGGAACAGCCAATCCAAATTTTAGATCGTAAGGAGCGAGTCCTTAGAAATAAGTCTATTCCTATAACTAAAGTACTTTGGGGAAATCCTCGAGTAGAAGAGTCCACCCGGGGGCTAGAGTCAGATATGCTTGACAAATATCCTCATTTGTTTAGTTAAGTCAGATTCTGGGGATATAATCTTTTTATAAGGGAAGGATATAATGACTCGTATATTTTTGTATTATTTAAATGTGTAATTATTGCGTAATTAATTAAACAAAAGGTGTATATTGATTCTGACAGTTGTACTTTGTTTATTATTATTTATATATGATTGTTGGTCTGCGAGGATTATTCGTATAATTGTTTGTTGAACCATATTATTATTGTTTCACTTTTAAAAGCGATTTTATGGTAAATTTATTTTTATAAATATTTGGATTGTCTCTAAAATTGTTTTTATGGTTTTATAATTTCAATAATTATTTTTGGGATTTTATAAAATTTAGAAATCAATATTTCATTATTTATGTATCCTTAAATGATTTTCTGATTGCATTTATTTGTAAAATCAGTATTTAATTCCATAATGCTTCAAAAATTACGAAACTCATATTTTATTAAGTTTTTATTATTCTGAGAATTTTAAAATTATTTTGGAGATTTTTGGGATTAAATTCACACGCGTGTTCTTTCATTTAATCATTAAATGCGGGTATAAGTTGCGTTTCAAAAATAATTTAAAAATTACGAAATTTATGTTTTATTAATTTCGGGATATTTATAAATTTTTAAAACTAGTTTGGTAAATTTTCGGTTTATTATCGCCCATAATTTATTCGTTAAAACCCAAATAACGAAATAAATCGGGTCTCAGAACTTTCGAGATTATCTCGAAGTATACGTGTCAGTTTTTCAGAATTTGCTAGCTACGTGTTGCAATTGTGATTAAGGAAAAAAAATTTAAAAACACACACCCAAGCCCACCCATGTTTCCCCTCCCGCACTCTCTTCTCTCTCGCTCTGTTCAATCTCTCCCTCTCGGAATCTCTCGGGTTTTCTCAATCTCATCTCTCTCCTTCTCTCTCCTCCTCCTCCCTCCCCCACATCTCTCATGTTCCTTCTGTTTCTCGTTTTTCCGGAGTTGTTCTCCCGATTGCTCTGTTTTTCCGGTTCAAGTCGAAGGACTCAATAGTTAAAGTCGGTTTACAGTCAAGCCAATGTTAATTGTAAAGCTTCGCAAGATGCCTAGAAGACCAGTCAGACCTTGGCAGAATAGGGTGTCAACCCCATCCGGTCCTGGCTCCTCCAAGGTAGTTTGTATCAGACCATGAGGTCTGATGAGTTGCTATAATAAGTTAGAGTGACAGGCTTGTTTAATAAGTTAGGTGTAGTTTTGTGTAACCTAAATAATACTTGAACCTGTATCAGATCTTGGTTTGGGGTCGTGTTGATATAATAATATTTAATTAGTAGTTTATATTTGTGGTTTGGTATATTTTAGTGAAGTCTGCTCCTGACCCCGGGGTTGAGGCCGTCACATAACATGCCTTGAGTTTAATCTATAATATATGGTTAAAGGGATTAAATTACATTGTACATTATTTACGAAAGGTTTAATCGATCACCGATTTAATTATTTTTACTTGGGTATCAATGATGTATTACTAGATGGCGCTCATTGTTTATGATTTTAAATTATATTTAAAATTGTTTTCAACATAATAATAACCTAAAGGGTCACACAAAGAATGATTGGAGGATTATTTAATTTAAATTTGGATTTAAATTAAATGTAAGTAATTCAAATTATTTGTTATTAATTAATTAAGAATTAATTAATTAAATAATAAAAAAATGAATTTACTATTAAATCTGAAAATGAGTTATTGGATGATTAAGACTTAATTAATAATAACTAGGATTTTGAATTTATTAAAACTCTAAATTAGTTTCGGGTTAGAAGTCTTTTTCTCTTGCCTATTAATGAGCGTACACTTTATCTTAATAATGTCCCTATATTTTGGTTATTTTGTACTAATATGGATTTGTATTTAATAAATATTAATATTTTATTGTAGGTATCAAGGATATATAATAAAGGAAGGTTTGGAGTGTACAAAATCAGATTTGGAGTTTAATTTGATTAAAAATCGGATTTTATGGGCCAACTGCGTTTGGGCCATATCTGGAGTTCTAGAAGTCCGATTCTGACGATTCAACAGCCCACAGAAAGCTTATGAGAAGAGCTTTATTTCAGAAGTGTCTTGAACTAAAGGTCCAGCCAATCAGCCCAGAATCAGAGCCCAAAAGTCAACTACGAATTTTCACTTTCTGGGAATTCAATTCTAATTGGGAAATCTCCTTGTATTTATTTTAATTCATTAAAAAGACTTTTATTAAATATTATTAGATTAGACCAAACCTAGTACATATAGAGGGAGACAAGAGACAAGTAGCCATACAAGGGAGGAGGAGGAGGAGAAGCCATTAACGAAGAAGAATTCAGCCATTGGAGACATCTATTTGGATTTGTTTTATCTTATCTTTTTATATCTCTTCTTATGAACATGTGTTGGGTATTTTGGGATTGTTTTGATACCTTGATTATGAACTAAATTATATGAGTTAGGATTTTTATGGAACCCTTGTATGGGATTATTGGTGTTTTGATAAGAAATACTATATACAGTTTACAGTTTATTCATTCAAGTGGATATCATGATACATTCTTGCTATTGTCTGATCAACTCTAGTAGGTTAATGAGTTAATTATAATACTGAGAGGGTTATAATTAATTGACACAATACTTAAGTGGTGCATGCTTATATCTTTTGATTATAATATTATTACGGTATAGACATATATTGTGACCATGCATAGCTTTGTGGATTGGTGCTTAAACAAATTCTGAAGAGTAAATTGCCATAAACATATCTTAGTTTATTTTATAGGAATTATACCATAGTGATTTTGAGAGGAACCTGCGACCATTGAACTCTAGCTAATGAGTTGTGATCTTGTTGTAGTGTTATACTGCTTTATTACCGACATGAACATATTAGGGGGAAGTAATTATCTTGGCTCGACTTCTCGTATTTGAACATCCAACTCTCTTTGCTAGCATATTATTAATTAGTTAATCTATTTATTAAATATTTTAATTAGATAAATCAAAAACTTCATTCTTGTGTACTATAACCCAATTTTTGGATACTAATTGCGATTTATACAAACATACAGTCCTTGAGGAACGATATCTAGTATTTACTACTATATTACTTGTTTGCGATTGTGTACACTTGCACATCAGTGTTTTACGCAACAAGTTTTTGGCGCCGCTACCGGGGACTGTTATTGTGTTTATTGAAAAGTTAATTATCTCGCAATTTGGTTTTATTTTGTGTGCTTAATTGACTAATTCTTGTTGTTTATCAGGTTTAACAACATAGAGTTATATATCCTCCATATGCGATGGATATTGTGACGACTGAGAATTTTGCGACGTAATTAAGTGAATAAAGTGTGATTTATGTGCTGTGATTATAAATTATGTGATTAACTGATGATTAATTGTCTTTATTGTATATTAGTATCTGGGTGCGTAAATAGAAGCGTTCCAATTTAAAGAGTCAGCTTAGGAGTTAAGCTGTGTTATCGGGCCGTCAGGTAGAACGGAACCCGTCCTAAAAAGGGATTAAAGTATTTAAAATGTGAAATATGTGTTATTATATGAAATGAAATGTTTGAGTAAAGTATTGCGTTCTAGTGACATGTCGGTTGGTAAAGGTAATTGTGAAGCGTAATTGAAACGCCGAGCGTCGGGCCGTCAGGCAGAATGTGACCCGGTACGCGTAAAGAGGAATAATAATAAAAAGGGAAAATTTTTATGATCAGACATGAGTTGTGATGTGTGAGTATATGTGCTTGCTTGTCTGTATGCGTGATTACGTGATCTGTTTATATTTTTACGGATTTAAGGGAATTATTTGATTTAAATAAGGTTTATTTAACCTTTGCACATTTTTATAAAATTATCTGAGTAAGGTAAAGGCATGAAATTTATTTTGTTATCTTCAAAATAGTCCTAGAGACTTTCTAAAAATGATAGACGGATTTATTTTATGACCGTTGCGTTTTTTAAATGATTTTTATGTATTAAAATGCTACTTTTAGCGTGAATTTGTAAAAATCATATAAAATCAACCGTACGCTCAAAAGTTTATTATGAGTAATGGTTGGAAATCTAATTTTGAGATCTACGTCTTAAAATTATCATTCGCAATAATTTTCAACTTTCTGAGAGAGATATATTTAATATTCAATTTTTATTTTATTGGAGTAAAAAGAAAAAGGAAATCAAATCAAAAGGGGATTAGTAATTTACTAAACTACCCCTGCCCCCTATTATATATAACTCATTTCTTTTTCCATTTTTCTTTTCTTCTCTTCTCGTGGCACTTCTCTCTCTCTCTCTCGATCACTCTTCTCTCTCTCTCTCTCGGCTCTCTCTCCATCTCCCTTCTCTCTCTTGCATGCAACAAAAAAAAACTCATCCAAATTCAAAGATTTTATCATCCTTAGTCTTCATTTTCGATATACTGCTCAAACACCACTTGCATATAAGTTTTTATGTAAGTTTTATAGTTCCATCTCCATGGTTGTGTTCAAGGAAATGTGATTTCTTGATATATGATCATAAGAGAAGTTTAAAGTGATTTTATGGTTTAAAACTCAAGATGAGACCCGTTATGGGCACTCTTAAGTTCGACCACCACCGGCCATGATCCAAGGAGAGCCGGTGGGATTTTAAAAAATTGACGTGCTAGTTGAAATAATGTGATTTTTGAGCTTTATGCACTTTAAAACTTGTATGTATCCTTTGCATGTCTTGGTTTCTTGAAAAGTTCAAATATGGTTTTGTATTTCTTTTGAAATTTAAGTGTTTTGATTGATAAAAGGATTTTTATGATTGTTTTAAAATATTTGGACTTGTGTAGTTGATTGGATGCTTGAAAAATAAAATTTGAGGGTTGCATGTTGAGGTTTTGGTTCAGCTTTTGTACAAATAAAAAGGGAATTGGATTTTGTGACTTGATCTTGGTGTAAACTAAGTTTAATTAGTAAGAAATGAGATTTGCATGTTGGTTTAAAAGAGGAATTAGTGATGCATATCATTATTTGGTTCTTGAGTTGTGATTAATGGTTTTAGCCGAATGAAAAATGGGTCTAAAATAGATTGGTTTGATGCTAAGTGAATGCATGCATGATTTAATTGGAAAATTTGATTAGGGTTTGAGTCACTAAGTGATGTTTTGATGTGTAATTCGAAAATTATGATTAAAATGAGTGTTTGATTTAATTAAGAGATGAACTTGAATTGCATGTAAGCATATATGTATGATTTGGTTCGAATTTTGTTAATAAAGAAAAGGGTATTAGTTTAAATGTTGGATTATGCTAGAACTAAAGTTGCATGGTGTAATTTTTGAGAAATTTGATTGTATATATATGGTTATGGTTCGAATTTTGATGTTAAAAGAAAGACAAATGATTCTTTTTAAAGGTTTTTGATTGTGCTATATGTTTACGTGAGCTAAAGTGGAAATTGATTGATTTTGTGGTTGGTATTTGCAATAAGGCCGAATAGGCCATATGAACTTAGAATCAAAACTTGATTTATGGTAATCAAAGAATGATGGAGTGTATATAGGTAAATATCTTTGGATTTGTTTGTTTGATTGTGGTATGTGGTTCGAATTAAGGAATAAAAGAAAAGGGAACTTGGTGAAAGGAGAGTATTAGTTTCTGCAGAAAATCAGTTTGGTACCCTGAGGTTTAGAGCGAGTTTTGACCATGTCATTGTTGTGAACTTTGAGGCCCAAGCCACCAGAAGCTAGCATTAGGAGTATATAAAAGGTTTTAGGTGTTTGTTGAAGGTTTACAAGTCGTTTGGTTAGGTGCACAAGTGGAATCACAAAATCTGTCCAGCATAGGACAATTTTGTTGCAACTTAGAAATAAGAAGTTTTGACCATGTCATGGGTAGGCCCTCATTAGGCCCTATTGGGACTTAGTTAGAGGGAGTGTCAGAGGAGTTTTTACAACCATAGTTCATAGGATTTGAGTTAGAACCATGTGTCACAAGTTAATTCAAGTCAGGGCATTTTCTGCCCAGAAAAACAAGGGAACCATGGACTTTAAGCTTAGGCCCAAGGAGGCCCAAGCTAGGCCCTTGAGCCACATCAAGTTTGGGAGATGCCTTATGGTCAGAAGAGTCTAGTTTAGAAGTTTTGGAGGTAAACTTGTAGTTTAAGAGTGTCTAATGCACTCAAGAAACCATAGATGTCATTCTGAAATTTACTCCAGTGAGCACTTTCACTTAACACATAGTTTTAGAGCACTTATGAGTAAGACCTAGGTTGACCGCTATGGTTGCAAGATATTATAAAGCCATTAGAAATAAAGGCCCAAGTGAGGGTCAATAGGTTTTGGATCCTTTAGTAAAGGCCCATTGAGTAAGGAAGCCAAAATTTGGAGACCTTGTCTAGTTTAGCGACCAAGTGACTTAAGTTGTGGGTCGAGATCATCCAAGCCTAGTGTTGCATTATGATGTGTGTGATATTATTTGATATTAAAATATGATATGTGAGTATATGTGGCTATGTGGACTATGTCATTTATAAGGTAATTATAAATTGAGTGCATATAGGCCTAAGTGCCATTGGTGTTTAATTTCGGGTTGTAAATAGGTTAAGTTGGTGAGAATATATTATAATGAGGATTATTATTATTTATGTAGGATCTCGAGACGAGGGTAAACTTGCCATAAAGGTCGAGTGAAGCTTCCAGTTGCTCCTACCAGCCAGACCAGACCAGCCTTTCTCAAGGCAAGTGATTCAACCTGTCTTTCGTATTCACTGCAAATGTGTAATAATTAATTCATATATATTGATGTGATTATCCTGAGTCATCTTGATATACTTGAACCAAGTGATATTTAAATCTATCTTTGTATTATTATAGAAATGCCATGAACCCATAAGTACATATTGATATTGCAACAGTTGTATCACGCCCGTATGTCAAGTAATTGGAATGTCATGATAAGATAAAGATTTGATATAATAATAGATTGACCCTCTTAATTAGCATGCCATTGATTCCTAAGATATTGACATCTCACCCTGATGCTTGAACCCCAATAAAAACTTTACCATGATACCTAAAAGCCAGATATTCTTCAAAGATTGTTCTTAACTGATTTGATAACCCCTTTTTCATACCCTGAAGATGGACAATCCTGTTATACCTTGAGCTAAAAATCATTTCCCCATAACTTAACACTCCTCTTATTCATGAAGCTTATCTTCTTGATGTTCTAGTACTTGTACCATGTCGAAAACCATTGCTTTAAGCCTAGTTTGGCGATACTCTTTCATAATATCCAATAGCCTTGCTAAATCTCCTTGTCAAAGCTCTTATTTATGGAAACCTCTCAATTACCCTAATATAGTAAAGTCTAGTGGATCATGGCCCTGAGATTTAGTGTCATATTTCCAGTGTTTCAAGTTGATCTATAATCCCTTGATAGAAATGTTTACTACTTAAGATATTTTATTATAAATCGGCATCAGTTTTTGAAATGATTAAAATATGGATTTTCAGTCCCAAAGGGGGATAAATGTTTTCTTTGAATAGTGGATCTGGACTGAGATGCGAGTCCTTTCTACACTTATATTGTAGGCTTCAAAGTTGCCTAGGGATCCCATTAATGTTTTAGAACCCAGCGAGGTTCGGGATTACTTCGCGGCTGATCACCGGCTGTAATACGTAGCGTCATAAAATGATTTTTGAATTAAGATATGATTTTGGAAATGTTTTGATACAAGCAAATGATGCCATCACTCAAAGTTTTATCTCTTGTTATTATTGGTTATATCTTCACAATGTCATTCTATTACGCATATCTCGATTTATGTTTTGTATCATATAGTTTAGCACTTGTTGAGCATTTGGCTCACTCCTTGCTTTCCCTGATATTACAGCTAGCAGCTATGGTTAGATTCAAGCAGACAGCACGTAAGACCTATGACGCCGATGCGTATGTCCGAGCTCAGGTAGAATAAGAGATAGTTTTGTGTGAGGACTCGATATTAAAATCAGTTGTAATAGATGGTAGTGTTGGGCTATTCCAAACCCTAAACTATAAGATTTTGGATTCGGTTATGTTTACTTTCTTTTAAATATTGTAATAGTTATATTTATTTTGTTTGTTAAGTTGGGGGTGTGACAACCTCAGTTAGTGAAACAGATACTGGTAAATGCTGATCCTCAAGCCTACACATCTGTTTACCCTAATGTTCAACCCACATCCCAGCCACCACAACAGCCATCAGAACATACCACATCTACACAAACACCTCAAACTTCTCAACCTCAACCTACTCAACCCTCAATCAGGACATATTTCAAACCATCACAGTCATCTCAATCTCAACCTTCAGCACATCTTGTGAAGCCTTCATCTTCCAAACCCAAGAGGACTAAGACAGTACCTCAGACTCAACAGAAGAGAAGGAAACTTGTTCTAAGAGATGAGTCAGACAATGAGGAACAAGTTCCCATGTCTGAACCTGTTGTAGTAGAAGCTGAGAAGATCTCTTCTCAGAAAGACACTGTAACTGGGAGTTCTAGGCCTCTCAAAAGGCTTAGAAAGCTAAATCCTGATGATAAAGCTCCTACAGTGACTCCACCCTTGAAGAAAATGAAAAAGCAAAGAGCTCACAGGGACACAGTTGAGTCAGAATCAGAAGATGAGGAAGCAGCTAAGGAAGGGGGTCAGGAATCTCTGATCCCAACAAAACCAATTGTTATTGAATCACTTCCTTAGCACAACCAGAAACTGCTCAAGACAGAGTGCCTACTCCTCATGTGTCACCTATAATTGAACAAGTACATACTGATGACCCAGGTACAAGTGCTGAGATTGATATTCATAACTTGATTGTGCCTGAGGTTTTGTACTTAGAAGCTCCACCAACTCAAATCACTCCACCAACAACACCAATTCTAGGTGGGCATCAAGGTTTGGCTGTTGATCAGAACTTAGTTGGAGATCAGCACTTAGAGGATAATGTTGAAGCCTCAATAGCCTCTCATACTATTCTTTTATCAGAGGATGCTGATGGTGCTGATTCTATAAGTTCTGATGCTGCTAATGCTGAACTTACTGGTGAAGTTGCTGCCAATGTAGATGTTGATGCAGCTGGTCCATCAGGACATGCACCTCAACAAGCTCCAAACAAAGCTGAATTAATCAAGAATTTTGTTAGAGAGGATGCACCAGTACCTTGGAGTGAAACTCCTAGAGGAAGGGAGTGGACTAAGGAATGGAACAAAGTTGATTTTGTTCCTTCTTCAACCATACTTGCTGAGCACTTGACCAAAGCTGATGAGATGCTAGTCAATGATGGAACAAAGTTGATTTTGTTCCTTCTTCAACCATACTTGCTGAGCACTTGACCAAAGCTGATGAGATGCTAGTCAATGATGATTTCAAGACACACCTCAGAGTTACTACACTAAGTACAAGGCACCTTCAAGGTCAACAATCTGTAACTCAGGCCAAGGTAGACAAGATTTAAGAATCCATAAATCAACAAGATATGCTTGTCAAGCTGGACAAGAAAAGGTTTTTCAAACCTACCTTTGATCGAATTGAGTACATTGAGAAAACTCAGGAGAAGCAACAGGCTCAGATTGATGAAATTTTGAAGAATCAAGCTTCTCATCAAAATCAACTCAATGAGATCCAATCCTCAGTGAAATTGCTTGTCTCTCTTCTTTTACCTGCTGATGCCAAAAAAGGGGAGAAAGTAATTAAGTCCAAATGCAAAACTGTTAAGACACTAAAGGGAAATGATGATGAAAAAGATGACCAGGGAAACTATGGAATGGGTGGAGGTCATGGTCAAGGTAAAGGTTTTTCATCAAGAAATGCTGGAACTACAAGTCAAAGAACAAGTTCTGATACTGGGAGAAGAATAAGTTCTGATATTGGTAAAAGGATAAGTTCTGATGAACATCTGGAACTTGATAAGGAAATTTCAAGACAGTTATTTCTGAAAGAAAATCCAGGAATGGACTTTGAGAGTCTAAAGGAAGAAGAAGCTAGACTTAAGTTAGAAAAAGTTAACTCCAAATCTAAAGCTTCTGTTATTGAAAAGAAACTTCCTAAGGCTAAAGGCATTGTGATAAAAGAGAGAACAAATCCTGAGGCAACTAAAGCCAAATCACAAGTGGAGATAGATCCAAGGTCCAAGGGCAAAGAAAAAGTTGATGAACCTGTAAAGGTTTTTGTGCCATTCATGGATGAAGAAATATTTGATGGAGATGCTAGTCTTACTTTGATAAAAAGGAAGATTTCTCAAACAACCTCTGACATGGCTCATGTTGTTCAGAGTCAAGATATAGTAAGTTCTGATATGACAGTGAAGCAAACAACCTCTGACATAGCTCAAGTTGGCTTGATATCAGAAGATAAGGAAAGGAAACCTATGACATTACTCTTGTTAAACCTTCAAAGTTACTCCTACCAGGATTCACCAAAGCTAAACAGACTCAATCTTTGAAGACTGCAACAAGTGGTTTTAAAGCAAGAGTTGTTACAGGAAAAGAAGCCAAAGATAAATCTGGATTAGGTAGTGCTGATGAAAGAAGAATACAAAATACAACAAATGATCCAACTTCTTTAAGTGAACCAGGTGTTGGAGAAACTCCTGAAAGATTGAATCAGCTTGAATCTGTACAGATGGTTTACCATATATTTTTGAAAGAACACATCTTGTTATATTTTATGACAAATGGAAGGGTATACCATATTAGGCAGAATGTTATACCACTGAAGTATTTTGAGGAACTGGAACATGTTCTATTCTTACTTCAAGTGAAGAACAGATAAACAGATAGTTCTGCAAATTATTTGAAGACTCAAATTCAAAGACAGAAGAAGCTTTACTCTGTAAAGTCTGACAGCATATACTATCCCAAGTACAGAGATCACAAAGGTGATATTGTCGAGATGAAGCCTAACTCTGCTAAGATTATAACTACTTTTCTGGGTTATAAGGCTGTGGAATTCAATCTTGAGTCTGACAAGGCATATTTAATCAGACTAGATCAGGATATAAGGAAAGCTAGAATAAATGATCTCAGGGCTGCTATCTTTCAAATTGGTGAAGATACAGTTGAATTGAAGAATGCTAAAAGGAGGATGGTTAATGAACTTGAATATGCTGAGAGATGTTTGTTAAAGAACTATCTCAGAACAACTTCTGATATCAAAGAGATCAGTAATTGAAGCCAAGTCAAAGATCTACAACTGCTTAAATTCTGATGTGTATACAGACTGAAGCTGTTATCAGACCTTGAGGATGGTAAAGCTACAAGGACTGTAAGTTGTAGTTATCTAGTCAAATTTTCATGCATTTGTACTTAATATTTTTGACATCATCAAATATATGTTAAACTTGTATATTATGCTAATTTACAAGTTTGGGGAGATTGTTAGATATATTTGATAATGTCATGACTAATATGATTTGTGTTTAGTTTTCAGATCTTACTTAACAGGACAAATCAGTACTTAACTGGAAATCAGTACTTATACTGAAGTCAGAACTTAAGTTGTCAGAACTTAAGTTATCAGGAGATATTTATCAGGACTTAAGGAGACTTTCAGATAAGGAAGGCGGTTGATTGAAAGGAAAGAAGATCAAGACAAATGCAAGAAGAGATATGCATGAAGAAGGAATTCTATGAAGAATAGAATACTTGGAAGAAAAGATAACTAGTTGATATATTTTAGGAAGCAGATGTATATTCCATATAAATTAGAATTTATCTTGTAACTGTGTAGTATATAAACACAGACATAGGGTTTATACTATGTGTGTTATCATAATCGAAGTTATTATTCATTGTAACCCTAGCAGCTCTCGTGATAAGTTGTTCATCACTGAGAGAGGACAGTTCCATATTGTAACAGAGTTTATTGTGTTAAATAAAATCTGTTATCTGTGTTCTTACATTCGATTTGATTGTGATAAACACTGTATTAAACCCCCTTCTACAGTGTGTGAGACCTATCACGATAGTTGATGCACAATCTTATACTTCCATATTTCTTCTTTACAAACAACACTGGGGCACCCCATAGGGATACACTTAGTCTAATCACTCCCTTATCTAACATTTCCTGGAGTTGCTTAGCCAATTCCTTCATTTATTTTGGAGCCATTCGATACGGAACCTTTGAAACTTGTTCTACCCCAGGTACTAAATCAATCGAAAACTCTGTCTCACGATCTTGTGGCAATCCTGGAAACTCATCAGGAAAGACATCCGAAAATTCCCTCACTATTGTAATCTCGTCCAGATTAAGTGCCTCTTTCTCGGTGTCCACTACATGAGCTAAGTAGGCTTCACATCCTTATCTTAACAACTTCTTTGCTTGGAGTACAGAGAGAAATTTCTTTTCTTGCTTCTATCCTTGGTAATTCAACATGATATTATCCTTTGTAAACATAACAATCCCCTTCTTCTTACAGTCAATCTTTGCCTTATGATGGGACAACCAATCCATTCCTAAAATTATATCAAACTCTCCTAGCTCGAAAGGTATTAGGTCAGCCAAAAAAGAGTGTCCTAAGATTTCTATATTGCATTTAGGATATAATTGTTTTACTGAGACTCTATCTTAGTTATCCACTTCTATGGTTATGAATTCATTTAAATCTTCCAATATTAAATATATTCTGTTCACACAATCCTTAGATATAAATGACTTATATGCTCCAGAATCAAACATAACTTAAGCAGGTACGGAGTTAAGAAAAAGCGTACCCGCGACTACATCAGAATCTTGAACGGTCAATCTCTTAGTTATCTTAAAAGTTCTAACTCTAGTCACACTAAACGTCGATCCTTTAGACACATTACCTCCCACACATCCTTGGGTAGCTTTTTTACGATTCTTGGCAAAGTGCCTTACCTTAGCACAGTTATGACAGGAATGGTCTAGATTCTTTACTCTATATTTTAACATATAGTGACCCTTTTGTTTGCAATTGAAGCACTCAATGTTGCCTTCTGAATCCTTTATCCCTATCCTTTCCAATTTTCCTTTGAAACTTCTGACTAGATCCTTCTTGATCTTGTTTCTTTTCCACAATCCCTACTTCTCTCCTCTTATTTCCTTTTCTCCTAGACAATCAACTTTTGATCACTTTCTATAACTAGGGTTGTCTAACTACAAATGTTTTTGATGAAATTCATTATCATAGAGTATCAAATAGAATTTTTGAAATCAATGAATTAACCATAAAGGAAGAAAGGGTGAAGAATATGTAGATATGACTAAGAGCAGCCATATAAGTACATAAGATGGCTAGTCTTGGTACCATATAGTTTATAACACATAATTAAGTGGCGTCCCACCTGACCTTTTGTCACAAAGCCAAATAGTCAAATCATATGCATTAAGTTTGTTAGCACTAGGATATTTTTCCTGTTGCCCTGCAATCACAAAGACCACTATTGGTTAGTTTTAAGGACCCGAACTTGCTTGGATCCTTTGGCCTTTTTAAGTTTGTTAGCATTTGCAACTGATTTAGTTTCAAAGTTTATGCTAACATCCTGTTTATCAGAGTTTATATCAGACTTTGCATCAGACTTTACACTAGAAGGAATAATACTAACTTTCTTTAAAGAATGTTTTATTTGATAATAATAATAGTACAAACTATGATATTCCTTACAAATATAAATGGAATGCCATAACTACCACAATGAAAACAAGGATTATGTGGCTTAAACCTAACAGACTGACTCTTAACTCTTGATCTAGGAGGTAAAGAGTTTATATCTTTATTCTTCCTGCAAAAAGAAGCAAGATGGTTAGAGTTTCCACAGTTATAACATTTCTTTCTAGGAGCATTAGGAACAGGCATATAGTTATTGCTTTTATTAACACCTTCCTTTCCATTCCTATTTTTCCTAGCTTCCTTTACCTTGTTGACATTCCTAATCTCTTTCAGCTTATACTTAAGCTGCTTCTTTGTCATTAAGCATATATTTACTTCAGCTGGTTTATCCTGTTCTAATTCAGAAGTTGACTTTTCCTTAAATTCTGTCACAGACTCTTTCATCTTTTCAGAATCAGACTTTACAGTTTTTGCTACAAACTTATCAGGATTTACCTTTGGCTTAGCAGTCTGTTTAACAAAAATTGGCTCAATTTGTTCAGTTCCTTTCTCACTTTTATCATCTCCATAACCTAAGCCCTCTTTCCAGTTTCCTCTACTTAATAAATTCTGAGTTGTTCTGCCAGAGTTAGTCCAAGTTCTGATAATCTCTCTTTCCTTTTCTAAGTCAGCTTTTAGAGATTTATTCAGTTTTAACACTTCATCTCTAACATATAAAACATCATCTTTTTCTTTCTTAGTTTGATGAAGAAAAACTAACTCTTTTTCTAAATAATCATTTCTCTTTTTATAAGCAAGATTTTCAGATGTTAATCTTTCACATGTTAAAGTCTGATCTCTATAACTAATGAACATGGTTTTAAGATATAATCTCAACTCAGTAATAACATCAGTATGAAAGGCATAGGTTGTTTGAGGTACCTTCAATTCAGCAGTTTCAGGACTGCTACCAGCATTTGCCATCAGGGCATAGTTCACCTCATGTTCAGAATCTGAAGTGTCTGTCCAGCTTTTCTTTTTTGTTACAAGTGCCTTGCCTTTGTCACTTTTTCCTTTCTTGCAGCCAGGAGATATGTGGCCTCTTTCACCACAGTTGTAGCATTTGATATTTGAGTTGTCTTCTCTGTCAGACTTTCTGAAACCTTTCTTATCAGAACTTCCACTTTTTTCTAGAAAACTTCTTGCCTTTTCTGAATTTCCTATAGGCTATCATTGTGATACCCTTTACCATAAGAGCACACAATTTCATCATCTCTTCATCAGCATCTATTTCAGGTAAACTTTCAGTTTCCGAATCATCATCATCAGAATATGATGACTCTGAATCAGGATTTATGATGAGAGCCTTTCCATTGCCCCTTTTTGAGGCAGCCACTTTGGGAGATTCCTCCCCAGCCTTAAGAGCAACTGTCCTTGACTTTCTTCCATGCCTCTTGCTCCTTTGTTCCATCTCAAGTTCATAACTCTTGAGCATACCATAAATTTCATCAAGAGTAGTTTCAGTAAGGTCATAGTTGTCTCTTATGGTAGAAGACTTCAAATCCCAATTTTCAGGAAGTACTAAAAGGAATTTTAGATTTGAATCTTCAAGATCATATTCCTTGTCCACCGGTGATAGATCATTCAAGAGTTTGAGAAACCTGTCATATAAGTCAGTTAAAGACGCATCAGCTTTTGAATCAAAGTGCTCATACTCTTGACTGAGTATAGTCCTCCTATTCTTCTTGATTGCATCAGTTCCCTGGCATCTTGTCTCCAAAACATACCATATCTCCTTTGCAGTCTTGAAATGTATTACCCTGTTTGACATGACATTATCAATGGCACTATGTAGCAAATGCCTTACCTTTGCATCCTTGGCAATAGATGAGATGTCTTCAGCTGTGTACTCACCTTTCTCCTTTGGTATGGTCTTTGCTGGTTGATCAGCAACTACAACAGAGAGCTTGGTAGGCTTATGTGGTCCTTCATTAATTATGTCAAGGTATTCTGGATCTGTAGCTTCCAGAAATATAGCCATCTTCACTTTCCATATGGGATACTGATAAGGTCTCAGTATGGGAACCCTAATTGTCTCATATCGACTGTGGGTTCGAGTCTTTTGAGTTTCTTCAGATTTGGTGGGCTTGGTTGGAGTTTGTACTTCTTTAAACATGATTGTTTGGATCTTTACTGTATGTGTGTTAACAATTAAGCTCTGATACCAATTTTTAGGTCACACAACACTGTAGAAGGGGGTTGAATACAGTGTTTATATAATCAAATCGATTTAACACAAGTATATAACAAAGATCAAGTATATTAAATAAACTCTGTTACAATATGAACTGTTGTTCTCTCTCAGTGATAAATAAATATCACTAAGAGCTGTTAGGTTACAATGTATAATCTTCTCGATAATGATAACACATATAGTGTAAACCCTAAGTCTGTGTTTATATAGTACACAGTTACAAGATAACTTCTAATTGATATGGAATATAATTTTGTCTCCTAAAATATATCAATCAGATATCTTCTACAAGTCTTCCATTCTTCTAACTCTTTCCATGCATATCTTCTTTTGTTTTAGTCTCGATCTTCTACTATAAATCAGCTTCCTTCCTTAACTGTAAGTCTTCTCGCACTTAAGTTCTGATATGACCTGAAGTTCTGATATTAAGTTCTGACTTCCAGTAAGTCCTGATTTCAGTAAGTCCCGATATGTTATGTTTTTTAAGATCTGAAAACTAAACATGAATCATATTAGACATGACATCTCAAATATATCTAACACTCGACAAGCCTCATTATGACTTCTCGATAACTCTTGTAGAGATCTCGATATATGTTGATTCATAGAGTTCTCTATAAGTATCCATTTTAAACTTCTCGATAACTTAGAACTGGAATAATTTAATTGAATAAATTATTTTAGTAAAATAATTTTGATATAAAATCATTCTAATTTTATTTTGATTTATTCAAATAAAAATTGGAAAACTTCAGTCCATTCAAGACAAACTGGGTATTTATTTGACATCTCGGCAAGTCACTATCTAGTTCTCGACTAGAGTCAACAAAGTGACATATTGATATGTATCTATTCTCTCAAGTGACTTCTCGATAAGCAAATTCCAAACATTTATTCTTACTTCTCAACAAGTACTTACCTTTTTCTATAAATACCCAGACATCTCGACATAACACCTCTTTACGCTTTCGAGATCTCAATTGACCTAGTTTTTGCAAACCTTACATGTTATCTCTCATTTTGAGCTTTTTCTCTTTCAAATCTCTTACTCACTCAAATTCAAACACTTACAATGGCATCAAACACCGTTAGAGCTGTTATCCTTAAGGATGGTACCAACTACCTAGATTTCACAGATGCTAACCAAGATCCTAACTGTTTCAAGAGCTTTGTTAAGTTTTTGTCTGAGACATACTTTGCAAGTGATTTGACTGCTAATCCTATTCTGTACATGGATGTTCACAATAAATTTTGGAATTCAGTTGTGGTTAGGACAATTGTGTATGACACTTAGGTTGTATCTTTGGTGGTGAACTGCTCAATCCAAGGCCAACAAGTGGAATTTGATGAAAATGATGTCAACAAAGCACTATGAATCCCTAATGACAACATGGTGGAGGTACCAACTCAATAGGAGCTAGATGAATTTATGGACTTCATAAATTACAGCGAAAGGATCAACCTTGCCATCCTGAACAAGAAGCATCTAAGGAGGGAATGGTCATTCCTGTTTGATTCAATAGTGAGAGCCTTCACCTGCATGAAGACTGGGTATGACAACATATCCAGTATGGTTCAAAAGCCGGTATTCTCCATGGCTCACAACAGGAGCATTAATGTGGGGCTATTGATCCTGGAAGAACTCATCACAAAGCTCAAAATACCTTTGGCCACAAGAGGTAAGGAAATTTTCTTTCCTAGGTTTATTATGTCTACTTTAAATCATAAAGTTCCAGACATACATTTACTTAATGGTATTGATAGAACCAAAATAGGCAATTGTAAACAAGTGTCCAAAATTTTATTTGGTTCACTACTTACAAAGAATAAGGTACCTGTAAGTCTGAGAATCACTAACTTATGTTAGAAAGATTCAGGACTTACCCTTACTTTATGCCTGACATGAGGTCTAATGTCACATCTAATACAGTTATGGCTCATGTTCCTGTGGAAGTACAAACACAGGAACACCAACATGGGCCTTTCATAACTGAGACCTTTCCTTTATTACCTCTAGAATCTAGGAAACCAACCACTTCATCCTCTCAACAGGGTGGAGTGAGTAAAAAAAAGAGAAAGAATGCACCATTAACTGCAATTACTGAGAGTGGTGAGGAACAAACAAAAACTGAGTCTAACCTGGTCAGAAAACTAAAGAAGACTTAAACAACTGAGCTGACCACTCAAGGAGCTACCTCTGTATCCTCCCAAAAGGATGTAGTTATAAAAGAGGGAATTAAACGTACTCTAGAGGCATCCTCTCAATAGGGTGTCTCTAATGAACAAAGTAATTTCCCTAGTACAATTTGTAAAGAGTCTACACCCCAACTTGAGCACTCTCAAGTTGATAAAAGAAGAAATAAGGATGGCACATATATTGAGAGCACATCAATTCAAGCTCCCTCATCCATTCAGGGGGAGCTGCCAACACTCAATGCTAACATCATTAATCTTATATCTCAAATTTCTTCTCCATACAATGAAACACACTTAAATCTACTTCTCAAGTGTCGCCAATATCAAGTGACATACTTCAAGAAAGGGTGATCACCACCCAGGAACTATATTTAGATGGTGAGAGGCTACTATCTGGGGTAGACCTTGATGACACCATCAAAACCACAGGGGTTTTATCAGTTTTTATTGAAGACCTTGTGAATGTTACTCAAGAACCTTCATGGGCCAAACAATCTTCACAGATTGATAGGTTTGAGGGGAGTGCTTCTGAGGGGGAGCTATCTAAATCCTCTCCAATTCAATTGGAGGTTCCTCCAATAGGGACAACTCCCCTCAAAACCCTGGCTTAAATTGCATTGTTAATAGAAGCTGGGAGTAAAATTGCCAATGATCCAACTATTGGGGAGGCAAGTATAGCACATTCAAGTGTCAGTTCTTTGCAAGAAGAACAAGGGTTTGAGGCCATGGTACAAGATAGTAACCTGGTCAAATCCCCTCCAATTCAAATGGAGGTTCCCATTATTTCTGAACAACATACTGTCACAACCATAGTTCCTACTGTGAGTTCAACTATGACTCCAGTCACAGGGTTACCTACTACCTCCAAACCCTTCACCTCAAACCAAATAGACATTCCATCACACTACATCACAACTTCCCACCTTATATCTCAATGACTGCAGGATGTTCAAGCTCAACCTACTACAGTTGAAGATCTTTTGGTTGAGCAACTTACAGGCTTAGCAAATATCTCCCAACAACTCCTTACCATGGATATGTCAAACCAAGACTATCAAGCAATTCTACTCTCATACAAGGAGAATGTTGAAGATCAGCAGGAGAAAACTACAGATGAAGCAGATGGTAGTGTGGATATATGGCTCTGAAAGGATTTCACAAACACAATGAAGGATACCTTAGAAAAATTCAGAGAAGAGTATATCATAATTTGAGCAGTAATGCTAAGGTTCTCACTCCTCAGGAAGTGTATGATGTTGTGATAGATGTGTACAAAGCACAATTGAAGGTCTTTCATCATATTGGAAGAGCCATGGAAAGCACTCTGGTCAAGCATCGAAATAAAGTAAAGAAATTGGTAAATGACAAAATTGATGAGCTAATGCCAACTTTTCAAGACATAAAGACCAAGTTTAAAAGATTCTCAGACAGACTTCAAGCCCTCTCTCTGACTCCTGTAGAAGAGAATATGTCCAAGCTCAATAAACCTTTCATAGCTCTCCATGAAGTTATTCAGAATCAAATCACTCAACATAATGACTCCAAGGTCAAGCTGGATAAACTTTACCAAGCTAAGTTTGAACCTTCAACCTTAGTCATGTAGGAGGTGAAGAATGCTGTTCAGAATTCTGTTGGTTCTTTGGCAACATCAAGCCCACAACAATCCTTTTCTACATCAACTCCCTATTAGATCCAAAATCAACAAGCTCAAATCTCATCCCTACAATCTTCAAATTTTTCTTTGACAACTCAAGTTTCCCAACTGACATCTTTGGTGCAGAGTCAACAGAATGATATCAATTTCCTAGTAGACTCCCACAAACACATGTAAATGCAAAGTTCTATTTCTTTGGGAGCTAATATGGGTGCTTTGAACATTCCTCTTCCTGCCTTTCCAGAAGCAGTTAGGCCTGAAATTCATTCTCCTCTCATCTTACCTACTACCAAGACTAAGGGGAATATAGAAGCTAGACTATAAAAATCAACATCAAACTCAACTAGACTGCAAAAAACAACATCAGACTATGGCCAAAGCTCCACTCAAGTTAAGATTACTCGAGATGTCAGTAAAGATAGAATCCAAAAAGCTGCAGAAGGACCTTGTCAAGACACGGAGTTCAATGAGCTACTCAATGTGCTGAGAGTCTCTCTTCATAATAACTACATCACCTAAAAAAGAGCTTTGATCAACAACATTAACTTTATGAGAGTGGTGCTGGTAAAAAATGGGATCTTCATAGAGAAAAGAATAGTTTCCAATATCAATGACCGTGGTTTAGATAGGTGTCTACAGGTGTCTCTCTTAAATCTTCAATCCAAGAGAGCATCTGAGCTGGATGTCATTATTGATAGGGACAATCCAGTTATTCCGGAGGACACTCAATTGCTTGCAGAGCTAAAAAATGCTCAGATAGCTGCTCTTCCTTAAGTCTATCTTTATCCAAGCAAGGGTGACCTACATCTGCTCTGAAACCAGAAAAGGCAAACATTTCACAATCCCCAAACACTATGTTGGGGGTAATCTCAGACTTATCATGACATTGGAAATAGATCTAAGGACCAAGAAGAAAAAGACAAATAAAGATGAGGACGTAATAAAGATATTGGGAAAATATTTACAAAATACTAAAACCAAGTTGCCAAATACACAATTCAATACCAAAGATGATTTGGATGATGATGAGTAGAAAAAGGATGAACACAAATCTTTTGGCTCAAATCCTAGTCAATCTTCTGGCTCAAATCCTAGTCAATCTTCTAAAGCAACATGAAGCAATGTGTATGAGAAGAAAAAAGGGAAATAAGAGAGGAAAAAAGATAGAAATAAAAGCAGGCTATGTGGTGAATGGGAGTCACAGAAAAAAAATGTCCATGAAGTAAAAGTTTCACAAGTCAAA
Organism: Apium graveolens; assembly: GCF_009905375.1. Lineage (NCBI taxonomy): Eukaryota > Viridiplantae > Streptophyta > Magnoliopsida > Apiales > Apiaceae > Apium > Apium graveolens. Next base: position 145,058,368 of record NC_133651.1, on the reverse strand, counting down.
CCTACTCAAATCACCAAGCCAAACCAAACACAATCTCAACCAATCCTACCTCAAAAATCAAAATTCCTAGTCAAACAAACTGCAAACATCTTACTCAAAATTCTAATCAAATCCAGCCAAGTCACACTAAAGAAATTCACAAGACTACCTTCATTCAAGCCTCCAATCAAAACTCATTTCAAGAATGTTGGGATAAAACCTAAGAAAATGCAAGTTGATGCTGGTGTCATCTGGAACTGCTTCAATAAAGATGAATTTCTACCTCTAAACATGAGCATAATATATGATGACTACGTTCAACAATTATCTGAAGAAATAGTCAAAGTTTGGGTTGTTTCTTTGTTTAAAGTAAGAATCTACTATTTGGATGGCTCCTTCATTTTGCTTAGTAGAGAAGTAATGTAAATATTCTCAACTACAGAATTGAAGAGGGTAATTAGCTTGATGAAGGACAAGGATGCAAGTACAAGAATGTCAAAGACTGTGATGTCTGAAAGGCTGAGAGTAAGAAATGAAAGACATGCTAGGATTAAGATTGAGAAGGAGGAAACGAAAAGGCAGTATGCAAGGGAGATAGAGATGTTTGAGAAAAGATCAAATGAACTCAAGGCAAGGGGGCTGAGTAGAATCTCTAAAGATGGACATTTTCTAAACATTCAAGTTGGCAGATCTTCAAGAATTAGAGTTGGTTACCTCAATAGTTACTCATTGGATGAATGGCTCAAGCTGGTAGAAGCCTTAAGAGGGACATAAATAATTGAAGAACTTCATGTACTAGTAAATCTCAAGGACCTTACTAGGAAAGAACCGGGCTATAAAAAATTCACTTGATGGTTGTAATTGTTGAACTTACGTAATCATCAAATGTATAAAAGTTTGTATTTGTCAATCTATCAGTTTTTATGTAATTGATTTTAACTTGGGGTTAGTCTTGTTATTAGGATGAATTTTTGTTGCAATCTTCTCACAAATTGGGGAAGATTGTTGTATAAGACATGCCTGCATAATAACAAGACTAAGTTACATTGACAACCATAAGATTTAGTTGTTTGATAATCAATTATGTATTCTGTATTATATTTCTTGAGTCTGTAAAAAGGTTAGAATATTAGACTGGAGGATTTTTCTGTGAAAAGATTTAAACTAAGGAATAAACCCAGGAAGAAGATCAAGCTATGGTCATGCCTCAGAGAAAAGTGTAGAAGCTTGGAGTTGAATAAAGTTGTTCTAAGAAAAATGTTCTAAGTCAAAATAAGGAAAATGTTCTAAGTCAAAATATTTACAATTCATGGATCAAACTATATCGAGAATTCTAGAATGACTTATCGAGAAGTCCAAAATGGCTTATATAGAAGTCTCAGAGATATCGACAAGTCACATGATGATGTAGAGAATTGGAGATATCGACAAGTCAAATGAAGATGTGAAAAATTGGAGATATCGACAAGTCAATTTCTCGTATACAGATCTCAGAGATATCGACAAGTCAAAATGTGTATATAGAGATCTCAGAGATATCGACAAGTCATATCTACATGTGGAGAAATCAGATATATTGACAAGTCATTTCACATGCAAGAATGTAGAGAACTCGACAAGTCAAGTATACCTATAGAGAACTCAGAGATCTCGATAAGCAATATACTTATCGAGATGTCACTTCTCTATAGAACAAACTGGAGATCTCAACATACTTCTCAAATACAGAATGCAGACAAGTTCAAGATTCAAGATTATCAGTCAACAAATGATCTATTCGCTAGATTGAAAAGTCTAAAAAGTAGCTGGGAGAGTACAAGATCAAGGGCCAAGATTAACTGGATAAATCGTGGTCACAGACCTGCAAGATTCTACACAGATTTGCTAAGCTAGAAATGGAAATAGAAAAAGGTTGCTTTAGAAAGTAGTTTAGTACATTTTAGTGCAAGTCGTGTAAACCCGTGTTGCTAGTCTATAAAGTATGCAATGGTCCTTAGTTTAGAAGTAACAAACAGATTCAAATTTTCTTATATTCTCTCAAGAAAAAAGCTGAGTTCTTATATTCTTAAGAAAACATAATTTGTAGTAAGATAAACTTAATTAATACAAATTAAGTAAGTTTCAAAATACTGTGCTTGTTGATTTATTACTATAAACACAACATCTCTACAAAATTTAAATTGATTTGTTCACCTAAGATCCAAACAAGTTTAAAAAGGCTAAAATCCAAGAAACACATTCACCCCCTCTCTCTGTGTTGCATTCAGTATCTAACAAGTGGTATCAAAGCAAAATCTAATACAAAACAGATAAAGATCTTGGAAGAATAAGTGCACAAAAGATAAGCAGTATCAAGATACCAACCTTCGATAAAATCAACTATACACTTTGGAAGAAAAAGATGATGTTTTTCATAGGGATGGTCAACTCTATGAAATTATTATTGAGGACAAGATGTGAAGACGGTAGTTTATAAAACTTATATAATGTATATAATCTAATATCTTGAAACAGTTCTTAAAAAATTTCTGGACAAAATTTAGAACAGTTCACGATAAAAATAAATGACACATTGTTGTAAATTGATTGTTATTGTCAAACATTAAATAGTAAGGTTAGGCTTAGACTTAAAAGTTTTTTATTGCATTAAATTCTATGTTCCTTGTTTTGGCTATAAATAGCCTTCTTGGGAATGATGCAAAACACACCAAGCAGCTTCCATTTTCTCTCTAGCCTGCTCTCTTTCTCCCTTTCTGCTATATTTACTTTTACAGAGGTTCGATATAATACTCTTATAAGCTAGTATTTTACAACACATTATTAGTACGAAGCTCTGCCGAAACTGAGAAGGTATAGTTTTAATTTAAATGTACATATATATAAGTAGACGTGGTTACACCCTCTACATATAATTAAATATATATATGACCGAAGTAGACGTGGTTATACCCTCTACTAATAATATATATGGTCGGAGCACCGCCTATTATTTTACGGTACCATTTAATTTTGGGTAATACCGAAGTAAAGTGGGAACCTTAATTTATAAATTGCATAACTATCGGATAATAACTTTTTGCCCCTAAGTAACTTATGCAGGATTGTCCACTTTAATTTATTATTGGTCGGAGATAACCTGCATACGCAGACGTCCGTATGACGGGTGAAAATCCATTTGTCATTTTATATATAGATCTGTTTATAATATCAATGATAATAATGATATAGACATTGATTATTGCGTACTTGTTAACACACCCGATTAACAAGGATTTTATGTAATATTTACATTGATGAATTAAAATTTAATAATTTTTGTGTTAATTCAGATTTAGTATGACAAATATTATAAGCTTGTCGTTCATTGCCTTGAACATTTCTGGTGATAATTATTTATCATGGGTACAAGATGTAAAGTTGCATTTGGTTTCAAAGAAATTAAGCGATATAATAAAGGCAGAAAATAAATCAACGGCTGAAGAAAACTTTACCTCTATAATTTTTCTCCGACACCACATGCATGAAGATTTAAAATCTGAGTACTTAGAAGTCGAGGATCCCTTTATTTTATGGGAAAATCTAAAGGATAGGTTCGATCACCATAAACTAATTTATCTACCTACAGCTGAAAATGATTGGGCTAACTTAAAACTTCAGGATTTTAAGAGTGTCCGAGCATATAGCTCTGCTTTGTTCAAAATAAGTTCTAAGCTTATTATGTGTGGTGAGAAAGTTACAGAAAAAAAAGAAAAATTGATAGAACACTGTCAACTTTTCACCCCAACAATATCAACTTAGCAGAGATGTACAGGGAGCGCAAATTTACTAAGTTCCGGGATCTTCTATCAACTCTCCTCGTTGCTAAACAAAATCATGAATTGGTGATTAAGACTCATCAATCCCATCCAATGGGATCTGCCCCATTACATGAAGTAAATAACATGTCATTCCAGCAGAATATATGTAGAAAAGGGTATAGAGGTGGATGGGGCCAAGGTCGGTACCATGGACGAGGTCGGAGCCACAAACATTTTTATCCATATAATAACTCTGGTCATCGGAAGTGGCAATCTAAATCACAGAGTAAAAGAAAGGCACCACGAGGAGGAAGAACTAAAAATATTTGCTATAGTTGCGGCATGGATGGGCACTGGACACGTAATTGTCATGCCCCAAATCATCTTGTTAAGCTATATCAATCTTCTCAAAAATTAAAAGAGAAAATGGTATAAACAAATTTCAACAATAATAACATAGATGATTTCCCGAGAATCACAACCGGAGGAATAAGCATTAATGGTCCGAATGAACCTAACGAAACTCCCATATGGGAGGCTGAAGATTAGTTTCATATAATTACTATAGTAGTATGTATTGTGTGCTTTATTTTGTTTGAACTATGTAGTCTGTTATGTTCTTATCAAATAAATTATATTTCTTAATTATATACAGAATGGATTCTCAAGATATATGCATTGCTGATTGTGGTACAACTCATACAATTCTACAGAACCGAAAATATTTTACCCAAAAAACCAAGACCGAAGCTCAAGTCGGAACTATTTCCGGTGTATCTAATATAATTGAAGGTTTTGGAAAAGTTAGTTTCGTCCTACCTAATGGTACCCACATACACATTCTAAATGCATTATATTCTAGTAAGTCTACTAGAAATCTTCTTAGTTTTAAAGATATCCGACTCAATAATTTTCACATCGAAACTACCTCTAAGGCTGATAGAGAATATTTTCTTATTACTTGCGCTAATCCTAGCAACAAGAAAATCTTAGAAAAGTTTCACTCACTTTCCTCAGGATTATATATGATGAAAATTAGAACTATTGAGTCACACAATGTCATTGCTACCAAACTCATAGATCCAAAATCTTTTACACTTTGGCATGAAAGATTAGGTCATCCTAGCGTCTCTATGATGCGTCGTATTATAGAGAATTCTATTGGTCATCCTCTTAAATATTTTAAAATTCTTTCCAACAATGATCTTCCATTTTCATCATGTTCTTTAGGAAAATTGATTACTCGACCATCCCCTACTAAAGTTCAGCTTGAAAGCCCAACTTTTCTAGAAAGGATCCAAGGCGACATATATGGACCTATACACCCATCATCTGTCCCATTTAGGTATTTTATGGTATTAATCGATGCCTCAACTAGATGGTCTCATGTTTTTCTTCTCTCAACTCGTAATGATGCTTTTGCAAAATTACTTGCCCAAAAAATCAAATTACGAGCTCAATTCCCTGATCATTGCATTAAGTCAATTTGTTTAGATAATGCCGACGAATTCACATCTGCAACTTTTATCAACTATTGTTTGTCTGTAGGATTCTCAGTTGAACACCCTGTTCCTCATGTACATACACAAAATGGGTTAGCCGAGCCTTTTATCAAAAGACTCCAACTTATTGCAAGACCATTGTTGTTGAAAGCAAAATTACCTACATCGATTTGGGGTCACGCAATACTTCATGCTGCTAATATTATTAGGATTAGACCAACTTCCTACAATCAACATTCTCCACTACAACTGGTACTTGGTCAAGTTCCTAATATTTCTCACTTTAAAATTTTCGGAAGTGTTGTATATGTACCGATTGCTCCACCACAAAGATCGAAGATGGGAGCTCAAAGAAGAGTAGGTATCTACGTTGGTTTTGATTTCACATCTATTATTAGATATCTGGAGCTTCTTACCGAAGATTTATTTACCGCAAGATATGCAGATTGTCATTTTGACGAGTCTATGTTTCCTCCATTAGGGGGAGATAAACATTCAAATAAAGTTAATCCTGATATAACATGGAATACATCAGGATTATATTTTCTAGATCCACGTACCGGTCAATGCGAACTTGAAGTTAAAAGAATTATTCATATGCAAAATATCGCAAACCAAATGCCTGACGCATTTAAGGATTCTAGAAATCTAACTAAATCTCATATACCTGCAGTAAATACTCCAGCTAGAATAGATATACCAATTCAAAAATCAGATACAAATGAATTGGTTACAGAATCAAAGCCACGCCTGAAGCGTGGTAGACCGGTCGGTGCAAAAGATGTTGCACCACGAAAAAGAAAAATAAAGAAAATTGCCCCTGAAGTGGCACAAGCTCCAGAAGAAGCAAATACCCCTGAAGTGGTATTATCTCCTGAAGAGATTCCAGTCCCTGAAGATACATGATTAAACAATCATGAAATTTCAATAAATTATGTGCATGGTATGAAATTATAGGATCGAAGTAAAGCCATAATTGATGATGTATTTGTGTATTCCGCAGCATTGGATGTAGACATAAATCCTGATCCTGAAGCACAAAGTGTGGATGAATGTCGTCGAAGAAAAGACTGGCCAAAATGGAAAGACGCAATCCAAACATAATTAAATTAACTGCGTAAAAGAGAAGTATTTGGACCTGTTGTCCAAACACCAATCAGTGTGAACCCTGTTGGAAATAAATGGGTATTCATAAGAAAATGAAATGAAAAGAATAAAATTATGAGATATAAAGCCCGACTTGTAGCACAGGGGTTTTCTCAAAGGTCTGACATTGATTTTCAAGAGACATACTCGCCAGTGATGAATGAAATTACTTTTCATTTTATATTAGGTATGACATCTAAAGAAAAATTGGAACCACGTCTTATGAACGTCGTTACTGCATACCTGTACGGTTCACTTGATAGTAAAATTTTTATGAAAATCCCAAAAGGTTTATAAATGGACGAGTTCAAGAAACTTCGTCATATATACTCCATTAAACTTCAACGATCATTGTATGGACTGAAACAGTCTGGTCGTATGTGGTAGAACAGACTTAGTCTTTATTTAAAAAAGAATGGATATATTAGTAACTAAATTTCTCCATGTGTTTTCATCAAAAAATTACAATCTGGTTTTGTGATTATTGTTAGGTCCCAATTTGTTTGTAGAAGGGGGGGTTGAATACAAATAGTACCAAATAATCGAATAAATGCGGAATAAAAAATGTGAAACAAAATTCAAGTTAAATAAAAATATTATTAAACTTGAAAGGTGTTACAACAACTGTATCGATTACAAGGTATTAATCTCAAATCAATTATCACAAATCTAGAATAAATTCGACATGAACTTTTTCTATTTTTGCAATAATTAGAATCAAATGCTAAACGCGATTTGAGATTAAGTTCTAGGGATTTTGATCCGCTAGATTGTTACACAAGAACAAGATAAAGATTTCTAGTTGATTGGATTTAACTTTACAATCTAGATTTTGATCTTGAAGTTTGCAGAGAAGAATGTAATATTGTTCTGCTTCTTTTTCTTTTGTTCTCGGGTTCTGTATGTTGGATGATTGAGTTGAATAACTTCTGCTTCTATTTATCAACAGCCGAATTAATTGAATTGGAATGACAATCCTTTAAGCTTGTATGACAATCGGTGAGACTATCCTTTTGAGCTAGCAAGACAATCGTTTGAACCAGCATGACTATCAGTAGGACAATCTTTTGAACTGGCATGACAATCTCCTTCCTAGTGTAACTTTCGGTATGACAATTGAAATGACTTGGCATGACAATCGGTATGACAATCCAGATTGTCATGCTAGTTCATTTTCAATTGTCTTGCTGATTTAAGATTGAATTTAATCCAATTAAACTTCTGAAAATTCCTAAAATTAATTCTGAATTAATTAATTAATTAATTTAATTAATCAATAAATTAATCTTTGCAGATATAATTTATTTACTTAATTAAATTATATGACTTAATTAATTAATAGAGAATTAATACTAACCCTGAGCAGCATCCATTCTTCTGAATATCTTCTGAAAATCACTGAGAATTATGAATCAATTCCGCCATTTCAACGTTGACACTCGATGTACTGTCTGGTTCATGAGTGACTAACTTCCGTGACGTTTCTTCATGTCTTGACTTTGACGCTTTGATTTTCTTCAGATTAGATCCTTGTAATTAATGATACTCTGACGAGATCTCTGTCACTTGATTAAATCCACGATCTTGATTTATATCACTGAGGCATGATCAACTTCTTGAACTTCTTCCAGTGAATTAACTCCTCAAGTCTGTAGATGAACCTTGTTTCTGAATCCTTTGACAGATATTACTTTGCGAGATCTCTCTGACGGTCGATCCACTATTTACTTATTACATTCTTATTTGAGTTGAGTTGAATCCTCGAATATACAAATAGGTCTATGACATATGACTTACAATTATTGCTATATATGTGGATGATTTAAACCTTGTAAGAACATCTACAGAGGTTGATGAAGTTGTCATATACCTAAAGATAGAGTTTGAAATGAAAGATCTTGGAAGGACAAAATATTGTCTTGGTATACAAGTCGAGCACTTGTCATCGGGAATTTTTCTCCACCAATCTATATATACAGAAAAGGTTTTGAACAGATTTTACATGGATAAATATCATCCATTGACTACTCCAATGATGGTTAGATCTTTAGAGCCTGATAAAGATCCATTTTGACCACGAGAAGATGATGAAGAAGTTCTCGGCCCTGAAATCCCATATCTTGTAGCAATTGGTGCACTTATGTATCTTGCAAATAATACAAGGCCAGATATTGCATTTGCTGTGAATTTATTGGCTAGATTTAGCTCTGCTCCGATGGACAGGCATTGGAATGAGATCAAGCATATATTTCGTTATCTTCGTGGAACAATTGATTTTGGGTTATTCTTCCCGAAAAACTCAACATCTCAGTTGATTAAATATGCAGACGTTGGATATTTGTCAGATCCTCATTTTGGCAAATCACAAACTGGATATGTGTTTATATATTGCGGTACAACCATTTCTTGGAAATATACGAAGCAAATTATAGTGGCAACCTCAACAAATCACTCAGAACTCATTGCGATTCATGAAGCCAGTAGAGAATGTGTTTGGTTGCGGTCTATCATCAAGAATATTCGGGAATCATGTGGATTACCAGACATCACTAGAAGTCCTACCGTTATGTTTGAAGATAACACTTCATGCATTGATCAACTCAAGGAAGGATATATCAAAGGAGATAGGACGAAACACATTTCACAAAAATTCTTCTACGCTCATGAACTTCAAAAGAATGGTGAAATTGATGTACAACAAATTCGGTCATGTGACAACCTTGCTGATACGAAATCATTACTGAATTCAACATTTGGGAAGTTACAACATAACATTGGAATGCGTCGACTCAAGTATTTGTTACAACAAAAATTCGGAGAATGATTAGTTTTTTTAGAGGGGAGATTGTATTCTTTTTCTTTCGTCAAAGTTTTTATTCCATTAGGTGTTTCTTTGACAAGGTTTTAACGAGGCAGTCTATGATCTATTTTAAAATAACAATAAAAGGGGAGTGTTGCAAATTGATTGTTATTGTCAAATATTAAATAGTAAGGTTAGTCTTAGACTTGGAAATTTTGCATTTCATTAATTTATATGTTCCTTATTTTGGCTATAAATAGCCTTCTTCGGAATGATGCAAAACACATCAAGCACCTTCCATTTTCTCTCTAGTCTGCTCTCTTTCTCCTTTTTGCTATATTTATTTTTACAGATGTACTCTCTTTCTCCCTTTCTGCTATATTTATTTTTACAGAAATTCGATATAATAATGGTATAAGCTAGTATTTTACAACAAAATAGTAGTAGTTTGATTAGAATATTCCACGACAAGTGGAAATATAAAGGAGAAAATATATACATCCGTCATAGTGAAAGATAGAGAAGGTGGGGTTGGATGTGAATGCCAAATCTTAGTACATACAGTATACACACACTCCTCTCTCTCTCCCACAAACACTATTTACTCTCTCTCTCCATAATCCAGATTTCAGAGCCCAAGAGCACAACTGAGATTGAGTGAGTTTTTAAGAAATCTTGGATTGGATTCAATCCCCTGATCTTCTCATCTCTTAAACAAATGTTCCCAGATTTTTAAGGTACCATTTTGTATTAATTTCCCACACGCACATAACACATTAGTTGTTCGTGTGTACAGTGTATGTGTATGTTGTGTATCTAGTATGTATGTACTTTATTACAGGCCTTTTATTTTCTATATCTAGTTAGTTTCCAAGTTGATGGCATCGTTGCAATTGCAAAATCTTTCTTCCAATTATTGAATTCCCACTTGATTCTAGTTGAGATTATTATTTTTTTTTGCAGTAATTATTACACAATTATATTTTTTCTTTTTTTTTTCCATAGTTTTTTAGCCAACCTGTGCAGCAGTGCCCGAGAAATCTCCAAGCTTTTCTCTTGTCTTTGTTTTTTCAATGTTTTTTATATTCTTGAAATCTTCATTTTTGTTTGCTAAATTTCCAGAACCCAACAAGATGGGGGTCTTATTATTGTTTTATACTTTATACTTATTTTTCAAGTACCCATTATTGTCTGATTTAGTACAAACACATACATGCACACATATAAGATTAGAGATGAACATGTAGTGAGATGCATGTGCCTGTATTTTCATTTGCTTGTGAAGAATGCTTGTATAATTGTATTGATAGTGCTGATGATACTCTCACCACTATTGACCAACTGTGTTTTCTTAAAATTTTTAAAAGGACTCATGATTCTTCTTTTCACAATCTGAGCTTTTTTTGGCCTTTAGGTGTGTATTTTTCAGTACTCATCAAAAGTAGCCCATTTATGGAAAATGGGATCTGCTTTTTTCACATTTTATCATATCCAAATTATGGGGAATAATAGTATTTAGTTCTGTATCTGTGAGATAATGATAATTATAGTTATATACATATTAATTATAGTAATTATAATTAGATATGCATAAGTACATGTTTGTTATGATCCTTCTGTGAAAGAACTAAACAAGTTGAAGTTGTGATTTCTTAGTTCAGACCTTGTCTCTTATGCATAAATTGTACAAACACAATTCCAAATCTTATCATGTTTTGTCTGGCTTTCTATTAGTACAGTAAGTACAGGTAGGAATATAATATATTAAATCATTTTCTTTTTTGGAATATAATTTAATACTATCTCAATTCAAATTCTTTCTCTCTCTTTTTTCGGTGCAGGAGTGTGCCTGATTTGCTACAAATCTTATTCACTAGTCCATTACGGAGGCACACATGGAAGGAGATACGTTTTCAGGCCTACGGAATGGTACTCAAGTGGATGGCAAGGTAGTCCAGACATTTCAAAAGAGTTTTGTTCAAGTTCAAAACATTTTGGATCAGAACAGGCTGTTAATCAATGAGATTAATCAGAATCACGAGTCGAAGGTTCCTGACAATTTGAGCCGGAATGTTGGTCTAATCAGAGAGCTGAATAACAACATAAGGAGGGTGGTTGATCTTTATTCTGATCTTTCCAGCAATTTTAGCAAATCCGTGGATTCGTCTGAAGGAGATTCAAGTGGTGGTTTGAGGTCTGATAGCAAAGCCACTAACAAAAGAAATAGGCCTGGTTAATAAAGCTTTAGCCTTTTCTTCCTGTTCTTGATATTGTAACTGGTGGAAATGATAAAATGCACAATTTTCTCGAGGTAATAGGATATTATGTCATTTGAATTGTGCAACCCTTTTCTTCCTTACTGAATTTCTAGTCTTTATTAATTGCTCAAGTCTGTCACATTGTATCTCTGTAATATGGATCTAGCAAATTGAAAATCCGTCATGTTTTATATCAGTCCCAGGTTTCTTTATGTTCTCTATAATGTTTCAGAGGATGGGTAACAATAATTTTATCATGTTATGTACAATAATATCTACAAAAGGTGATCAATGAGCTGTTATCTTCTTCCACCTTTTGTGATTGTCAAAAGCAACTAGTATGATTTAGTTATTTTTTAGATATCATTTAATTATGATGAAGTTTCTTCTACTTTTGGTAAAATTCCCCCTTTAGTTTTTTTTCCTTCAAGAACTGAAGTGGTGGCAGATATACTGATTTTAGTACTTTTACCAAGAACTCAGAACTCTTTCTCTCTTGACATTTACAATTGTCATAATATTCCTTGTAAAAAAACAGTATTCAACAACATTTTTGTGGAGATATGAACTGCATAAACATTACCAGGTACACATAGTTACATAATATATATTATAATATATTAATATGTATCACTTGATTACACACAGAATATGCTCTGAAACAATATAGAGGGGAAAGGTAAATGTAGATAATCTTTTTAGTTCCCAATCACACCCCACCACAGGAACAGAATCTCAGATGAGATGATGGGTTCTTGACTAATAATATTACTATGTTTTTTGATTGTTCTAACCCAATGAAAATCTAATGGATGGTATTGAAAAGGAAATTTAAGTATAAAGAACTGAGAATGGGGAATAAAAAGTAGCTTTGGGTAGTTCAAAACAAAAGCACTACAGTTTCATGAGACACACAGGTATTTCTGAACAGTGACCTCCAACAACTTGACAGGGCCCCGCCAAGGCTCAAACCTTTTTTTTCTTTTTACTTGGAACTGAACTACTTGCTAGTTGCTACTAAATTCTTATCTTTTCTTTGGCTTCTCTCTTTTAATTGGGTGCTTCATTGTTTTTTATTGAATTATCTCATCAATGCATTCTTTCTTTTGGATAGGTAAGTTTCATCTTCCATAGACAATCAAACACTTTGATGACTTAAAGGAGTAGTTGGTTACTTGGTTTACTGTCACGATCTTGACAATATTTTTGGGTTTTTTTTTTAAATTAAGCAAAGAAAAAGAATCAAGAACAGGAAGAAAATTACACAACAATGTACATTATATATGCGCGCAATATCACTCCTCTGGCTGCTAAGTCATTGGGCTAGACCAAACATATAACCTAACATTATACTTGGCCCACATAGCATATGGCCCAACATTGCCACCAAGCTCAAATCGTGACATACTCCGCTCCTTCAGAACATCTTTGTCCTCAAAGATGTATTTTAAAAAATACTTCCAAGCGTACGGGTGAAAGTTCTTTCCTGAAGTCGTTGTATGGCCTGCCCGCCAATATAAAGTACAATTTGTACTGAATCCCAGCGCTAGTAGCATCAACTGGAGCGAGCATCATTTTTTTCTTTAGCTCACTAAGGAAAGAAGACATGTGTTGCATTGTAAAGAAATCATCAACGTCAATTTTGATCTGCTTCTCTCTACGAACTGAATCGACTTCCAAGAGTATACTCGGGGACAGAGTACTCTCTGCCAACAAATCAATTTTAAGTTCGGAGTTGAAGGATCGGGTAGCCTCAGATTGCGAGAAAATGCGTTGAGAATTATATTTCTCCTTTGTATGCAACTTAGAGGAATAATATCACATAAGATAAATTGATAATCACAGAGAAATTGTGGAAAATCATGGGGTAGCACTGACAATACCCTCAGTGCACCTATATAAAGAAAATGAATCGGCTCCCCGAGTTCGGGATTTCTCAGGAATGGCTCCAAGAACCAGAATAAGTCTACTTGTAAACGCTTGAAATAGGCAAACGCTTCTGTGGATTCCCAATGAGCAATTTTGGCATGAAGCACGTGTGGCTCATCAATTCCAGCTGAATGAAGGTACTTTCAGTGGCTGCAGTGAATGAAATGCAGCTGAATGAAGGTACTTTCAGTGGGTGTAATGCATGAAATGCATTTTCCCGTGCTATCAAAACCCGTAAATTTGCACTTTCAGACACTGGTTTAAGTTAGTCAGGTCAATGAGCCAATTGATGAACAACCTAAAATATGGCTCCATAATTTCATTCACCTTATAACGCTCCATCACTATCAAATGATTCGTCAAAACTGTCAAAGTCGTTTTGATTCCCTTACAGATAATTGACAACATCCCCTTTTTGAAATAATACTTGCCCTCCAGGATAAGAAACTTCAAAAGAATAATTTGGTACATATCAGTGCTGTAAGTCAATTTCTTTTTCCAGACATTAATCTCTCCCAGATACCAACCCTTCGTCCTGACGAGCTTATTGATAGCTTTAATAATCTTAAGTAAGGGATCATCATAAAGTATAAACTCATTAAGAATTAATCCATCAAAACTTGTAGTTTGCTGTTGGTATTGCAAGAATTCCACTGAACCATCTGTTGGTTTCCAAACCGCGTAAAATTTCCAACTAAATTTAGGACTCTTCTGTGAAATCAGACGGACAAACTTTAGGCTCCACTTCCCTTGGGAAACCTTGATGATTTGAGTCTGTATACAACTTGAAACAAAAACTTTCTTTATGATAAGATGTGTTTCCGTTTCCCATCTGATATGGTCCACGAATGCAAAATATATGACGTTTGTAGATGGCTCTTCTGAAGAATGTTCAAGGTATAGTGTATCTTTAAGATATGCTAGTGTCCAATCAAGATTACGTAGCTCAACATCATGGGATTTGATGTTGTGTTTAACCTCTGAATTGTTGTCTTCAAAGAGCTGTCCAATAGTCACCTAACAAAATAGCAATGGAGAAACATCCAGTAGTTTCAAAACGCAGACCTTCTCATCACCTTCACAATTAAAACCCGGCGCATGGACGGTAGCACCATAAACCATAGCCTCGTTACAGTCAATGCTCTTACATAACTCATTTTCAATAGAGAATGTTTGACACAGTCGATGCAATTTTGAAATATTGGTCATACAACCAACAAATACCACCTAATAAATATTATTCTTGCTGTTCTTTCTTCTAAACTCGCGAGCAGAATGACCAGCCATCATCAGCTTTAAATCTTCACTTCTCCAATGAGCGTCACCAACCTTAACCTTAACCTCAAAAATAAAAGATATATCAGGTATCCTCCCACCAGGATCAAAGTTAAATGCATTTGTCGTACCAAATTTTTTGCTAGATTCATTAGCCAACACAAAAATGTATGAAGTTGGTGTAAAATTGTTATTAAATTACATCAAACCAAGACCAAAAAAAATAGTGGCATCCATTGTTGCTTGCATTTGTGGATTATTGAAGTGCGAAGTCATGGTGGAGTCCACTGTGACTATTGAATCATATTTGTTAGTCCCTTAACAATATAGCAAGAATTACAGAAGGGGGGTTGAATGGAATTATTGAGTCTTTTTCTTAAAATAAAAATGTTCAAACTCGAATACAAATATAAGTGTTTTAATTAACACAATGCGGAATAAAAATTTAAGTGAATCAAAACATAAGTAATTAAAAACAAGAGTTTTTAAAAAACTTTCTAGTGGATTTAAACAATTCCACCAGAGATATATATTATATCGAGAGAACTCTGAGTGCAAGAATGCTCACAGCTGCTTACAAATTTGAACTACTGAGAATACAGATAAATGCTAATAATTCTGCTTACAAATGTTTCTCACTTTTTGTATCTCAGATCTGTGTTTCTATTTGCTACTTTCTTGGTTTATATATTATCAAGATTACAAAGTCAAAAGATAGAATCATTATAAAAACTATCAGTTTTTATGCTTTGCTACTTTGTTCTCTATTACCCAGTTAATAGGCTTCCTCATTCCATTTGCATACATCCCGACGCATGTGACCAGTTGTCACTGTCAACTGATGTTTGAATTCTTTATCCGTTGGGTACATGATCATCCGTCGACTTTATGATCATCCGTTGATGGCTTCATTGATCATCCGTCGACTGCTATATTAAACATCCGTTGATAGCCATTTGATCATCCGTCGATGGCTTTGTTAATCATCCGTCGGTAGCTATTTTGGCACTTGACTTCATTTCACTTATGCAGAATTACAAGACATCATTTTATGTACAATTAATCAACATATTATGCATATCTAGTTAAAGTCAACATGACTTATATGCTACTACAGAATCTATACAAAGGTGTATGCAGAAATGTGCTACAGACTTATTATTACATAAGCTACTCACTCGATGAATAATAAATCATTATCCGTCGGGACTATAATGAGTTATCCGTCGAGACTATAATTCTTATCCGTCGAGTGCTACATTATTTCATTAAGTAAAATCTACTTAGGTGTTTTGTTTATCCCATCATCAAGTACACAACATATGCGCAACAATCTCCCCCAATTTATGTCTACTGGAATTGTAGCCATAAATTAAGAGATACTTGATGATAACAAAATACCCTAAACATACATCTTTAAAAGAAAGTAGATAATACTGAAAGTGCTTCAATTAATCAAAATGTACAAAGTTTGGCTCACAGTCATTTCAAGATGCTCCTCTAGCCAGAGCAGATTTTTCTAGTTTCTTGAAGGTCTGGATCTTCTTCCAAGCTTTCTGTTGTTTTCGTCAATCTGATTTTGGAGCTGCCTGTGGAATTCCAGTTCATCAGATTCTGAGAGATTTAGCTTTTCTTGCATTTCCAAGAGAGTCTCATTGCTGGAGATGCTCAATTGGTCTTCTAATATTAAGAATCTTCTCACCCCTTTGTCATCTATGAACTCCATCATCCAGTAGGGCCTTAGATGCACTCTTCTCCCTGTGTATGAGATGATTAGAGTCTTTGGGAGTGCATCTTTAGCTCTAACACTCCTTAGTTCTTCAATCTTCTTCAATACTAGTCTTCTTGCAGTGACATTGAACCCAAAGTTCTTCTTGAAGGATGAATAAACTTTAATCAGTACAGCTTGGCTCTCTTGAAGAATCCTGTGAAGTGGCCACTGAATCTCCTTTCCTCCTTTGTACTTGAACACTAACCTTTCAGGTAGGTTTCTGTATGTATCAATTCCCCTCACTTCATCTAGTTCATCCAGATAGAGGTTTAGATCAGAAAATTCTTTGATGTCACACAAGTACAAGTAGTCTCCCTTATTGACTTTGGGTTGAGCTTTGACTACATATTTGGATTTGAGGGGTGACAGCTTCACTTTCTTGACTGCCCTTGACTTTGTCCTTTTGGCTTGCTAAGGATTGGTAGACTGAAGTCAGGAATTGGTATGTTATCCCATTCTATTGGCTCATCCTTGGGCACAATAGGTTCACCATGAATATTCCTGTAGGGATCCACCACTCTTATATCTTCAAATACCACAGAGGGCTTTGATGCTTGAGTTGTAGTTGGTGTGGGTTCCTTAGGAAATTGATCTCCCAATTCCTTGTCAATAATATCCAGTTTCCTTTTTGTTCTTTTAGCCAATTCTTTCTTTCTTGGAGATTTTTCTGTTCTTCAACTTGCTCCCTTGATTCAGTAGCTTCAGATGGTTGAGAGGGAATTTTTTGAGATGAACTCACAGCCTGTAGCTTGGCCAAGATAGCAATCTACTCTTTCTTTTGTTTAGCCATCTTTGCATCTAGAATATCTTGCTTCTTTTCCTGCTTTAATCTGGCTTTTTATTCTCTCTTTGCTTGAGCAAATTGAGGATGTCCAGCTATTACACAAATTTCCTTCCCAGTTCTGAATATCTTAGCAATCCTCTTTTTAGAAGCTGAATTAGTTGGATCTTTGTAGAAAATAATTGATCTTGACAGAAGCTTCTTCTCATCAGGCTTGGGTGTCTCATACACAGTATCCAAGGGGTTCTTCAAGGATGATTTTGAATAGTTTACCCTTGGTTTAAGGATCATTTCAGCCTTTGGAGACTTGATGCAGGAAGATTGTCCTCTTTCCAGATAATTCATGCTCATCTCATTCACACTGATTTGCTTGACTTGAGAGTGATGGATGGCTGACTTAACTGGCTCCTTGATAAGTTGAAACTTCTTCTATATCTCCTCATCAATCTTCTCCCAGTTGATCAAACTCAACTTTCCTTTCTCAGCAACTTTCAAGTATGCTGATGCTGCTTGAATCAGATCTATACCATCTGCAACTGGTGGCTTTGAGACAATAATTGAAGGTACAATTACTTTGCTGATTTGTATTTGAAGTTTCTCCCCCTCACTTGGTCCTTTCTACCCCTTTTTGTTATCATCAAGTTGAGGAGTTAGGCCTTGTGCTTTAGCCAGTTGCATTAGAAGATTTATCTGAGACTGTTGATTTTGAAGAATGGTGGTCACAGAATTTTCAATAACTTGAACTCTATCTTCCAACTTGGCCAGCTTCTTTTCAGAATCTGATTCTCTTCTCAGTCTCAGTAATAGATCCTGCATGGTACCATATGGCATGACTGAATCCAGCTTCTCAGAATTGTAGGTCTTCAAGTCAGCTATATCCTTTTTGAGTTCATCCACACTCAGATTCTGTCTTAACTGCTGTAGCTTCATGAGATGGAGATAATCTAGGTGAGCTTCAAGAATTGCCTTGGTACCAGCATTTGAGCTCTTCTGAATGGCCTTTTGGATAGACATGATTTGTTTGACCAAGGAGACATTAAATTGTCCTGGTGTAGACTCCTTTGTCAAGGCCCATTCAGGAAAATCTGGAATAGAACTTGGGCCTTCATCTCCCCCTAAGTTCATGCTTCCATCAAATGAAATAGAGTCATCATCATTAAAATTTACTCCAAATTCTTCAGATGGCTCACTAGCTGTAGGAGGCATTAAATTGACAGCAACTTTATCCCTTTGTAGAGATTCTGAAGTATGTACCAAATTCAAAGTCTTTCCTGCCTCCACATTGCCCAGAGCAGCCAACAGTTGATAGGCTGATACATGATGAGTAAAAGTGTCAGCATCCAAAGAAATGTTATCAATTACAGCTTTGTAATGTTGCTGAAATTGTCTTTCCTATTCAGCATCATCCACAATCATTGACTCATGAGCAATGGCTGGATCCACCCTTATACCCTCTGTACCTGCTTTTCTCTCATGTTCTCTCTTTTGTTGCATCAGGGTCTCACCCTGGCTCCCCACCCTCACACCCTCACCTTCACCTACTAAGGTGTGACTCCTCTCACTCCCTTTTGCCATTCCTGAATAAATGGATTGCTGATTTTCACTTATTTCCTCTCCTTTTGCCTGGGAGCAACCCAGCCTCTCACTCAAGACACTCTCCTCTCTCAGTCCTAAGAGTGACTGTACAACCACTAAATCCTCTGCACTTGAAATAATTGAAGTTTGAAGTTGTGCAGAGATACTCGACGGATGAGTGATGTCTATCGAGTGAGTGGTAATGCTATCCGACGGATAACTGCTGTTAGGCTTATCCGTCGGGATACAATCACTACTCGACGGATGAGCAATATCCGTCGAGAGAGTAGAAATGAATGAGTTGGGAAGATAAACTATTGTTGACTCTGTGCTGATTGAAGATATTTGGGGCACAGATGTCACAATAGTTTCTGAAAGAATTGGCAAGTGAGCCAACAAATCATCTAAAAGATGATGCTCACTTGCACTAGATTTTGGCTTCCCCAACAGAGTTAAAGAAGGGGAATAAGGAATTGAAGTATTTATCATATCCACTTCCAGAGAGTTTGTTGGTGAGTATGGTGTATGAGATGCTTCTATAACTAGAGATTTTGGCTGTGACTCCACATTTATTGGAGCCACATCAAACTGAATTTGAGAGAGTGCAGGGACTATGTCTTTAGCACCAGTTTGCACTGTGTGTGTGCCCTGTGCATCCCCAGAGGTTTTAGATTTCTTCTTTCTTGTATAAGTTTGGGGTGAGCTTGTGTCCCTAACCCTTTTGGCCTGTGCTCTTGGCTGAGAGCTTTGTTCAATAACCACATCCTTTTGGGAGGATGCAGTTAGAAGTGAGCTTTTATTCTTTTTAAGTACTACAGTTTGTTGGGAAACTGCAGTGTGGCTAGGCTGGGATTCACTCAACTCTCCAACCTTATTCTTGGGGTTTCTTTGATGTTCACCCCTTCCCTCACCTAACTTACCCTCCTTCACACTCCCCTCTTTGGCTTTGGTGGATTTTTCAACTGGTATCTTTTGAGAGATACCATAGGGGGTTTTCTTTGATTTGGATTTGGAAATAGTAGTAGGTTTGGAGGCTTTGGTAGGCAACTGTTTGGTCATTGACACAGTTGCCATAGCTACTCCTGAATTCAAAGAAATAGTGGAGGTTGGAATAATTGTAGGGATGAATGAACTTACCTCACTTACCTGAGGTGCCTGCATTACAGGAAAGTATAACATTGGCACATCCTTGTGATGATTGGCCCTGTTCAAATCTGCAATGAGTCTTCTCTCTTGAACCCAACAAACCAGTTTGTTGTTTGGGTTCTCAAGCACAATCTCTTCACAGAGGTGGTTAGCCAATAACATGAAAAATCTAGCATAATACGCATTCTTACCTCTTTTAGCTAACTCACCTAATTTAAAACCTAACGTCACACATGAAACTCCACTCCTTCCTAAGACCCATTCTCCTAATATCACTCAGTTTAGAAGTAGGAAGTGCATAATGCATGGAATTAAGCATATTGATAATATCAGTGTCATTGTGTGGTGAAGTCATATTATTATCAGGAATTTTGAAACATGCTTTTATCACATCACTATTGATACATAATTCGTTACCTTTGATGGTTAGAGTGATGGGCTTGTCAGTAGAGGTGTAGATAGCAGTGGTCCACATCTCTTCAACAACTTCAAAGAAGATTGTGGGTGATTCCAGCATAGCGTAATTGAGCTTGTAGTTCTTCACAAAGTCCATCATCTTGTGGTAGTCCTCTGATTGCTGAATACCCTTATTGACCAATGCAGTGAAATTTTTCTTCTCATAAATGAACCCAGTTTGAGACATAATCTTTACTACAGGTGCCATTGTTAGAGAATGAAAGCTTGAAGAGAGAGAGAGAGTAATTGCTTGAGAGAGAATAAAATTAGAGCAGTTGAATTTGAGAATGATAAAAGAAAACAATTGCAATGAAATAAGCTTTTATACTATCTCAAAAATAACTGATAAAAATAATGAAGTAAAGTAAATTAACCAATAGAAATTTCCTAAAATAGCTGTTTAAAAATAAACTATAAAAATTCCACCCATTATCCGTCGTGTAATGCTTACAAACTGTAAGTATACTCGATGGATAATGTACAGGGAATTAACTGCTGAGATTAAGACAATTCGACAGATGAGGATAAACTATTATCCGTCGAGTTTTAAAAGATTCCAGAAAATTAATTGATTTTCATTAGCAAATAATATGTCGACGGATGACTAAACTCGATGGATAAGGATCATCCGTCGAGATGTAAAATTTTGACTTAGCCAAAATTTCATCCAAGACTGAAAAATCAACTAAATTTCTGGCTACATAGCAACTCAGATAAATTTAAGAGTAATTAAGCATACCTAACTCACTTACCAACCTTGAAAAGGTGGATTCATCCAGTGGCTTGGTAAAGATATCTGCAACTTGCTTCTCACTTGGAACAAAATGTAGTTCAACAGTACCATTCATTACATGTTCCCTTATGAAATGGTACTTGATATCTATGTGCTTTATCCTTGAATGCTGCACTGGATTTTCAGTGATGGCAATTGCACTTGTGTTATCACAGAAAATTGGAATCCTCTCAATTTGCAAACCATAGTCCAGCAATTGATTTTTCATCCATAAAATCTGTGCACAGCAACTACCAGCAACAATATATTCAGCTTCAGCTGTAGAGGTAGAAACTGAATTTTGTTTTTTACTGAACCAGGACACAAGCTTGTTTCCTAGAAATTAACAGGTTCCTGTTGTACTCTTTCTATCAATTCTACAACCTGCATAATCTGCATCTGAATAACCAGTTAGATCAAAACCAGAATCTCTAGGGTACCAAATGCCAAGGTTTGGTGTTCCCTTGAGATATCTGAAAATTCTCTTAATAGCTATCAAGTGAGATTCTCTAGGATCAGCCTGAAATCTAGCACATAAACATATAGCAAACATTATATCTGGTCTACTGGCTGTTAAGTACAGAAGTGAGCCAACCATGCCTCTATAACTTGAAATATCCACAGACTTTTCAGTAATGTTTAATTCAAGCTTAGTTGCAGTGGCCATGGGAGTTTTTGCAGATGTGCAATCCATTAGATCAAACTTCTTTAAAAGATCAAAAATATATCTAGTTTGACTAATGAATATTCCATCACTAACTTGCTTAACTTGCAAACCAAGAAAGTAAGTTAGTTCTCCCATCATACTCATTTCATACTTACTTTGCATCAATTTGGCAAACTTTTTGCAAAGTTTCTCATCTATAGAGCCAAAAATAATATCATCTACATAAATTTGAAAAAGTATACTAGAGCCATTAACATTTCTGAAAAATAAAGTTTTATCTACAGTACCTCTTGTGAAGTGATTTTCCAAAAGGAACTTTGATAAAGTGTCATACCAGGCTCTAGGTGCTTGCTTCAGTCCCTAAAGTGCTTTCAGAAGATAATAGACATATTCTGGAAAATTTGGATCTTCAAAACCAGGAGGTTGGCTGACATAGACCTCTTCCTCCAAATCTCCATTCAGAAAGGCACTTTTGACATCCATTTGATAGACCTTAAAATTGGCATGGGCTGCATAGGCTAAGAAGATTCTGATGGCTTCTAGTCTTGCAACAGGAGCAAATGTTTCATCAAAATCTATTCCTTCTTGCTGACAATAGCCCTTATCAACCAATCTAGCTTTGTTCCTGACTACTATGCCATTTTCATCCATCTTGTTTCTGAATACCCACTTGGTGTCTATTGGATTCTTTCCTTTAGGTTTGGGTACTAGTTTCCATACATTATTCCTTTCAAATTGGTGTAGCTCCTCCTGCATAGCTAAAATCCAATCATGATCCAATAAAGCTTCTTCTACCTTCTTTGGTTCTTCCTTTGACAGAAAGCTGCTGTATAGACATTCTTCCTGAGTTGCTCTTCTTGTTTGAACTCTAGAAGAAACATCACCAATGATAAGCTCAAAGGGGTGATCTTTTGTCCATTTCCTTTGTTGAGGTAGATTAGCTCTAGATGAAGAGACCTCATGGTTATCTTGATGTGTGATTGAGTTTTGATTGCTAGAAACTCCCCCTGAGTTTGTGGATCTTTGATTTGAGAAAGGGGAATTTTCTATAGATGATCTGTCTTGACCTCCTGCTCCTTTTGATAACCCGACGGATGGTAAATTTTGAGTACCGACGGATGAGGTAGGTTGTCTCCCGACGGATAATGCAGATTGCCTTCCGACGGATGAATTATTATGCAACTCGACGGATGTTGAGTTTTGTGCTTCATTGGTAGTAGGTTTGTCTGCATTATCCTTAGACACTGTTTCTTGATCACTTTCATCATCACTGTCTTCACTAACCATCTCCACATTTTCGAATTTGAGGCTCTCATGGTAATCTCCATCTTTCAGTCCTTCAATCTTTTTATCATCAAACATAGCATGTATAGATTCCACAACAATGTTGGTTCTTAGATTGTAGACTCTATATGCTTTACCAACAGCATATCCAACAAAAAGTCCTTCATCTGCTTTAACATCAAACTTCCCATTTTG
This sequence comes from Apium graveolens, assembly GCF_009905375.1. NCBI lineage: Eukaryota > Viridiplantae > Streptophyta > Magnoliopsida > Apiales > Apiaceae > Apium > Apium graveolens. Next base: position 145,035,035 of record NC_133651.1, on the reverse strand, counting down.
ATCAGTTTGATTTCTCAGGATATAGCATTTGTAGCCAAAGACATTAAGAAAGTTTAGAGTTGGCTTCTTGTTCTTGAACAATTGATAGGGAGTCATGCATCTTGCTTGATTAACCAGAGAAATGTTCTGAGTATAGCATGCAATATTTACAGCTTCAGCCCAGAAATATGTTGGTAGTTTAGATTCTTCAAGCATTGTCCTTGCAGCTTCAAGAAGTGATATGTTCTTCCTTTCCACTACTCCATTCTGTAGTGGAGTCCTTGCTGCTAAAAATTCATGCAGAATCCCATTTTCTTCACAAAATGCTCTCATGACAGAATTCTTGAACTCAGTTCCATTGTCACTCCTGATTCTTCTAACTTTGAAGTCAGGATGATTGTTGACTTGCCTTATGTGATTGATGATGATTTCACTAGCCTCATCTTTAGACTTTAGGAAATATGTCCAAGAGAACTTTGAGAAATCATCTACAATTACTAGGAAAAATCTTTTCCTTGAGATGGACAATACATTGACTGGTCCAAATAAATCCATGTGAAGCAGTTGCAAAGGCTCTTCAATTATTGAATCAAGTTTCTTTCTGAATGATGCTTTGATCTGCTTCCCTTTTTGGCAGGCATCACACAGTCCATCCTTTGAAAACTCCACTAGAGGAATGCCTCTTACCAGTTCTTTCTTTACCAGCTCGTTCATCGTCTTGAAGTTTAAATGGGATAGCTTCTTGTGCCATAGCCAACTTTCATCCTGGCTTGCTTTACTGAGAAGACAAGTTACAGATTCCGCTTTAGTTGAGTTGAAACCAGCTAGGTACACATTTCCTCTTCTCACTCCAGTGAGAACCACTTTGTTGCTTCTTTTATTAGTCACAACACAAGCTTCTGAGTTGAAGGTTACTGAATTTCCTTTGTCACAAAGCTGGCTGATACTCAACAGATTGTGTTTGAGATCATCCACTAAGGCAACCTCCTCAATGATGACATTGTCCTTTGAAATCAAGCCATATCCCACAATATAACCCTTGCTGTCATCTCCAAAAGTGATACTTGGGCCAACTCTCTCCTTAAACTCTGTGAGCAGGGTAGAATCACCGGTCATGTGTCTTGAACAACCACTATCCAAGTACCAAAGATTCTTTCTGTTTCCCTGCACACATCAAAATCAAATCAAGTTGATTTTGGTACCCAAGTTTCCTTGGGTCCTGCCTTGTTAGCTTTCTTTTTCTGTTTCTTAGGTCTTATCTCATTTGACTTAGGAATTTCAGATTTGTCCTTAGTCATTTGGATTGGACCTTTGAAACCATTCATTGCAACAAAATTATCATGCATATTATGACTAACAGGAAATGGCATGCTTGGTGTAAACATATTATTCCAGTAAGGCATGCTAAATGGCATTTGTGGCATACTATATGCAGCATAATAAGGATTAGGTGCAAATGGCATATTAGCAAACTGTGCATTCATGTTCTGTGTAGGTATAGCATTAACAGGCATGGGAGGCATGGCATTCATGTTAGGAAATTGAGACTGAACAGACATGGGAGTAGGCATGGCAGATTTGCAATTAACAGATATATGATTTACACTACCATACTTGACACATATTTTTCTAGGAGCATATTTATCAGGTGTGTAGTTATTGTGTTTGTTAATCCCTACTTTACCATTCCTATTGTTTTTCCTTTTGGTCTCTGTTTTTACCTTAATTTTCTTAAGTCTGTCACTTAACTGTTTGACAGTCATGTGACCAACATTAGCCTTTTTCCCTTTCTTAACTTGACTTGACTCTCCTGAAACAAAGTTCTTGGAAACAGACCCATACTTCTCATTCAGCTTGATTAGTTTGGCTTTGCTAATGGGTTTGCTCACAGCCGACGGATGAGGATTTTCATCATTCGACGGATAACATTTTTTGTTATCCGACGGATAGTCCTCATCATCCGTCGAGTCTACATCTGTTAGCAGTCCATCTACCAAATTAGGTTCTAGTTTCTCTTTGTTCTTTTTCCAGGCTTCATCACAGAAAGACTCAATTCCTTGAACTTTGGTGATTTGAGCATGGACATACCTGGATGTTTTCCATGCTTTAATCACCTCTTGTTCATGCTCGAGCTGCTTCTTTAAAATCTCTTCCTTTTTCAAGGACTCAGTTAATTCCTCTTTGGCAATCTTACACTCAATTCTTAATTTCTCAAAATCAATAAACTGAGACTCAAGCACATTATTCCTCTCACTTAAAAACAAATTGTTTTCTTTGATTTTAGCATTTTCGTTAGTAAGAGACTTAAGTGTAACACGCAAATGATATAATTCTGTAGACATGTCATTTATGACATCATTACACTCAGCTTTAGATAAATGTGCAAGGTTTGTAGTAATTACCTGATTGCTTGAGGAACTTGTCTCTGTCTCATCAGACTTGGCCATTAGGGCTAGATTGACATAGATGACATCTTCATCTTCATCCAAACCATCTGCTGCCCAGTCATTTTCTTGTGTAATAAAAACCCTTTCCTTTTGTTTGAGTAGATCAAAGTATTTTTGCTTATAATCCACAGACTCAAACTTTTTCTTACTGGAATCTGACTTTCTACACTCATTGGCAAAATGCCCTGCTAAGCCACATTTGAAATATTTGAATTTTGACTTATCCACCATGTTTCTATTTGGCTTGGTTGCTCCAAAGTTCTTCTTGAACTTGAGCTTGGCAAATCTCCTGGAAAGAAATGCTAGGTGCTCATCAATGTCCTCCATGTCATCTTGGCTTAATGAATCTTCATTTTCTACTGCAAGCCCCTTGCCCTTGTTCTCACAGACCTTTGAAGTTGATTCAACAGCTTCCATCTTCACTTCCTTCTCCTTTTCCAAATCAGCAACTAGTGCAATGGATCCTCCTTTCTTCTTTCCTCTCTCTATCCTTTCATCCTGCTCTATTTGAAGCTTATAGGTTTTCAGGATGCCATACAGTCTCTCCAAAGTAAACTCCTTATAATCTTGTGAGTTTCTTAATGAGACAGTCATTGGTTTCCATTCCTTTGAAAGAGATCTAAGGAATTTCAGATTAGAGTCTTTAGTCTGATAGACTCTTCCATGCAACTTAAGAGCATTTAGTAGTTTTTGAAACCTACTAAAAATGTCAGTGAGAGACTCACTTTCCTCATTGTGAAAATGCTCATATTGCTGAATCAAGAGCTGCATCTTATTTTCTCTAACTTGCTCAGTGCCATCACATATTATCTGTATAGTATCCCAAACTTTCTTGGAAGTTTTGCAGTTGATAATGTTGTCAAACAAGTCTGCATCAACTCCATTAAACAGAATATTCATGGCCTTTTTATCCTCCCTGACTTGTTCAATGTCAGGATCAGACCATTCATGCCTTGGCTTGGGAACTGATGGCTCGTTTCCTGTTGCAGCTCTCATTGGAACATGAGGGCCTCTTTCTATGCAGTCCACATAGGCCTCATCTTGAGAAAGCATATGAAGATGCATCTTTACCTTCCAATGATGGTAATTATCTTTATCTAGAAAAGGAATCTTGACTCCAACATCCTTCTTATTCATCTTGCTGAATCATTTTGATCTTTAAACTCTTTGTAGATTAAGAGCTCGCTCTGATACCAATTGTTAGTCCCTTAACAATATAGCAAGAATTACAGAAGGGGGGTTGAATGGAATTCTTGAATCTTTTTCTTAAAATAAAAATGTTCAAACTCGAATATAAATATAAGTGTTTTGATTAGCACAATGCGGAATAAAAATTTAAGTGAATCAAAATATAAGTAATTAAAAACAAGAGTCTTTAAAAAACTTTCTAGTGGATTTAAACAATTCCACCAGAGATATATATTATATCGAGAGAACTCTGTGTGCAAGAATGCTCACAGCTGCTTACAAATTTGAACTACTAAGAATACAGAGAAATGCTAATAATTTTGCTTACAAATGTTTCTCACTTTTTGTATCTCAGATCTGTGTTTCTATTTGCTACTTTCTTGGTTTGTATATTACCAAGATTACAAAGTCAAAAGATAGAATCATTATAAAAACTATCAGTTTTTATGCTTTGCTACTTTGTTCTCTATTACCCAGTTAATAGGCTTCCTCATTCGATTTGTATACATCCCGACGCATGTGACCAGTTGTCACTGTCAACTGATGTTTGAATTCTTTATCTGTTGGGTACATGATCATCCGTTGACTTTATGATCATCCGTTGATGGCTTCATTGATCATTCGTCGACTGCTATATTAAACATCCGTTGATAGCCATTTGATCATCCGTCGATGGCTTTGTTAATCATCCGTCGATAGCTATTTTGGCACTTGACTTCATTTCACTTATGCAGAATTACAAGACATCATTTTATGTACAATTAATCAACCTATTCTGCATATCTAGTTAAAGTCAACATGACTTATATGCTACTACATAATCTATACAAAGGTGTATGCAGAAATGCGCTACAGACTTATAATTACATAAGCTACTCACTCGATGGATAATAAATCATTATTCGTCGGGACTATAATGAGTTATCCGTCGGGACTATAATCCATATCCGTCGAGTGCTACATTATTTCACTAAGTAAAATCTACTTAGGTGTTTTGTTTATATCATCATCAAGTACACAACATATGCGCAACAATATTCATTTTCGCGAAACTTGTAACATAAAGTGATATCACACTTTATCTCGTAACTTATACCAAACACATTAGTCGCATTCATAACATTCTTATAATTAAGAGAGGATTCCCAAAGAACTTTACCATATTCATTCTCATGCCGCCTAGAAATTGGAACCATGTTATACCGGTTAAAATGATAAACAAAGTCACTATTCACGGATTTTACACTTGACTTGGCAACAAAAACAACAAAAGCAGTCTGAGGACTTGCATCGAACACTTCAAGAGTATATTTAACAGTTTCTAATACTTGGAATTATTTTAACTCCCCTCTATTGTCGTCAACTATTTTCTCATCTCTACACAAATCCTCTAAACCATCAACAATTAAGACAAGAGCAGGCATATTAAAAGATTGGTTTACCTTATTTGAGGATATTTCCTTAACTAGATCTGATAAATCAGCAAGGCGCTTCTCCATTTTCTCAAGTACGTAAATAATTTGACTATGTGTATCCTCCCCCTGCTCATTTGCTTCAACTTCCTTATTTTGATACCGAGAACTACCTTCACAAACTTCAGGACTTCCTTCAGAAACATTAACATGCACCAGATTTGGTAAATATGCCACTCTTCTCTTTTTCTCTATCAATTTACTGATTTCAATGAGTTTATTATCCAATGGATTGACCTTACTATCTAGTTGGTGCAGAGAACCCTTGGTAGTATCGGTAATTAGCATCGGAGATGTGGTAACATAATGTGTTTCAGGAGTAGTGTAGAAATAATACGGTGGTTCGGGTGGTGGTTGAATATGGTGGTAAACATGTGGAGGTGTTGGAGGTGGTGTATACTTTTGTAGAGGATTTAGAGGTGAGATGTATTGGTACGGATAATACAAGGGGGTTTTGAAAGAAATTAGGGTTTTGAAAGGGATTTGAAGGATATGAAGGGAACGAAACCGTGAAAGTCACGTCCGAGAAATCAGAGGCTCTGATACCATTTTTTCATGATCTTGACAATATTTTTGGTTTTTTCTTGAAATTAAGCAAAGAAAAAGAAGCAAGAACAGGAAGAAAATTACAGAAAATAAAAGATAAAAGTAAACAGTTAATTCATATCATTTCATAACTCCAAAATGAAGAACAATGTACACTATATATGCGCGCGATATCACTCCTCTAGCTGCTAAGTCATTGGGCTAGACCAAATATATAACCTAACATTATACTCGGCCCACATAACATATGGCCCAACATTGCCACAAAGTTCAAATTGTGACATTTACACATTAAATGGATCTTAGTTTTACTCTTCAAAGTTTTAAATCCGAGAATTTATGTCATGCAGCATACTTAGTCCGTTTATCATAAGACTAGCTTAAATCCTGTGTAATGCACGGATTCGTATTAATATTTAAAAATTTTATTTATTTTGTTATTTTTTTGTAAATATATGATAATTATAAATTTATAATAAAAATAATAATATAAATTTAGTAGAACAAGTAGACTGGTTTAACAATTTAGTAGTTTAGCGGATATATAATACTATTTATTATTTTTTAATAATAGAATATGTTGTAGTCGTAGTTTAGTAGAATAAGTAGACTATATTTAGTGTTTAACAATTTAGTAGTTTAGTGGATATATAACATATTTATTTAATTTCTTTAATAACCAAAATTAAAGCATAACCGTTGAACCAAATTATATCTCATTCCGGTTATTATAGTATATAGTATAGATTAGACATACTTGTCGTATTTGTTCACAAATTAAATGAGATACTTGTAAGACCTCTAGGCTAGAATGTATTTTATGATCAAACATCACCTGGCGGCGATACGGACTAGTCGCCAGGAGACAATATTGATCAGTTGTCAGGAGGCAACACGGACTAAGTGTTGTGGTAAACTTGGGCTATTGAAGCTGCTACGTTTGTGTGAGATTATTGGCTGAGTAATATGCGAGCGACATTGAGCTGGGAGCTAAGTTGGGAGTCCAGAATGACTAAGACATGATCAAAACTCTAAGCACATGTGTAGCACATGAGGGCTGAGATATATATGCATACATGCTGGAATATGCACTAGTGGGTAGCTGGATAGCTACTTTGCAGTTATGGATCAAGGTTTGATGAGAAATAACTGATTGGAGACATTTAAAATCAGTGTAGGTTGCGTGTGTATTTGCTTCTACTGGAGTTGTGTGAGCTGTATGGATCAAGCTACTATACATAAATAGATAGATATTGTGAGAATGTAATCTATGCATGTATCTACTATAACATGTATCCATATGTTAGACAGTAGGAAAATTCTGTAAACATTGTTGGGTTGTATTATTATGTTAGGCAGTTGTACAAATTTGTTAGCATGATCGACTTGTATTTTTTATCAATAAAAACTTGAGCATTCAGACTCGTAAATCTTTTGTGTCTCTATATTTGCTTGATAATTAGACATATTTGTACGCATGATTGATTCTTGTTGTGCATTGGTTTCAATATTATATCTGTTGTGTTTGGGTTTGTTGGGGGTTGCACGTGTTGTCGGGGCCACTGGGCTACTCGGTGACAATCTCTCAAGAAGGCTCATTGCTTGGACGTCTAGATTGGCGACTAAGTAGATCACACTGATCAAAGATTTCAGGATTAAAAATATGACCCCGTGACAACCGTGACAATACTATTAGTTATTCTCTTTTCTCTTCTATATTCAATATTTAGGCTACTTCAAAATTTTAAATTAAGGGCTTACAGCGTATTACTCCATTTATTAAACGTATTTTGACATTCTTATCGCATAAATATAAGTGCATTAATGATGAATATATTAGAACTTGATATAAATACACTATAGAGTAAGAAATGGAGAAATAAAAAGAGAGATCTCAAAAGTATTACTACTTCTTCTGTGATGTACAAGTACAAATGACTAGGAAAAGCTTCTATTTATAGTAGAGCTTTATCAACTATACTAAGAAAACTTAATAGTCAGGTTAACAAAATCTTGATTTTCGTGACAAACTTCTAATATTAAACTAAGTCTTTCTTGATAAGTATCGCGAGTCTTCCTTAGTAAGTATTGCGAGTCTTCCTTAGTAAGATTTGACAATCATTATTATAACACTCCCCCTTGATTGTCAAATGTGAGTATCTCAAAGATTGACTGCCTCGTTAAAACCTTGCAAGGAAAAACCCGGTGGTATAAAAACCTTGACGAAGGAAAAAAAGTACACTCTCCCCTGAATAAAATATCCCATATATTGACATCTTGATGTAATATGTTATTCAATCTTCGCATTTCAATATTATTACGTAGCTTTTCAAATGTTGATGTCGGTAGTGACTTTGTAAGTATATCCGCCATATTATCACATGATCGAACTTGTTGTACCTCAATATCTCCATTCTCTTGTAATTAGTGAGTGTATAAGAATTTTGGTAAGATGTGTTTTGTTCGATCTCCCTTGATATATCCTTCCTTTAACTGTTTAATGTAAACTGAATTATCTTCAAACAAAATAGTGGGGCCGTATATAACATTTGATAATCCACATGAATGCCGAATATGTTGGATTATGGATCGTAGCCAAATACATTCCCTACTTGCTTCATGGATTGCTTGTAATTCTGCGTGATTTGATGAAGTTGCAGCTATGGTATATTTTGTAGATTTCCAAGAGATAGCAGTATCACAATATGTGAATAAGTAACCTGTCTGTGATCGTCCAACATGAGGATCTGACAATTATCGAGTATCTACATATCCAACCAGCTGTGATTTTGAATTATTTGGAAAGAATAATCCAAGATCAATTGTCCCGCAAAGATATCTCAATATATGCTTGATTCCATCCCAATGTCTTTTAGTTGGATCTGAACTGAATCTTGCCAATAGATTCACAACAAAAGCAATATCAGGTAGTGTGTTGTTTACGAGGTACATAAGAGCGCTAATTGCACTGAGATATGGTGCTTCTGGTCCAAGTTGATCTTCATCTTCTTTTCTGGGATGAAATGGATCCTTTTCAACTTCAAGTGACCAAACCACCAATGGTGTAGTTAGAGGATGATATTTTTCCATGCAAAATTGATCAAAAACTTTTTATGTATAGGTTGATTGATGAACAAATATTCCTGAAGATAAGTGTTCCACCTGTAAACCTAAACAGAACTTTGTCTTTCCAAGATCTTTCATCTCAAACTCATTTTTCAAATAATTAGCAGCATTAGTAATATCTTCAGAAGTACCTACAATATTCAAATCATCCACATATATAGCAATAATGATGAAACCAGTTTGAGATATTTTCATAAACACTCATGGACATACTTTATCATTAACATACCTATCATTCAATAGGTATTCACTAAGCCTATTATACCACATACGACCAGATTGTTTCAGTCCATATATTGATCGTTGTAATACAACTGAGTATAAATGATGAGTCTTAGCCTCATCCAATTTTAATCCTTCGGGGATTTTCATATAGATATCACTATCAAGTGATCCATATATGTAGGCTGTCATAACGTCCATCAGACGTGTTTCTAATTTTCCCATACAAGCCATACCCATAAGAAAACAAAAAGTAACTCCATCCATCACAGGAGAGTAAGTTTCCTGGTAATCAAATCCAGGCCTTTGAGAGAATCCCCGGGCTACGAGCCGGGCTTTATATCTTACAATTTCATTTCTCACATTTTGTTTTCGTACAAATACCCATTTATTCCCAACGGGGACCACACCAGCAGGTGTTCGGATTGCAGGTCCAAATATATTTCTCTTGCGCGAGGATTGCAATTCTTCCTGGATTTCAACTTTCCATTTTGGCCAATCATCTCTTTGTCGACATTCTTCCACATTTTGTGGTTCTGGATCGAAGTTCATAATAATATCACATGCCACGGAAAAAGCATATACATAATCAACTTCAATACTTCCATGATCCAATAATTTTCTGTTATGTACATAACTCAATGAGATCTCATAACTTTCAGGTACCTTTGCTTTTACGGAAGTATGTGCCACTTCAGGGGAAATATCCTCTTCTAGAGGCAATACCACTTCTAGTGGTTTTATCACTGCCACTTCAGGGTTTTAACCTCTTTATGAGGTGATACCACTTATGGGATATTTCTGGAACATTTGCCACTTCAGAGGCATGTCCAATCATTTTCCGTTTTCCTGGTACAATATTTTTTGCACCAATTGGTCTACCACGCTTCTGGCGTGGTTTTGAATTATTAATCAATTCTTTGGAAACTGATTTATGAATAGGTATTTCAACCCTTGCTGGGGCATTAATTGTAGGTATATGTGATTTAACAATATGTCTAAAATCACTAAAAGCATCTGGCATTTGATTAGCAATATTTTACATATGAATAATTCTTTCAACTTCATATTCGCATTGATTAGTTCGCGGATATAAAGCATTTAGTCCTGATGTATTCCATGTCAAGTCAGGATTTATCTTATGCAATAATTTATCTCCCCATAATGTTTAAAATATTGACTCATCAAAATGACAATCAGCATAGCGAGCAGTAAAAACATCCCCAATTAGCGGTTCAAGATATCTTATAATAGATGGTGAATCAAAACCGACATATATACCCATCCTCCTTTACGGTCCCCTCTTTGACCTTTGAGGTGGGGCAATGGGAACATATACGGCACAACCAAAAATCCTAAAATGAGAGACATCAGGAATTTGACCAAGTGCTAGTTGATGGAGAGATTGTTAATGATAGGAGGATGGCCTAATCCTTATTTGTTTCACAACATGTAATATAGCATGACCCAAAACAGATGTAGGTAAGTTGGCTCTAAGAAGTAAGGGATAAGCGGTAAGTTGAAGTCTTTTAATCAAAGATTTTGCCAAACCATTTTGGGTATGTACGTACGCTACTGGATGTTCGACTGAGATTCCTATCGTCATACAATAATCATTGAAAGTTGAGGATGTAAATTCAGCAACATTATCTAAACAAATGGATTTAATAGGATGGTCAGGGAATTGGACTCGTAACTTTATTATTTGGGCAAGTAGTTTGGCAAAGGCTAAATTTCGGGTAGAAAGTAGACATACATGAGACCATCTGGTTGATGCATTAATTAAAACCATGAAATATCTAAATGGGTCTGAAGGTGGATGAATGGGACCACAAATGTCACCTAAATCCGTTCTAAGAACTTGAGGGATTCAGTTTGATGTTTAACAGGAGATGGTCGGACAATTATTTTTCCTAGAGAAGAAGCTGAACGAGGAAATTCATCTTGTGGTATGATCTTACGGTGTCTAAGCGGATGTCCCGTGGAATTTTCTATAATACGATGCATCATAGAAACTCCTGGATGACCAAGTCTATCATGCCAATGAATAAGGGATTTTGGATCAACGATTTTGGGAATAGTGACATTGTAAGACTCAATGACCTTTATTTGTGTGGGATACAACCCAGAAGAGACTGATGGTATTTCTCCAAGATTTTCTTATAGCCTGAGGTAGTTGAAGTGATTAGTAGATATTTTTTTCCACCCTCACTAGTAGTTTTCACATGAAAATCATTAAGACGAATATCCTTAAAACTTAAGAGGTTCCTAGTTGACTTGCTAGAGTATAGGGCATTTGGTATATGAATCTGTGTCTCATTCGGTAGAGAAAAATTAGTTTCCAAAACTTTCGATTATATTAGACGTATCAGAAATTGTCCATACTTGTGAGTTACTTTTAGTTAACTGAGAAAAATACTTCTGGTTTTGTAGAATTGTGTGGGTAGTTGCGCAGTCAGCAATATATATTCTCCCATATTTGTGCTATGTAAATATATATAAGTGAAAAATGACTTTATTAAGATAAATAAAGTACATAAAACTAGAACATAGAACAAGAACATAAAACAAGTACATGGAAGTAGATGTCGAAACAAGTAGATGTAACACATGACATAAAAGAAGTGCATATGAAAACTAGTCATCTAGGTCATAGTAGATATTAACACCATTTTCTAGTTCATTTGTGGTCTTAATCATCGGTTCATCATTATAGCTAGCCAAGTTTGTTTCCATCCTTTGTCTATTCCGCCTTTTAGATGACTCGTAAAGTTCTATAAGATGTTTGGGTGTACGACAAGTACGAGTCCAATGCCCATGAGCCCCATATCTAAAGCAGATATCTCTAGTATCCCCTTCTGGTGGTGCCTTCCTTTTATTTGGCATCTCATTCTGCCACTTTTGGTGGCCAGAGTTGTTATTGTATCCATCACGCTGCCACTTCAGGTGACCAGAGTTATACTCATTACGAAACCGACCATGAAAATTTCCGTGTCCACGATTTTATCTATAATCTCGTCCTCCTCTTTGCCCTTTCCCACGTCCATTCTTCCAGAATGATGTGTTATGTACTTCAGGTAACTGGGCAGAGCCTGTGAGACGTATTTGATGATATTTCAATAACAACTCGTTATTCTTTTCAGCTACAAGAAGGAGAGATATCATCTCACTATATTTTTAAAAGTTGCGCTCCCGATATTGTTGTGCCAGAATCATAGTGTTGGGATGAAAGGTTGAGAGAGTCTTTTTAATCATGTCAACATCAGTAATATTCTCACCACACAAGGTCAGTTTTGAGCTTATTTTGAATAAGGTAGAATAAACAACAGATTTGAAATCTTGTAACCTTATGTTAAGCCAGTCATACCGGGCATGAGGTAGATAAACAAGTTTTTGGTGATCTAATCTATCTTTCAGATTATTCCAAAGGGTGAGTGGGTTTTTGATGGTTAAGTATTCATATTTTAAATTTTCATGAATGTGATGCCTAAGAAAAATGATAGCCTCGGCATTTTATTCAATGCTTGGAGTTTTTCCCGGTTTTATGGTGTCTTTTAACCCGTTAGCACTAAGGTGTAATTCAGCATCGACTACCCAAGATAGATAATTATCCCCAGATACATCCAAGGCAACAAACTCTAATTTTGAAAGATTCGCCATTCTGAATAGATTTTAAACAAGATATAATATGTCACATAATATTTAAACAGGAAAGTTGAAATAATAACTTTATACAAAAGTTACGACGGCATAGCCGGCCAGAAAACTTTTGATTATTATTTGACGTCATCGCCATCTTATAGTAGTATTATTTGACGGCAGAGCCATCTTTATAGTATTATTTGACGGTATAACCATCTTTATAGATTTCAACTAGTAATATAAATAAATATGTAATAATAATTAGAATAAAATGAGTAAAAGAAATTGTACCTCTTTTATGAAATAGTTTTAGTTGATAGAGACTCGTAGGTCAGAATAAGTCGTACCTCTTTCGAGAATCAAGCTTTAGTTGGCAGAGACTCGTGCTGATAACATGATATAAATAAACTATAGAGTAAGAAATGGAGAAAGAAAGAGAGAGATCTCAAAAGTATTATTACTTCTTCTGTGATTGTACAAGTACAAATGACTAGAAAAAACTTCTATTTATAGTAGAGCTTTATCAACTATACTAAGAAAACTTAATAGGTAAGTTTTCTTAGTCAGGTTAATAAAATCTTAATTTTCGTGACAAGCTTCCAATATTAAACTAAGTCTTTCTTGATAAGTATCGCGAGTCTTCCTTAGTAAGTATTGCGAGTCTTCCTTAGTAAGATTTGACAATAATTATTATAACAGAACTAAAAGTTCTAATACAAATTGTTCTTTAAATGAAGCTTTTCTTATTTAAATAGAAGCATGTTTGTTTAACCATCTTTCTGGAGAAGTAGTCTTACATATTTTCTCTGTCCAGTTCTGGAATGAGAATTTGAAGAAAATTCTAAGAAAGATTATGTGGAATTTATAAAACCTAATTTGACATTTTCAACAAAGCTATCCATGAAATTACTTGAAACATGTAGGGAAAATTATGAAGAACTAGTTATCTTACCCGTGCTACGCACACAGAGTTTAGTTATATACGACCTTTTTTTAAATTTTAAAGATATATATTCATGAAGTTACGGTAATGTGTACCAACATTTTTATACCAATACCATCATGTGTACACACTAACAACGAATCATTCGATAATGTCCTTTCCCTTTTATAGTCTTTGACAATGAAATGGTATAGTATTGTAGTCAAATAGTTTGAAGAGTTCTATTTTTTGTATATAGTTTAAGCACATTTATAGTTTAAACATTAACCACATAACGGAAAGGATAATAATCAAATTACAGGATAAACTACCTACCATTAAAAATTATTGGTTCATTAATTTAAAAATTTGCAAAAACATAAAGAACATCAAAAAGTTTCAACTTCACCGTATCAAAGCAAAAAATTTCTGTTTGCAAAACAGTAAACAACAATGGAAATAAAAATCAAACATAATTATTGAAGTTCTAAATGGAAAAATGAGATAATGTTCATTCAAGATTCCTCGAAATAGAGCGATTATATGAATCTTCAGTCCGCTACAAAAACATTTTACTTTTCCTGCATAATGGAATATAATATAATATTTATGCAGTATGATTTAATAAAAACCTGTAAGTATATTATGTATGATAAATTACATCTAATAATGGGTAATTATACAATCTACCGACCTTTTTAACTCGTTTGCTAGTCGATAGAGTTGAACATGGAGTGCCTGCACCATCTGATGAACTGGGAACACTTTTCTGCAATTTTGGATATAGTATGAAAACATTTGTAAATTCAAGAGCTAACAAATATCTTTAGGATAGAGAGTATGGTAGGTATATTATGGAATAAGCAGGAAATTTTTAAGATGTGAAACATGAAGCTCACATTTGTATAATTTGAAACGGAAGTCCCAGTATCAATGTCTTCAAGCACAGGAGAAGTGCCAACTGAACATTCATATACATCATGAGCATAATATAATGTGCTACTAACTAATATGTTATCATCAGTGAGCTCAACTTTACCAGTAATATCTCTTCCAGCAATTTGCTTCAGAGGTGGAGGATATGATGCAGGATCCTACAAAGTATACAATCAGTAGAAAACTTGATATAATCATAAAAATGGTAATATATGTTTTAGATAAAACAATTAATTGACACTAAAGGGATTAAAGTACTTTACATTGTATCCTTCCGCCATCAACTTAGTTACTGTTTTACCCAACAGTCGTTTCACGGCACGATCATATAAAACAAAATTAAAAGCTTCTGTGTCATCTTTATCAAGAACAACAATCTTGAACCTGCAAATGGGATATAAGAATTGCTGGTGATTGTTTAATTATACAGATATTTGTTCATATATACATTTAAATTTACAGAATTATATATATAAGTAGAGACTGAATTTGTTTCTCGATAACCTCTTTTGTGGTACTGAATAATTCTTCTGGCATTTGGCACATCGATACTTTCCTTCGAACTTTATAACTTTTTCGTGACAATCATTCTTGTTGCAGCTACCATACCACCAATTGTCACTTTCTTCAACGGATTTAACCTTTACTTTGCACATAAAACTCATCTACATATTCCATTAACATGTTTTAATTTATTATATTCACAAAAAACTCTACTTCTTATGTATGCAGGCAGTATTAATCAAATACAAAATTTAGTATATGTGAACTTACACACTGATTTTAAATTGGCAACATATAAATAAATAATACCTTCAGAAAATCAGTAGAAGTTTTCTCACTTAACTCCTTTAGTGTAACTGTTTCAATGATAGGCACCACCTATTTAACATCTGTTGTAGTTGGAGAAGAAATTGTCTTATCAGAAGGTACATAACCTTCTTCACGAAGCCTGATGCAAATATGGATAAATGATTTTAAACTCTTCAAAAAATAATTAACTAATCATCTAAGATATATATATATATATATATATATATATATATGAAATATAGTTGATGAAAATGAGTGTACCTCTGTCTCAAAGAAAAAATAAAATTATGATCCAAATTGATGTATATCTTAGACGCGGGTAGTGTGCTAATCTGAACAGAACATGTATATACATATGAAATGAAATCATGTTGAGTACATGTTAATAACCTCACACTTTACTACTTTAATATTGAATTTTATAGGACTTACTCTTCCAAATCTTAAGCTTTGTACTTTATGCTATAACAATTATAGGCTCCTCCTCACCATCTTTAAATCCTGCCTTAACCTCTTTAACATGTGCATCAGTAGTCACGACAAGATTACCCCATACAGTGACCTTATGAGAATCTCTGTATATGTACGTTCAAGATTATGAAATAATACAAAAAAACAGAGTTTGATCAACAATAAATATTAGTCAATGAGAAGTCCAGTATAAACCTTCCATCAGTAATCCTAAACTTGCAAATATCCTTCAGACCGTACATAGTTTTGATTTTCCATACATGTTCAAAATCCACTAAAACACCAATCATGTAATAACCCCAATTTTTGAGAAATTTTGAAACCCTTATGAATAGTGTTTTTGCTGAACGAGAAAACTTTTCATGTCACGCTATGTAGGGGTTCTGTTATTGATCTTATGGGATATTATTAGTACTCTATATGGTATATAAGTGTATGTAAAGATCGTCAGAATCCAATTCTGAACACTTTGATTTTCCCCGAAATCCACAAGATACGGAAAGAATTGAGAAAAAGGTAACAGGATAAAAAGGATTTAAATTAAAGGATTATAAGAGAGGATCATAGAAGGAATACAATATATTGAGAAAGGTTAAGGGAACCTAAGTAATAAGATCCCGGGTATGATCCCTCAAACGATAAACGAGAACGAAAGATAAGCGAACCGTAAAATAAATAAGTGACCAAGAGACAAGCTTGTACAAGAAGCCAGGGATTGTGACATCATCAAACCACAAGGTGTGGACAAGTGGGAGCATTATGACATGTGCAAGGTGACACAAGCATGACATGGGAAGGAAGGAGGTGTGGTGGCTTTTTAACCACACAAATTCAAGGGCAACAAGGTAATTAACTAAATCAAACACAAAAACAAGCCAACCAAGCCAAGAAAAATCATTTTCATCAAAATCAAAAAGAAACCAAGGCATGGTTCATCATGCTCTCGGCTTTTTACTATTGCAAATGGGCAAGAATTCAAAAACTCAAGATCCAAGCCTCCTAAATTGGTGAGTTAATTCCCTAATCATCTTCATGCTTAGTTAGGGCTATATCATGAGTTTAAGCCATCAATTCCTTCTCCATCTTCTCCATTTAATCAAAGAAGAAGACTATGAATAGTGTTTTCAAGTTTTTAACTTGAAGTTTTTCTTGTTTTTCTTGAAGATCCAAGCATTCTTAAGACTTCTCAAAGCTTCTTAAGGCTTCCTAGCTCCTCCCACCACTCAAAGGAAGGTATACCATCTCCAAACCCTAGATTCCTATATATTATAAGATGATTTTGATTAGTAGGATGATATTGTAGCTTGTTGTTGTGATTAGAGTTTGGGATTTGAAATGGTAGTGAAATGGAATGGTAAATGTTGAGGTTTTGATGAAAAGAACTTAAGTATGATTAAAGTTAAGCTTAGGCATAAGTATGAATGATTAAATTGAATTGGTTGGGGTTGTTATGATGTGATAAGGATGGATGTTGGTTGTATGTTGGATTTGAGGTTGAATCGGGTTGTGATTGTGGGTTGATTGTGAGATGATTTGGAGTTGTTTAAAATTGGGTAATCGCGTAAACATAGCCGTCGTAACGTCCGATTTTCTTTGGACTGTTTTTGTGCATAGCATTAGGACCCGAGAACCCCCTTCTAGATTATGATCACTGCCATGTTTAGATAGCTCATGTTACGAGCTTCGTTTTGATATGTAGTTCGTTCGATTCCGATGCACGGTTTAGGAGAAACGACCGTTTCAAGTAACGGCGTTTCGCGAACGAAACTTTTCCCCTCGCCTTACTTTGAAACATAGGTTAAAGACCAAAAAGGGTTAATTAATGTATGAAACATTTATGGTAAGTGTGTTAGGCAGTTGGTAAGACACTCGCGAAGGAATCGCTTTAAAACTCGTAAAGGTTAAATTATTAAAAATGGTGGAGCCGAGGGTACCCGAGTGACTTAAGCGAATCAATGAGCGCAAAACAAGCGTTAGAGTCTAAGTTAGTTAAAGTATAGATTTACAAGTGATTTTTGTTTAATTCCAACTTACTTGTTGTTTATAGGTTACCAGACTCGTCCCGAGCCTTTTATCACCCCAAGTCGCTCAGGCAAGTTTTCTACCCGTTATAACTGTTGTTGTGATGAATATAGGTATATGCATTATCTTGTGATAGATACATGTTGGTTAATTAGCAAATGTTGCGATATATTGAAGCATGCTGATATGGTATATATATGCATGCCTGTTTCGTATTCTTGCCATATATATCTGTTGGTTCATTTGATAATACCTATGCTAGAGAATAGCAGTAATTTGCATATACCCTTAGTATAAGGACCCAAAGGTGAAAATATTTTCTAAAACCGGGAGTCGAGGATCCCGAGTAGATTTTGTATATATGGGTATGGATATATATATATATATTTATATATATATATATGGTTATAGTTTTCCAAACTATTGATCGAATAAGGTTTATTCGATAACTATAACTTTATTTTATTATTGAATATTATTTCGAATATTCATCCGAGGACTTATGACTCCTTTATTTTATTATTGAATATTATTTGAATATTCATTCGAGGGCTTATGACTCAGTTTATATTATTTATTGATTAATATTTGAATATTCATTCGAGGGCTTATGACTCTTTTATATTATTTAATGAATATTATTTGAATATTCATTTGAGGATCTATGACTCCGATTATTTGCTGAGATATATTCTTTATTTTATTAAAGAATAATGTTTCGATAATCAAACTTATTTTCGATTATTCAAATAAAGATAGTACTTTTGTATAAGTATATCTTTGATTATTTAATTTTCATTCAAGTATAAGTTTTAATACTTCTACTTCAATTATTTTTATAAAGATTATTCTTTATGGGAATATTATTTAAATAATAATATTCAGTCATTTTCTAAATATTCCGGGGACTGATTTACTTCATTAAATCAGCTTTACTCCAAACACTCTATAAAGTGTTTTCGAGTCTTCAAAATGATTTTTAAAGTCAGAGCGGATCCCAAAACTCATTTTTATATTTAAGATCTTCCTTTTTTAAGGGGATTTAAATACTCGCTCAAAACCTGGGGAATCCGGCTCTGTGGTGTATTTTATATTCGCAACGAGGTTGCAGTTTTGGTAAAGGAATTGATTACTTGCCCAATGTTCGGGAAGTAAGCCCATCTAATTGAGTCGGCATAAGCGACAGGCCGGGGTATGGTCTATGAAAGTGTAAGTGGCTGGGTGGCAGTCCATCAACGCGTAAGAGGCCGGGTGGCGGTCCAACACAAGGTCCTTATGTGGCCAGGGTGATGACCGGTGGGGGATTCATCCATCTACTAGTAGAAAAGGTTACTTATTGGTATCTTTGCCTGATCAGCAAGATATCTGGTTTATGCCAAAATTCTTTTCCTTTCCAAAATTCATTGGATGTTTCAGGCTCTGTTCATACTTTACATAACAGAGGTTCCAGGAAATGTTTAAGAGATATATATATGTGGATATATATATATATATATATATATATCGGGACTAAATAAAGTATCTCGTAACTTTATTTCATTCAATAATATTTCAAAGATCGAATCTATTCAAATCTTGTCTTGTAGTCTCATCTATGTGATGAACTTTTGAAATTGATTATAACTTGAACGGTGGTAGTTCAAGTAGTATTGGGAAAGATATAAGTATATTGGGGTATTTGGTAACCTCATCTTTTAAACTTATATCTAATTAATAATTGTCTTATGAATGACAAAGATTTTCAGAAAAACGTTGAGACAAGGTTAGATATATGAGATCACCTTGCAAAGATATTTTTATACAGTTATACACTGGGACTTTGTGTATATTATGCATGGAAGAGGACTTCCAATATTTTGAAAAGTATATATGTATATATACTGAATATTTTGCGACTTCATCGCATTAAGATATCAAACTTGGTTCATTTCTTTTGACCAAGACTTTCATGAGTATTATGAGTAGGCTCATATACTATTAATCATTATACATATTATTTTGGTGGGCTTGCTGCTCACCCTTGCTTTCTTCTTTCATCACACAACAACAGATAGAAAAGATGAACAGAACCAAGCTCCCGATTCGCAAGCGATTAGGAGACGTTCCGCAGTTTTCTAGAAGCACTGATGCCGCCGTAGCTGAGGTAGGAACTACCAATAGGCTAGGCTTTCAACTTTTGATGGACCAGATTTATTTATATTTATGAATTGTAATAATGGCAAAGAAATGTAAATTTATTCAGAAAACCTTTTAAGGTGTATTGGCAGATAATTGTGGAATAAAATGACTTGTGGTTATTTTTGGATGTTCATCTCTGAGACTATAACGTGTGGTGTGTGTGTTTATTGTGGGGTCACAGTACAGAGTAGTTGAGTAATTATAAAGATTGGGTGTTATTAAGGGAAATGGAACTCGTGACGACCCGGATCCCCGACCCCGGATCTGGGGGTGTTACAGAAATGGTATCAGAGCTAAGCGTTATAAACCTCAGAGATGATGGGACGTTAAGATAATAA
Organism: Apium graveolens; assembly: GCF_009905375.1. Classification (NCBI taxonomy): domain Eukaryota; kingdom Viridiplantae; phylum Streptophyta; class Magnoliopsida; order Apiales; family Apiaceae; genus Apium; species Apium graveolens. Next base: position 145,014,733 of record NC_133651.1, on the reverse strand, counting down.
GTTCACTAAGATAATAAGAACTCTTGCCAAGTTCATAGTCGGGCTACCTAATGTAGTACTGACAGTTAAAAACCCTTATGGGAACCCTTATAAATATCGTGATAGGAGCGTAGTTCGTTATCGTATATGGTAGCGGGACTCCGAACCCTGAGGTTGAGGAGCAATATCGCGATGATATTTTATTACTAATTGGAGATCGGATTGTGGATCCGATAGAGTGTCCTAATGCAGGACCGGATGATGTTGATATTGAGGATGTAGCGGTTGAGGATGTTGTCCTAGAAGGGATAGTTGTTGAGGAGGATCCCATGGAGGATCCTGACAGGATTGGATAAAGGACCACTGATGAATTGATGACCATGGTTTGGTCGACTACCAGAGGTAGGATTGGCCGGTCACTACCGGAGGTTCGTTCAAGTTGTAAAGATAGTAGCCCCTTTAACGCGGCTTACTCGTAAGACTGAGAAGTTCGAATGGACAGAGAAATGCGAGAACAACTTTTAAGAACCGAAGCAAAGGTTGGTGACGTTCCCTATGCTGGCATTGCCGGATGGAAAAGGAGATTTTGTGAAGTGTAGTGACGCTTCGCACAAGGGCTTAGGGTGCGTGCTTATGCAGCACGGTAAGGTAATCGCGTACATGTCAAGACAATTAAGGTAATATAAAATTCGATATCCCCACCCATGAGCTTGGGCTCGTGGCAATAGTTTTTCCCTAAAGATTGGAGGCACTACTTGTATGGAGAGAAGTGCAAGATTTACACAAACCATAGGAGCTCTAGTACCTTTTTACGTAGAAAGAGCTCAACATACGCCAGAGGAGGCGGTTAGAGCTAATCAAGAATTATGATTGGGAGATTCTTTATCATTCGGGGAAAGCCAATGTGGTGGTTGATGCCCTTAGTAAAAAGGAGAGACTCAAGATGATAATGACTTTGGGAGGGTTGATAAGAGATTTTGAAAAAAAAATGGAAATAGATATGAATGTAACCGGAGCCGGTACGGTACCGAAAAGTTGTTTGAGATTGCAATACAGCCCGAATTATTGGAAAAGAACATATTGTGCCAGAAAAAGTGATGAATGAAGGCAGAGAGCCAACAATTAGATAAAAGATTAATATCGAGAAAGATGATAAGGGAATAATGAGGTATTCCTATAGAATTTGGGTTCCGAAAGTTCAAGAGCGTAAGGATGAGAACTTAGATGAGAGCCATAGTTTGAGGAATAAGATTTAGAGCAAACCCTGAACGTGATAGTCAGGGAGGTCGCCATCAAGATAGAAGGAACCCATGACATAATGGAGTGGAAAATGAGGATTTTAAATTAAAAGATGACCCCAATTATGGGGAGTAGGATGAAACATTTCATACTAAGGAAACAGAAAGTCGAGTAAGGAAAGGAGACCCGAGACGGTACTCCTATACGACAATTCATGGACCTGTCTAAAAAGAACTTAGACTATTATCCCCAACCACCACCCTGAGGAGACAGTGCGGTGAGAAATTTTTTCAGGACCTTTAAGTCGCTAAGCTCTCAGAGTTCCATGGAACAAGCTGACCCAGCCGAGGCAAGAGCCTGGCTAAAGGAAATATAGGAATTATTTGAGATTCTAAATGATTGACGAATCACAAAAGACTGTTTTTGTCACTTACTCTCCTAAGAGAGAGACCACCCACTGGTGAAAGACCAAGAAAGGCACGGAGCCAGAGGTTATAATAAACTGATTAAAGTTCAGCCAATTGTTTTCGGGAAAGTAATTCCCAAGGTTATGGAATAGTGTAAAAGCTTTAGAGCCAGAACAAAGGCAGACGAGTATGATGAATTATGAATCTAAGTTGTAAAAGTTATCAAGATTCGTTCTGAAGACACGAATCCAGAATGACGGGATGTTTGAAATCAATGCTTATGTTGTGTTGGTTCATGAAATAATGATAAGAGAAAGGAATATAAAGGCAAGAGAGTTTGAGGAATGATAAGGGAGTTGGGTATGAGGAAACCCTAAAGACTCGTAGAAATAGAAATAGAAGAGTATGTAATCGTCAGGATGAGGGTGATTCACCATGAGTTAAAATTGATGGTTGAAGGCATAAGAGTTATGTATATTTTATCCCCTTTAAGTTGGGAGGATTCGAGGAAACCTTGAGGTAATTCGAAGGATAAATAATGAGACGCGGATAGACTGAGGAGACAAGAAAGTAAGAAATTAAGAAAATTGGATGAAGGAAGTGACCTTCAAGAATGGGAAGTGTAAGACCGGTGGCTTGATACCCAGGAAGGGAGATGCCATGTATGAAAGATATCCCAACATTGAGGTGACTGTTGAGATAAACAACAAAAGTAAATAAGGAATTATTAAGAAGAAGTTCACGTTGAACACGACCAATATCTTCCAGAACATCCTTGTTATCGTTACCAAATTAGGCAAGACAAGCGGATAACCGTTGTTATCTTTTGGAGGCCATATGGATTGACCTCAATTTGAATAAGGATGCTATTATGAAGTTAGGTATAGACTATCGAGGTGGGAATGATGAATATGATAATCTATCAAGGAAATATGACTTGATTTATTCGTGGAAGGATGCAGGTACCTTTTAAAGGTGGAATTAAGGATAGAACATTGGTAACTTAAAATGAATCCTAGGGGACTGCATAAAGGTTGGCATGTCACCCTTAATAGGGACAGTATGAGTTTTGACAGTATGATTGGGAAAGGGTTAAGGTAACAACAACCTTTAAGAATCAGTGGAGAAATTTTACAGAAATATATAGACAATGGTTCTACTATTAGTAAATGGTATTGTGATATGCCCTGTATCTAGGGAATACAGGAGGAACGATTGAAGGATAACCTTAGAGGTTTTACAAGGAGAAAGGAAATATTCGAAATTCTCAAAAATAAAAATGTTGATAAAGGAAATATGAAATAATTATAATGATGCCAAGTGGGGCACGTGTTAAACCACGAGAAAGTATGGATCGAACCAGTAAAGGTCGAAATTGTTCAGGGCAATTAGGACGTAAGATAAAAGATGTTCTAAGTATGATTGAGAGTCAGTCGTGACAGTGATTAACCTCTAAAGATTGAGGCAATAACTTATGGAAAAATGGTGATATTTTTTTTTACTCATCAGATATTAAAGAAAAGCATTTTCACATAAGATGTGATTGAAATAAGGTAGAAAATTTATTTGGAGGTGGTTAAAATGACATTGACTGTAAGGAAATTTTACTATCAGGAAAGGCCAAAGAGGTGGCCGACACTTTAAAGGTAAGAGGATAATTATAGGCGCTTGTGCCAAAGGAATACCGTGATGATGGTTAAAGCTATGAAGGTTGTATTATGGTTTGGAAGATTGACATTCCTTCTGATGACTGTGCAATACCCAACCGTAATAGTAGTTGGTAAATGTTTAATTCGTGTAATCGCCATGAGCGGGCTATCTATCTCAGGAGATACTATCTTGAGAATGAGCCTGGACCATGTTTCAAAAAAAAAGGACTAAACAAACCTTTGAGTTAAGTCTTCTATTGAAGGTATATGATTAAGAATGGTATTAACCTGCTATCATTGCTTTCATTGAAACTCTTCTGCAATTTTATCTGCTTCACGTCATGAATGTACGTCAGGATCAGGAGTGTTCTTCATGAATCAAGAACGGTGATCATGTTACCTCCTTAGAAGAATTCGATATGATATGAATGGACTCCGTATGGTTAGCTATTAAAACTTCATGGAAAACGAATGACTACAGTAGGTCAACGGTGGGCCATAGTAATGCAGGAATGATTCTGAGAGTAATGAGCTGATTACTTACAACCGTGAGAGTTGTATTGGAATGGATGTTGAGAGTAAGTACCACTAATCGGGTCATGGGGGTGTATAAGTTATCATTGATAGACTAATTAAGTCGATTATCTACCTATGATATATTTATTCCTTCTTATCGATAAAGAGTAGTATTACCCATACGAAGAAGGTTGCGGTATAGAAATGGATTCTAGTAACGATGAGGTCTAGAATGAGATCCCAGATTCGATTTTCGATATCGAGGGAGTTTCAAAGGTGATTGTGTATAAGCTCGAGGAAGAGCATGGGTCCATAGAATGATGGACGGAATGGCGAAAATATTTAGGCATGTGAAATGCGATGCTATAATACTTGATGTTGATATAAATACATATATGTTTTGTTCTCCTATGACAAACCTCTATAGTTCAGAGGTAGGTTCCAAGCCAGATATTTTGTGGCAGTATATTTTTTCATATATACAATTCTCTTCAATTCATTCTTTTCTCTTCTTTTCATTTCATGTAAGCTGAGAAGAACAACCCTTCCAGAAAGGGGAGGTATTGTCGAATGACTATCTATCTGTGTGATAGAAGCCTAGTAGGATACCATCTATTGTTTAATTGCTTGTCAAGTACTAAAGGCTGGCCACCTTCTGTACTAACTATGCGATATAACAAGTGTTCATGATCATAGTGATCTCTCAATAAATTCTTTTACTTCTATATGAAGGATTAAGCTTTCGAAAATAGAAACAGCTGAAAAAGGAGTAATAAAGTTGTGGTAGTATTCGGAATGGAAACACATTCGTGATACTAAGGTTGGCATGGTTATTAAAAGGTTATAGAACGCTAACGAGCAAAAGTATAACCAGTATAATATTAGGAACGGAAGGTAGTAGAGATTACGAACTGGAAAAGAATGGATATTGAGAAGCAAAAGCTCTAATGTTAAAAGCTATAATGAGAGTCTGTGCAATAGACTTGAAAGAATTTGGAATGATCACTTAACACGGATTGAGTTTTCTTACGATAATAGATCATATGTCAGTATTGAGATATCGCCTTATGAGATCCTTGAGGGAAGGTAATGTCGATCTCCCTTATGTTAGGATGAAGTTGTAGAGCGCAAGATGCTCGGACCCGCAGTAGTCCAAAGGATTTCAAGGATATAATAGATTTTAATCAGAGGACGGCTGGTAGTAGCCCAAGATGGGAACACGAAGTATGTTGATTTGACACGAAAGGACAAGGAATAGGAAGTGGGGGACCTAGTGTTGTTATAGGTATTCCCTTGGAAAGGAAGGATGAGGTTCGGAAAGAAAGGGAAGCTAAGTCCACGAATTGTTGGACCCTTGGATATATTAAGACGTTTGGGAAGTTAGCATATGAGCTAGCCCTAACCCCGAACATGTAGCAGGTCGTAACGTGTTTCACGTATCAATGTTAAGGAAGTGTAATTCAGATGCCAGATAAATAGAGGCATATGAGCGCATAGACATGCAACCAGACGTAACCTATATGGAGCAACCAGGAAGGGTATAGATTAAGAAGGAACGAGTGTTTAGGAGAAGGGTTATCAAACTAGTAAGAGTTTGATGGTAGAACCACAATGTGGGAAAATTGACTTGAGAGTTAGAAAGTGCAATATTAAGAAGGTATCCCTATTCATTTCTATCTGATTCCGGGACGGAATCCTTTTAAGGAGGGGAGACTGTAATAACCCCAATTTTTGAGAAATTTTGAAACCCTTATGAATAGTGTTTTTGCTGAACGAGAAAACTTTTCATGCCACGCTATGTAGGGGTTCTGTTATTGATCTTATGGGATATTATTAGTACTCTATATGGTATATAAGTGTATGTAAAGATCGTCAGAATCCAATTCTGAACACTTTGATTTTCCCGGAAATCCACAAGATACGGAAAGAATTGAGAAAAAGGTAACAGGATAAAAAGGATTTAAATTAAAGGATTATAAGAGAGGATCATAGAAGGAATACAATATATTGAGAAAGGTTAAGGGAACCTAAGTAATAAGATCCCGGGTATGATCCCTCAAACGATAAACGAGAACGAAAGATAAGCAAACCGTAAAACAAATAAGTGACCAAGAGACAAGCTTGTACAAGAAGCCAGGGATTGTGACATCATCAAACCACAAGGTGTGGACAAGTGGGAGCATTATGACATGTGCAAGGTGACACAAGCATGACATGGGAAGGAAGGAGGTGTGGTGGCTTTTTAACCACACAAATTCAAGGGCAACAAGGTAATTAACTAAATCAAACACAAAAACAAGCCAACCAAGCCAAGAAAAATCATTTTCATCAAAATCAAAAAGAAACCAAGGCATGGTTCATCATGCTCTCGGCTTTTTACTATTGCAAATGGGCAAGAATTCAAAAACTCAAGATCCAAGCCTCCTAAATTGGTGAGTTAATTCCCTAATCATCTTCATGCTTAGTTAGGGCTATATCATGAGTTTAAGCCATCAATTCCTTCTCCATCTTCTCCATTTAATCAAAGAAGAAGACTATGAATAGTGTTTTCAAGTTTTTAACTTGAAGTTTTTCTTGTTTTTCTTGAAGATCCAAGCATTCTTAAGACTTCTCAAAGCTTCTTAAGGTTTCCTAGCTCCTCCCACCACTCAAAGGAAGGTATACCATCTCCAAACCCTAGATTCCTATATATTATAAGATGATTTTGATTAGTAGGATGATATTGTAGCTTGTTGTTGTGATTAGAGTTTGGGATTTGAAATGGTAGTGAAATGGAATGGTAAATGTTGAGGTTTTGATGAAAAGAACTTAAGTATGATTAAAGTTAAGCTTAGGCATAAGTATGAATGATTAAATTGAATTGGTTGGGGTTGTTATGATGTGATAAGGATGGATGTTGGTTGTATGTTGGATTTGAGGTTGAATCGGGTTTTGATTGTGGGTTGATTGTGAGATGATTTGGAGTTGTTTAAAATTGGGTAATCGCGTAAACATAGCCGTCGTAACGTCCGATTTTCTTTGGACTGTTTTTGTGCATAGCATTAGGACCCGAGAACCCCCTTCTAGATTATGATCACTGCCATGTTTAGATAGCTCATGTTACGAGCTTCGTTTTGATATGTAGTTCGTTCGATTCCGATGCACGGTTTAGGAGAAACGACCGTTTCAAGTAACGGCGTTTCGCGAACGAAACTTTTCCCCTCGCCTTACTTTGAAACATAGGTTAAAGACCAAAAAGGGTTAATTAATGTATGAAACATTTATGGTAAGTGTGTTAGGCAGTTGGTAAGACACTCGCAAAGGAATCGCTTTAAAACTCGTAAAGGTTAAATTATTAAAAATGGTGGAGCCGAGGGTACCCGAGTGACTTAAGCGAATCAATGAGCGCAAAACAAGCGTTAGAGTCTAAGTTAGTTAAAGTATAGATTTACAAGTGATTTTGGTTTAATTCCAACTTACTTGTTGTTTATAGGTTACCAGACTCGTCCCGAGCCTTTTATCACCCCAAGTCGCTCAGGCAAGTTTTCTACCCGTTATAACTGTTGTTGTGATGAATATAGGTATATGCATTATCTTGTGATAGATGCATGTTGGTTAATTAGCAAATGTTGCGATATATTGAAGCATGCTGATATGGTATATATATGCATGCCTGTTTCGTATTCTTGCCATATATATCTGTTGGTTCATTTGATAATACCTATGCTAGAGAATAGCAGTAATTTGCATATACCCTTAGTATAAGGACCCAAAGGTGAAAATATTTTCTAAAACCGGGAGTCGAGGATCCCGAGTAGATTTTGTATATATGGGTATGGATATATATATATATATATATATATATATTTATATATATATATATGGTTATAGTTTTCCAAACTATTGATCGAATAAGGTTTATTCGATAACTTTAACTTTATTTTATTATTGAATATTATTTCGAATATTCATCCGAGGACTTATGACTCCTTTATTTTATTATTGAATATTATTTGAATATTCATTCGAGGGCTTATGACTCAGTTTATATTATTTATTGATTAATATTTGAATATTCATTCGAGGGCTTATGACTCTTTTATATTATTTAATGAATATTATTTGAATATTCATTTGAGGATCTATGACTCCGATTATTTGCTGAGATATATTCTTTATTTTATTAAAGAATAATGTTTCGATAATCAAACTTATTTTTGATTATTCAAATAAAGATAGTACTTTTGTATAAGTATATCTTTGATTATTTAATTTTCATTCAAGTATAAGTTTTAATACTTCTACTTCAATTATTTTTATAAAGATTATTCTTTATGGGAATATTATTTAAATAATAATATTCAGTCATTTTCTAAATATTCCGGGGACTGATTTACTTCATTAAATCAGCTTTACTCCAAACACTCTATAAAGTGTTTTCGAGTCTTCAAAATGATTTTTAAAGTCAGAGCGGATCCCAAAACTCATTTTTATATTTAAGATCTTCCTTTTTTAAGGGGATTTAAATACTCGCTCAAAACCTGGGGAATCCGGCTCTGTGGTGTATTTTATATTCGCAACGAGGTTGCAGTTTTGGTAAATGAATTGATTACTTGCCCAATGTTCGGGAAGTAAGCCCATCTAATTGAGTCGGCATAAGCGACAGGCCGGGGTACGGTCTATGAAAGTGTAAGTGGCTGGGTGGCAGTCCATCAACGCGTAAGAGGCCGGGTGGCGGTCCAACACAAGGTCCTTATGTGGCCAGGGTGATGACCGGTGGGGGATTCATCCATCTACTAGTAGAAAAGGTTACTTATTGGTATCTTTGCCTGATCAGCAAGATATCTGGTTTATGCCAAAATTCTTTTCCTTTCCAAAATTCATTGGATGTTTCAGGCTCTGTTCATACTTTACATAACAGAGGTTCCAGGAAATGTTTAAGAGATATATATATGTGGATATATATATATCGGGACTAAATAAAGTATCTCGTAACTTTATTTCATTCAATAATATTTCAAAGATCGAATCTATTCAAATCTTGTCTTGTAGTCTCATCTATGTGATGAACTTTTGAAACTGATTATAACTTGAACGGTGGTAGTTCAAGTAGTATTGGGAAAGATATAAGTATATTGGGGTATTTGGTAACCTCATCTTTTAAACTTTTATCTAATTAATAATTGTCTTATGAATGACAAAGATTTTCAGAAAAACGTTGAGACAAGGTTAGATATATGAGATCACCTTGCAACGATATTTTTATACAGTTATACACTTGGACTTTGTGTATATTATGCATGGAAGAGGACTTCCAATATTTTGAAAAGTATATATGTATATATACTGAATATTTTGCGACTTCATCACATTAAGATATCAAACTTGGTTCATTTCTTTTGACCAAGACTTTCATGAGTATTATGAGTAGGCTCATATACTATTAATCATTATACATATTATTTTGGTGGGCTTGCTGCTCACCCTTGCTTTCTTCTTTCATCACACAACAACAGATAGAAAAGATGAACAGAACCAAGCTCCCGATTTGCAAGCGATTAGGAGACGTTCCGCAGATAATTATGGAATAAAATGACTTGTGGTTATTTTTGGATGTTCATCTCTGAGACTATAACGTGTGGTGTGCGTGTTTATTGTGGGGTCACAGTACAGAGTAGTTGAGTAATTATTAAGATTGGGTGTTATTAAGGGAAATGGAACTCGTCACGACCCGGATCCCCGACCCCGGATCTGGGGGTGTTACAAATCACATCTACATACCAAGATCAATTTTATATATTGGATTAATAAGTGTATAAAATGAAATAATTTATGAGATTAATATAAAAACTTAATTTGTTCGACTTATTGATACGTAAGTACTTGAAAAATAGTGTAACTTATTGAATACTCGGGAGAATCAGGTTTCTCATATGCGTTTGCAACAACAAATAAATCGCTCAATTCAAAAAATTCAAACTTGTGCCTGGCTATCATGAAGTCATCTTCAACTCTTTTAACATTAGTCAATGGCGAGAAATTGATGCGAAATTTAGAGCTCACTGGTCTGAGAGAGCCCAAAGCATCTTTTATGTAAAAATTAGAAAAAACAAAGACTCCACCTTCGACTATTTTGTCAGCATGATATTTCCAGTTATCAGCATAAACAAAAATATGAACATGACAGTCCTGATCATATAATAAAATAGAAAAAATAATTTTGTATAAATTAGTTAATATGAGTCTAATTAATTTGAAAATGTAAGAAAATAATTTATAAATTTAGACGCTTACATCATCATCCAGTAAAACTAAATTGTATCCTTTCATTGTTTCAGTCCCATTATCTGCTATAGAAACAGAAGGCCACATTCTGGTAACTCTCGCCTTTATCTTTCATGTGGTTCTAGACGCGTCAATAGAAGAGAGCTGATCAAACACTGTGGATAGTTACCTGTATCATAAATCAGAAATATTAAGATAAAAGAAAAGGATGGTGGGATGTGGTTGATTACCTATATGCAATCCATTTGTATGTTGTAGAAACCAAATATGGTCTGCCAAAAAAGAAGAAGCAGTTTATAGAAGAAAGTGATGGACTAAAAATTAGGAGTAACTATCTCTAAGCATAGAATTAGGAGGAGTAATCAGTTTATGTTTGTTACAAATCATAAGATATAACAGATAAACTGATTTATGGTAAAGTTATTTTAAAGATATACAAGATATACCTATATCAATCTAGAGACGTAAAATTAGGAGGCAAACTAATCACATGATCTCTGTATAAAATAAAAAGATATAATGTGTTTTATAAATATGAAAAGCAACAATATTTATATAGTAAAACATTGTATTACTAAAAATACCATTTAAATATGCAACTTGAAAGGAATATGTCCTAAGTCCAATCATGTATTAGGATTTAGGAATAACTTTTATGTAATCTGTTTTGATTTCATTGATATTAATAAAGACTTGTTTTGTTTTTATTACGGACTTTATCTATTTAAGTGTTTAAATAAGATATACCATAGTTTAGAGTAAAGCATTTTATGAATTATGATGAGATCATAATAGTGAGACCTAAAAAGATGATAACTCTAAACTTAAATAGTTCCTGGTCATAGGATTACTAACTGGTAATTAATAATCCGCAAAGATCGGTACATACTATGCTTGCTTCATTATGAAGGATGTCTGTTCTCATAGACATTTGTGTGGTGACACTATAGCTAGTATGTAGGTGCTTATTATGGAATAAGTTCACTGAACATGACTCGCACAGCTGAACAACTGATGGAGTTCACTCACGTGTCAGCAGTTGTTCACATAGTGATAGTTGTACAAGTATCCTTAGACTTGAGGTCATCATAGTCATCTTGTGTACACTGAACTATGCTTTGGTTTAGTTCTTAGTCTCCAGGGACAATTATTAGGGCTCTTCTGGGTATAGGAATTTGTACATGAAGATAGTGTATGATCAATAAAGGATCTACCCCTTCCAGTGAAGGAAGCGAATGTTCAAGGCTGATCCACTTATGCTAGTTCAGGAATCTCTGGCCAGAGTAAATGAAAGTAGAAAGGAGTTTCTAATTTGCATAAAACTACGCATAGTAAATGGTAAGCAAAGTGATTGAATTAGATAGGCTTGACACGAGATCCATGACTTGTATTTAATCGGGACATTGTAGGGTAGAAGGAGTTTATTGTACGGTAACTATTCACTGAATAGGTTCTTGGTATTCTAAGCAGTGAATTCATATTATCCGGATAGTCGCGATATGCTGAGAAGTATCCCTCACGATGTAGAATAAATGTGATTAATTAATTAATCATATTTAATAAATTAGAGAATTTATATAAATAATAATAAAATAGTTTTATTATTATTTATTTCTACTACCGGCTTAATATTGAACCTACAGGGTCACACCATAAAAAGAGAATGATTTAATGGTGGAGGAATTAATTAATAATGGCTAATAATTATTTATTTATGAAATAAATAATTAATTGGAAATTTTAATAATTGATTAAATGAGATGTAATTGATTATAAATTAATTAAGAAAAGTTCTTAATATTATTAATTAAGGATTTAATTTTTGGAAATTAAATCAAGAGAGAGAATTATTTCTAAAGTGTTTAGAAAAAGGATTAATGATTAAAAGGTATTTTAATTATTAATGAGAATAATAAATGGGATAATAATAATAATATATTTTTTTAAAATTTTAGCTGAAAATTTTGCCTATAAATACACTATTATAGACCCTATTTTATTCCAACCCACATCAAACCCGAAAACCCAAAAAGTTTGGAAAACCCAATTCTCTCCACCTCCTTCCTGCTCCTTAACATCGTTTTCTTGGTGGATACCGGTGGAGTGCTTCACACTTGAGGAGCAACTGCTAAGGATCTCTGATCGTTGTCTCCGAATTATTTTAAAAGGTTAGATTCGATCCCTCGAATTTTTATTCATGATTTATATGCTTTTATTCGGATTTTATATGTGTAAAAGTGTTTTTCCATGCCCCGCTGCGTTTAAAATCCATCAATGGCATCAGAGCATAGGTTGTATGTATATAGATCTGTGGTAAAAATTTCAGAATTTTATGTGCTTGTATGAATTAATTATGATTTTTACAAGTTATATCATGGATTAATTTTGTCTGATGAGAAATCGTTTCTCAGAATTATTTTGAATGTTGATCTGGGTTCTACAAGTGTTTTAGATCGTCTGGGTATTTTTTTCATAATTTTAGGATGTATAGATTTTTTATTATGAATTTTTGAAATTTTTGCAATTAAAATTCGTAATTAAATAATTATATATATATGTATTGTATGTATATATATCTGTACTGTATCTTCTCTGCATAATCTGTCTGCTGCGTGAAAGAAGAAAGAAGACAGAGTTGTCAGGCACGCTGATCGAGGAGAAAAAAAAAGGCGGCTGCTGAAAAACAAAAAAAAAATAAGGGTGTCGCGCATTCCGGGAATGCGTTACACCGCTGTGACGCATTCACGGAATGCGTTACACCTTTTAAATGGCTTAAAAGGCTGTAACGCATCACCGGAATGCGTTACAGGGTTTGTAACGCGTTCCTGTAATGCGTTACAGCCCGTCTGTTAATTTTAAAATTGATTTTCTGGGAGTTTCGTAACTCCGTTTTAGGCGTGCAATATACCGTTGGATTCGTTTTTCCGAGACGAATCTAACAGAGTGATCAATTTTAGTTTATATAAAAGTTTTGAACTGTTTATATTTCCATGAAGTGTTTTAAAGCTGTTTTTGACTGTTTTTAATTGCTTTTAAATGCTTCATGTGATACATAGAGATGTATAATGCTTAGACTAATGTGCTAGATGATATAACATGCCTACCTTGATGTTTATTCATGTTTATATATGTGATATATGCTTAGTTTATCATGCGATGATAGATTTAGGTGAACTTAAATGAACATAAGGCGTTTGTTAGACAACCTAGTATAGTGAAATTGTTTCATAACCTTAAGAATAATATTATGAATACAATCATGAGATTCTTGTGTTTGTGAAACACGTAATTGAATATGAATTTTCGATATGAGAAAAAGGATGATTCTGTCAACAACAGATTTCTATCTGTAAGAAAGGGTTATTAAGTGACGCCTCTTGACAATGCTCCACCCGATCTGGGAATCATCTGATTATTGATTATTGATTTGAAATATTTAATTTAAAAGGAAGAATTTCTTTATAATATGATTATGATTGTAACGTAATATAATCCCTCTAAAATTAAATAATATGAAGTAATAATTGGCCAATGACACAACGGGCTTGTGTCGGTCATAGCCTTCCAACATGGTAGAAAGTAGTTCTTATTTTTGAATCATTGTCGTTTCGTGCCACAACCGAGGGCTTTGATTTCGAAATAAGAAATACTTGTCTATTACATAGAGATGTGTACATTGAATAAGAATCTAAAGGTCGTTACGTGCCACAGCCGTGGGCCTTTGGGGACTGATTCAATTGTATGGAATGTTGGGTTAGACTTGACTTAGAATATTGAGTTTGTCATGCCACAGCCGTGACTCAATTATTCAAGAGGCTAAAGTTTGATTAGGGAATAACATTAGATGTAATTGACAAGAGTTGTCTGCCTATTGAACATTACATGGCGTTTCGTGCTACAGCCGGGGTTGTGTAATGGAATGTAGGATCCCTATTCCCACTAGCATTATGAATGCTTAATTTTTCACGTAGGGGGTTGAATAAATTAGGTAAACTAGTGGGAGCCACTTATGAATAAAGACCCGATTCATATAGTGTTTTGAAATGAAATCGAATATTTGCTAAGTGTTGTTATGTGTTTATCATTTACAGATTTACTTTGTACGTTATGTCTTCTGCACTAACACTTAGGAGCATACTGGATGCTCACAAATTGACTGGTCCTAATTATGCTGACTGGCTTCGAAACTTGAGAATTATTCTCAGGATTGAGAAGCTGGAATACGTGATTGACTCACCTAAGCCTACTGAACCTGCTAGTGATGCACATAATGATGAACATGTTGTGTATCGTTAGTGGATAGATGATGCAAATGTTGCTCAATGCATCATGCTAGCTTCCATGAACATTGAGCTACAGAAGCAACGTGAGCATATGGATGCTCACACTATCCTAATGCATCTACAAGAGTTGTATGATGTGGCGGGGAGGACAGCTTGATATAAGATATCGAAGGAGTTGTTCGGTTGTAGGATGTCTGAGGGATCATCTGTGAATGACCATGTACTTAAGATGATAAATTTGATTGAACGTCTTGGACAACTTGGTTTTGCCATGGATGGGGAGCTGAGCCAAGACTTGGTCTTGCAATCGCTTCCGAGTTCGTTCTCGCAGTTTGTTGTGAACTTTCACATGTATAAGTTGGATGTCAGCCTGCCTGAACTCCACAACATGTTGAAGACTGCGGAATCGAATTTTCCCCCTAAGAAGAGTTCTGTTCTTCTAATTGGTGAAGGTTCCAATCCTAAGAAAAGGAAGAGGAACTCTTCCAAGAAGAAGAAAGTAGGTGAGAAAACGCCGATTCCACCAAAAGCTGAAGACCCCAAGAGCAAAGTTGTTTGCTTTCACTGTAATAAGGTGGGGCACTGGAAGAGGAACTGCAAGGTTTACCTTGCAGAATTGAAGAAGAAGGGTAGTGAGACTACCGCTTCTGATTCAGGTATGTTCATGATAGAAGTGAATATGTTATTAAATCAAATTTCTACTTGGGTATTAGATACCGCCTGTGGTTCTCATATCTGTAATTGTTGCAGGGACCAAGGAGAAGTAGGACTCTTGAGGAAGAGGAGGTGATTCTACTGATGGGAAATGGAGCAAGAGTTGCTGCTGAAGATGTAGAATCATTTCATTTACATATGCCTACGGGCAAGACTATTGTTTGAAATAATTGTTATTTTGTTCCCTCGATTGTGAGGAATATTATTCCCATGTTAGACTTGGCTGAATTTTCATTTATTATTGAGAATAATGAATGTTCTATTCTTAGAGATAATATTCTTTATGGACGTGGTACTTTAAATAATGATCTGTATAAATGTGACATAATTTACTTCAGATTGAACAAACTAATAAAAGAAAAAGGATGATGAAAATCTCACTTCATTGTGGCACTGCAGTCTCCATTTAGTGGACATGGAGAGAGGGCTGCAGATTTGCTAGGAATGGTACACACAGATGTATGTGGACCAATGTCTACGCAAGCCATGGGTGGATTTTCATACTTCATTACTTTCATAAATGATAGATCTGGATTCGGATATGTGTTTGATGAAACACAAGTCTGAGGCCTTTGAAAAGTTCAAAGAATATAAGTATGAAGTGGAGAAACAACCAAACATAGTATTATAACTCTTCGATCAGATCGAGGTGGTGAATACTTTAATGGAGTGTTTCTAGATTATCTCAAAGTAAATGGTATAGTCTCCCAGTGGACGCCTCCAGATTGGTATCTGAAAGGAGAAATCGAACTTTGTTAGACATAGTTCGGTCCATGATGAGCTATGCAAATCTTCCAGTATTCCTATGGGGTTATGCATTGGAAACCTCAGCATATTTACTGAATAAGGTGCTTTCCAAATCTATTCCTCAAACTCCGTATGAGATATGGAAAGAAAGGAAACCGAGTCTTAAACACGTTGAGATTTGGGGATATCCAGCTTATGTCAAGTAAGTTGACCCAAATAAGCTGGAATATCGATCCGTAAAATGTAGTTTTGTGGGATATCCTAAAGAGACTTTAGGGTATTACTTTTACACCGATCATCGGGTGTTTGTCTCCAGACATGCTACCTTCTTGGAAAAGGAGTTTATCCTTGAAGGAAACAGTGGGAGCAAAATTGAACTTGATGAAGTTCAAGAAGCACAAACTACTACGGATCAAATGGAAACACCTGTTCTGACTGAACAACCTTTTGTGGAACAACCCATTCATAGATCAGGGAGAGTGTATCGCCAACCTGAGAGGTATTATGGCCTTGTCATTGAGAATGACAATGAGTTGTCGATCATTGATGATGACGACTCTGTGACCTATAATGAGGCTATGAGTAGTGTTGACTCAGAGAAATGGCATAGTGCCATGAAATCCGGAAAGAAATCTATGTATACGGGATACAAAAGAATGATTAGAGCAGATGGCCAGGTGGAGACCTTTAAGGCCAGGCTTATGGCAAAAGAATTCAAACAAAGGCAATGGATTGACTTTGATGAAACCTTTTACCTGTAGCCCTGTTAAAATCAGTTCGGATTTTGCTTGCGAATGCTGCTTACTACGACTATGAGATCTGGCAATTAGCCAGATGGTTTTCTTTCCAAGAGAAATGAAAACCTAGTGTGTAAGCTGCTGCGAACCATATGTGGTTTAAAGCAGGCTTCTCAAAAGATGGAACATTCGTTTTGATGAGACAATCAAAGAGTTTGATTTTATCAAAAACGAAGATGAACCATGCGTCTACAAAAGGGTTAGTGGGAGCGCGGTAATATTTCCTGTATTGTATTGAAATAGAGTTGACATACATAACAACATAGCAGACCCACTTACAAAGCTACTTTATGAAAGTCACTTTGATCGTCATAAAGACAAGATGGGTATTAGATACCAGAGTGATTGGCTTTAGTACAAGTGGGAGATTGAAAGGAATATGTCCTAAGTCCAATCATGTATTAGGATTTAGGAATAACTTTTATGTAATCTGTTTTGATTTCATTGATATTAATAAAGACTTGTTTTGTTTTTATTACCGGCTTTATCTATTTAAGTGTTTAAATAAGATATACCATAGTTTAGAGTAAAGCTTTTTATGAATTATGATGAGATAATAATAGTGAGACCTAAAAAGATGATAACTCTAAACTTAAATAGTTCCTGGTCATAGGATTACTAACTGGTAATTAATAATCCGCAAAGATCGGTACATACTATGCTTGCTTCATTATGAAGGATGTCTTTTCTCATAGACATTTGTGTGGTGACACTATAGCTAGTATGTAGGTGCTTATAATGGAATAAGTTCACTGAACATGACTCGCACAACTGAACAACTGATGGAGTTCACTCACGTGTCAGCAGTTGTTCACATAGTGATAGTTGTACAAGTATCCTTAGACTTGAGGTCATCATAGTCATCTTGTGTACACTGAACTATGCTTTGGTTTAGTTCTTAGTCTCCAGGGACAATTATTAGGGCTCTTCTGGGTATAGAAATTTGTACACGAAGATAGGTGATCAATAAAGGATCTACCCCTTCCAGTGAAGGAAGCGAATGTTCAAGGCTGATCCACTTATGCTAGTTCAGGAATCTCTGGCCAGAGTAAATGAAATTAGAAAGGAGTTTCTAATTTGCATAGAACTACGCATAGTAAATGGTAAGCAAAGTGATTGAATTAGATAGGCTTGACACGAGATCCATGCCTTGTATTTAATCGGGACATTGTAGGGTAGAAGGAGTTTATTGTACGGTAACTATTCACTGAGTATGTTCTTGGTATTCTAAGCAGTGAATTCATATTATCCGGATAGTCGCGATATGCTGAGAAGTATCCCTCACGATGTAGAATAAATGTGATTAATTAATTAATCATATTTAATAAATTAGAGAATTTATATAAATAATGATAAAATAGTTTTATTATTATTTATTTCTACTACCGGCTTAATATTGAACCTACAGGGTCATACCATAAAAAGAGAATGATTTAATGGTGGAGGAATTAATTAATAATGGCTAATAATTATTTATTTACGAAATAAATAATTAATTGGCAAATTTAATAATTGATTGAATGAGATTTAATTGATTATAAATTAATTAAGAAAAGTTCTTAATATTATTAATTAAGGATTTAATTTTTGGAAATTAAATCAAGAGAGAGAATTATTTCTAAAGTGTTTAGAAAAAGGATTAATGATTAAAAGGTGTTTTAATTATTAATGAGAATAATAAATGGGATAATAATAATAATATTTATGGAAAAATTTCAGCTGAAAATTTTGCCTATAAATACACTATTATAGACCCTATTTTATTCCAACCCACATCAAACCCGAAAACCCAAAAAGTTTAGAAAACTCAATTCTCTCCACCTCCTTCCTCCTCCTTAACATCGTTTTCTTGGTGGATACCGGTGGAGTGCTTCACACTTGAGGAGCAACTGCTAAGGATCTCTGGTCGTTGTCTCCGAATTATTTTAAAAGGTTAGATTCGATCCCTCAAATTTTTATTCACGATTTATATGCTTTTATTCAGATTTTATATGTGTAAAAGTGTTTTGCCATGCCCCGCTGTGTTTAAAATCCATCACAACTCACGTATACGTTATTGACTTAATCAATAGTGCACAAAAAAATTCATCAAATTATATTTATAAATCGTAGTTTTATCGGTTACATGTATTTATATTATAATAATCTAAAGTTATATTAGACAATTATATTTGGTGCTTTATTTAAATATGTTATATATTGTAAATTATCACCTCTACAAGATTTTTTCGTATATACGATTTTGTAGGTAATTGACAGGCATCTAAAACTTAATGATCTTTTCAATATTTCAGAACTAATAGAAGATTTATCATTAATAATATAAATATTATAATTGGGCAAGACAAATAAGCTTTCGTTAAAATAACTTTAATGTTAAGTAAAACTGCTACATGGATTTATTGTCTTTGTAAATTAATTCCAAGCATGCTTCCTGAATGGATGTTAAAATAAACTGTTACATATGGATTTATTTGAACCAGACAATTAATTCTAAGCATGTTCCTGAATGGTAATGAATTCGTAATGTATTTTAGAGTCATATAAAGGCAAACTTGTTTAAAATAATTTTTTTTATGTATTTTAGAGTCAAATGGCCATCTTGTAAAGATTGGTTTGATCTTTATCCTAAAAAAAAAGTTTTGAAAAGCTGGTTTGTAAAAATTATTATTTTCTTTCGACTTTGCAGCAATTGGATATTTTCGCTTTATAATTCACCAACATTATTGTCGTGTTAATATAAATTTTTTATGGAGATATATTTATCATTGCTGCTATATAGGATTTTCAATAATCACACAAATGTTGCTATTTATATTAGAGACATATTAAAACTAATGACAAATTAAAGTTAAGAGGACACATAAAATGTTAAAAAAACATTGAAAGCTAACAATGACAATAAATTCACGAATAGAATTTAATATTCGTTCCAAACTCGAAGAGTGGATGTCTTAATATTGAGTGACATTTCAGAATTAAATAATAAAATAGATGAAATAGTGTCTTATTGATAAATAGAATAGTAAATTCCAGCAGCTATGTCTTTCTTCGAGATATTTCATCATCAAGGTGCGTGGGCAGTAAGGTAACCCATATCCTCCAACCTACATGATATTCTTAAATAATTCAGAAAAAATCATTGATAAAATATTTGAGTTTTCTTATTGTCTTGCTTAACTACATTAAGTATCGTTCAAAGTTTAATGTACCTCTGTCGCATGAGAAAAACTTGTGGATGATCAATGTTGATATAAATCTTGGTAGACGGCAGATTATCAATTACTAATGTATCTAAAATATTCCAAATAATAGTTAACTCATGAAAAGAATAATGCATGTAAACTTTTCAAAACATTGAAAATATGTATGGAATGCAAGACATCACAAGAAAATTTACTTTGAAATGCTGAAACTCTGGTTGATGCCAGTATAACAGTAACATGATTCTCTGTTAGATATATTTGTGATGTCATGTCTAATCTGATTTGTTTAGTTTCAGAACTTATTATTAGAATATCATAACTTAAATGGAAATCAGAATTTACTGAAGACAGGAAGTTATCAGAACTTAAGGTGTCAGAACTTATATCAGAACTTAAGTGCGGATACACTTCAGGGATGAAAAGCGGCTGATTTACAAGAGAGGATCTGGATTAAACAAGTAAAGATATGCATGAAGAATTGGACAGCTATAGGATTGCAGTAGATAATCTCTGATTGATATATTCTAGGAAACAGAATCATTATCATATCAATTAGTAGTTATCTTGTAACCGTGTAGTCTATAAACACAGGTTAGGGTTTACACTATAAGTGTTATCATTCTCGAGAATATTATTCATTGTAACCCTAACAGCTCTTAATGATATCATACATCACTGAGAGAGTAGATTAACCTACTGTAACAGAGTTTAATATGTCGAATAAACTTGTTTTCTGTTACATACTTGTGTTCATAATCGAACTGATTGTAGATACTATATTCAACCCCCTTTTATAGTATCATTGAGGCCTAACAAGTGGTATCAGAGCAAATCTGTTAAGCTTACAAACAGTTAAGATCCAAACAAATAATGAATCATGTCTGAACAAGCAAAAATACCAGACCCTCAAGAACCTGCAAAGGTTCAACCCATTCAAAACACCAGTAGATATGAAACCATCAGGGTTCCTTTACTCAGGGTGTCTGAGTACCCTGTATGGAGTGTGAAGATGGCCATGTTTCTGGAAGCTACAGATCCAGAATATTTAGACAGAATTTATGATGGTCCACACAAGCCCACAAAGCTTTCTGTTGCAGTTAGGAATGAGCCACAGAGGATGATTCCCAAAGAAAAGAGAGAATACACCACTGAAGACATCTCTTCACTAGGCAAGGATGCAAAAGTAAGACACTTGCTTCATAGTGCAATTGAAAATGTCATGTCAAACAGGGTGATTGAATGGAAGATTGCAAAAGAAATCTATGATACATTGGAAGTGAGATGTCAAGGAACCAATGCCATCAAAAAGAACTGGAAGACAATACTCACACAAGAGTATGAGAACTTTGACTCAAAATCTGATGAGTCACTAACTGATACATATGACAGATTCACAAAGCTGTTGAATGATCTGTCACTAGTGGATAAGGAATATGATACAGAAGATTCAAATCTGAAATTCCTACTAGCTCTTCCGGAAAAGTGGGATTTGAAAGCTACTACAATAAGAGACAACTATGAACTTGCTGATATGTCTCTTGATGAAATCTATGGGATGCTAAAGACTCATGAACTTGAGATGGAGCAAAAAAAGAAGAGGCATGGAGGGAAGTCTAAGACAGTTGCTTTAAAGGCTGAAGAAAAGCCAATTGTCTCTAGGAAGGCAAAAGGAAAGGCTCTCATTATACAGTCTGATTCAGAGTCATCATATTCTGATGATGATGATTCAGAACCTGAAAATTTATCTGAAGTGGATGTTGATGCATAGATGATGCAACTGTATGCTCTTATGGTGAAGGGTATCACAAAGATAGCCTACAAGAAATTCAGAAAGGGTAAGAAGTTTTCCAGGAAAGGTGGAAGTTCTGACAAGAAAGGGTTCAGAAAGACTGAAGGCAAAGGAGGAAAGTCTGACAGAGGAGACAACTCAAATGTCAAATGCTACAATTGTGGTGAAAGAGGCCACATCTCTCCTGATTGTAAGAAAGGAAAAAGTGATAAAGATCAGGCACTTATCACAAAGAAGAAAAACCGGGCAGGCACTTCAGAATCTGAAGAAGAGGTGAACTATGCCTTAATGGCAAATGCTGATAGCAGTTTTGATGCTGCTAAACTAGAGGTACCTCTATCAACTCTTGCTTTTGATACAGAAGATATTACTGAGATAAGATTATTTCTGAAAAACATTTATATTAGCTATAGAGATCAGACTTTAGAGAATGAAAGATTAAAATCTGAAAATCTAAAGTACAAAAACAGAAATAGCTATATTGAAGAAGAGTTAGTCAAGATGAACACTATTCAGGTTGTTAGATATATTTGTGATGTCATGTCTAATCTGTTGTGTTTAGTTTTAGAACTTAATATCAGGACTTACTGGAAATAAGAACTTACTGAAGTCAGAACTTATATCAGAACTTAAGGCCGTCAGGATTTATATCAAGACTTAAGTGCGGGTACTTCAGATAAGGAATGCAGCTGATTTATAGGAGAGGATCTGGACTAAAACAAAAGAAGATATGCATGAAGAGTTGGACAGCTAGAAGACTTGTAGAAGATAATATCCTATTGATATATTTTAGGAGACAGAATTATATTCCATATCAATTAGAAGATATCTTGTAACTGTGTACTATATAAACACAGCTTAGGGTTTACACTATAAGTGTTATCATTCACAAGAACATTATTCATTGTAACCTAGCAGCTCTTACTGATATTGTTCATCACTGAGAGAGTAGTTTAACCTACTTTGTAACAGAGCTTATTATATTGAATAAACTTGATTACTGTTACATACTTGTGTTCTAAATCGATTTGATTGTATAAACACTATATTCAACCCCCTTCTATAGTGTTGTGTGACCTAACAAGTGGTATCAGAGCCGTCCTGGTTGATATACAAACAGTGAGATCAAGTTTACAATCATGTTTAAAGAAACACAAACTCCAACTAAGCCCACCAAAACTCAAGATACTCAAAACAATCAAACCCACAGTCGATATGAGAGTATTAGGGTTCCCATACCGAGAGTATCTGAGTATCCTATATGAAAGGTAAAGATGGCTATGTTTCTGGAAGCCACGGATCCAGAATACCCTGATAGAATCAATGATGGACCATATAAGCCTACCAAGCTTTCTGTTGCAGTTGCTGATCAACCAGCAAAGATGATACCAAAGGAGAAAGATGATTACACAACTAAAGACATCTCATATATTGCCAAGGATGCAAGGGTAATGCATCTGCTTCATAGTGCAATTGGCAATGTCATGTCAAACAGAGTAATTGTATGCAAGACTGCAAAGGAAATATGGGATGCTTTGGAGACAAGATGCCAGAGAACTGAATCCATCAAAAAGAACAGGAAGACTATACTCACTCAAGAGTATGAGCACTTTAATTCAAAAGCTGATGAATCATTAACTGATTTATATGACAGGTTTGCCAAACTCTTGAATTATAACACCCCCAAATCCGGGGTCGGGGATCCGGGTTGTCACGAGTTCCATTTCCCTTAATAACACCCAATCTCAATAAATAATCAACTACTCTGTACTGTGACCCCACAATAAACACACACACCACAAGTTATAGTCTCAGAGATGAATATCCAAAAATAATCACAAGTCATTTTATTTCACAATTATCTGCCAATACACCTTAAAAGGGTTTCTGAATAATTTACATTTCTTTGTCATTATTACAATTCATAAATATACATAAATCTGGTACATCAAAACTTGAAAGCCTAGCCTATTGGTAGTTCCTACCTCAGCTACAGCAACATCAACACCTATAGGAAACTGCGGAACGTTTCCTATCCGCTCACAAATTGGGAGCTTGGTCCTATTCATCTTGTCTATCTGATGTTGTGTGATGAAAGAAGAAAGCAAGGGTGAGCAACAAGCCCACCAAAATAATATGTATACTGATTAACAATATATGAGCATACTCATAGTACTCATGAAAGTCTTGGTCAACTCAATTAGATGGGCTTACTTCCCGAACGTTGGGTAAGTAATCAATTCATTTGTTTTCTCAAAACAGCAAGCACGTTGCGAATGTAAAATACACCACAGAGCTGGATCCCCCAGGTTTTGAGCGAGTATTTAAATCCCCTTTGAAAGGAAGATCTTAAATATAAAAATGAGTTTTGGGGTCCACTCTAACTTTAAAAATCATTTTGAAGACTCGAAAACATTTTTAAGAATGTTTGGAGTACTGCTGATTTATTAAAATAAATCAGTCCCGATATATTAGAAATATCTGAATATTATTATTTAAATAATATTCTCATAAAGATAATCCTTATAAAAATATTCGAAGTAGAAGTTTTAAAACTCATACTTGGAATGGATATTAAATAACCAAAGATATACTTATATGAAAGTACTATCTTTATTTGAATAATCGAAAATAAGTTGGATTATCGACACCTTATTCTTTAATAAAATAAAGAATATATCACAGCAAATAATCGGAGTCATAGATCCTCAAATGAATATTCAAATAATATTCATTAAACAATATAAACTGAGTCATAAGCCCTCGAATGAATATTCAAATAATATTCAATAAATAATATAAAAGAGTTATAAGTCCTCGAATGAATATTCGAAGAATATTCAATAAATAATATAAAAGAGTCATAAGCCCTCGAATGAATATTCGTAATAATATTCATTAAATAAATAAAAGGAGTCATAAGCCCTCGAATGAATATTCGTAATAATATTCATTAAATAAATAAAAGTTATCGAATAAACCTTATTCGATTACTAGTTTTGAAAACTATATCAATATATATATATATATTTAAATATATATATATATATAATATACTCGGGAACATCGACTCCCGGTTTTAGAAAATGTTCACCTTGGGGTCCCCTTTACTAAGGGTATATGCAAATTACCGCTTATCTCTAGCATAGGTATTATGAAACTAATAAGCATTTGAACCAACAGATATATAAATCAAGAATACGAAACAGGCATGCATATATACCATATCACATGCTCCAATATATCGCAAGAATTTGCTAATTAACCAACATGCATTTATCACAAGACAATGCATATACATATATACATCACAACAACAGTTATACGGGTAGAAAACTTGCCTGAGCGACTGGGGGTTACAAATGGCTCGGGACGAGTCTGGTAACCTATAAACAACATGTGAGTTGGAATTAAACCAAAGTCACTTGTAAATCTATACTTTAACCAAATTAGACTCTAACGCTCGCTTTGCGCGTACTGATTCTCTTAAGTCACTCGAGTACCCTCGGCTCCACCATTTTTAATAAATTAACCATTAAGGGTTTTAAGGCGATTCTTTTGCGAGTGTCTTACCAACTGCCTAATACACTTTACATAAATGATTCATACTCCCATTTAGTCCTTTAAGGTCTTTAACCTATGTTTCCAAGTAAGGCGAGTGGTAATGGTTCGGTTGCGAAACACCGTTACTTAAAACGGTCGTTTCTCCTAAACCGTACATCGGAATCAAACGAACTACATATCAAAACAAAGCTCGTAACATGAACTATCTAAAAATGGCAATGGTAAAAACCTAACAGTGAGTTCAAGGGTTCTGATGTTAAGAACAAAAATAGTCTACGGTAAATTGGGCATTACGACGGCTATGTTTACGCGATTTCCCAAAATTTTACCTAACCAATTCAACCACCAATCAATCCCAATTCATTCATACAACCAACATCCATCCATATCACACTACAACAGCCCCCAAAACCTCAAGTTCTCCAATTTATGTTATTCTCAATCATGAATTTAAAATTGTACTTAAGTCCTTTACTAATCAACAAGTTTCAACATTCAATTCACTATAACTCCAACCCAAACTCTAAACCTACAAGCATTAAGCTACTCTTTTACCATAACAACCAAAATCATCCTAATATACAAAGTAAGCTAGGGTTTGGAGATGATATACCTTCCTTGAAGCTATTAATCAATGAAAGA
Source organism: Apium graveolens (assembly GCF_009905375.1). NCBI lineage: Eukaryota > Viridiplantae > Streptophyta > Magnoliopsida > Apiales > Apiaceae > Apium > Apium graveolens. The sequence continues at coordinate 144,988,937 of NC_133651.1, read as the reverse complement.
TCCTTGGAATGCCCATGGAAGCCTTGATCTATGCTTAAGCTAACTTGAACTTTCATAAAAAATCAAGAAAACCAAAGTTATTTCTTGAAGGTTACTATTCACCATCTTCTTCCTTGATTTATTGGAAGAGATTGTGAAGGAATTAGAAGCTTAAACTTATAGGATATCCATATCTATGTACAAGGAACCTTAGATAATTACCTTGTGATTTAACAATGCTTGGAACTTGATTTTTGATTTTTCTTCCTTTGAAAAGAAGAAAAAGCCGAGAGCAATGTTGAAGAAATGAAATAATTTTGTGTTTGCTTTGATTTGTTTTGGCTAGCTTGGTTGTTTTTGTTTTGTTTTTTTTGGGTAATTACCTTTCTAACCTTGACTTTGTGTGGTTTTAAATCAACCACATCTCCTTCCCCTTATGTCATGCTTATGTCATGCTTATGATGTCATCATCCCTTACTTGCCCTCTTCTTATTGGTTGGATGACCTCATCATCCCTAACCTCCTTGATTAACTTCCTAATTGTTTGCCTAATGACCGCTGATCTGTTATACGGTTCGCTTAACTTTCGTTTTCGTTTATCGTTTGAGGGATCATACCCGGGATCTTATTACTTGGGTTTCCTTAACCTTTCTCAATACATTATAATCCTTTTATGATCCTCTCTTATAATCCTTTAATTTAAATCCTTTTTATCCTGTTACCTTATACTCAATTCTTTCCGTATCTAGTGGATTTTCGGGAAAAATCAAAGTGTTCGGAATTGGATTCTGACGATCTTTACATACACTTATATACCATATAGAGTACTGATAAAATCTCAGAATATCCATAACAGAACCCCTACATAGTGTGGCATAAAAAGTTTTCTCATTCAGCACAATATGCAAAATCACTATTCATAAGGGTTTCAAAAATTTTCCAAAAAATTGGGGTTATTATAGTCTCCCCTCCTTAAAAGGATTCCATCCCGGAATCAGATAGAAAATGAATAGGGATACTCTCTTAGCATTGCACTTTTTAACTCTCGAGTAAATTTTCCCACATTGTGGTCCTACCACCAAACTCTGCCTAGTTTAATAACCCTTCTCCTAAGCACTTGTTCCTTTTCACTCTGTAACCCTTCCTGGTTGCTCCGTATAGGTTACGTCGGGTTGCATGTCTATGCGCTCATATGCCCCTATTTATCTGGCATCTGAATTACACTTTCTTAACATTGATACTTGGAATACGTTATGAACTTGCTACAGGTTCGGGGGTAGGGCTAGCTCATAGGCTAACTTCCCAATATGTCTTAATATATCCAAGGATCCAACAATTCGTGGACTTAAACTTTCCTTTCTTTCTAACCCTCATCAATTCTTTTTAAGGGAATACTCTTAACAATACAAGGTTCCCTCCTTCATACTCTTTGTCCTTTCATTGTTAAATCAACATACTTCTTATGTCCATCTTGGGCTACTCCCAACCGTCCTCTGATTAGATCTATTATATCCCTGGTCCTTTGGACTACTGCGGGTCCGAGCATCTTGCGCTCTACAACTTCATCCTAACATAAGGGAGATCGACATTGTCTTCCCTCAAGGATCTCATATGGCGACATCTCGGTAATGACATAGGATCTATTATCATAAGAAAACTCAATCCGTGTTAAGTGATCATTCCAATTTCTTTCAAGTCTATTGCACAGACTTTCATTATAGCTTTTAGCATTAGAGCTTTTGCTTCTCAATGCCCATTCTTTTCCAGTTCGTAATTGTTACTATCTTCCGTACCTAATATCATACTGGTTACACTTTTGCTCGCTAGCATTCTATAACCTTTAAATAAACGTGTCAACCTTAGTATCACGAATGCGTTAGAATCGGAATACCCCTGCACTGATACTACTTCATTTCTAGCGGCTTCCATCTTTGAAAGCTCGATCCTTCGTATAGAAGTAAAAGAATTTATTGAGAGATCACTATGATCATGAACACTTATTTTATTGCATAGTTAGTACAGAAGGTGGTCAGCCTTTAGTACTTGACAAACAATTAAACAACATGTGGTATCCTACTAGGCTTCTATCACACAGATAGATAGACATTCGGCAATACCTCCCCTTCTGGAAGGGTTGTTCTTCTCAGCTTATACAAAATGAAAAGGAGAGAAAAGAACGAATTGAAGAGAATTGTGTATATGAGAAAAAATATACTGCCACAAAATATCTGGCTTGGAACCTACCTCTGAACTATAGAGGTTTGTCATAGGAGAACAAAATATATGTATATATATATCAAGTATTATCGCATCGCATTTCATATGCTTAAATATTTACTATTCCATCCATCATTCTATGGACCCATGCTCTTCCTCGAGCTTATACACAATCACCTTTGAAACTCCCTCGATATCGAAAATCGAATCTGGGATCTCATTCTAGACATCATCGTTACTAGAATTCTATGCTTGCATCGCAACCTTCCTCGTATAGTCATACGACCCTCTATTGATAAGGAGGAATAAATATTCAATAGGTAAATAGTCTACTTAATTAGTCTATTCAATGATAACTTATACATCACCATAACCCGATTAGTGGTACTCAATCTCAACATTCATTACAATACAACTCTCACAGTTGTCATTGTCTCATTATTCATAGACTCATTGGAGCATTACTATGGCCCACCACTGACCTACTATAGTCATTCGCTTTCCATGAAGTCTTAATAGCTAACCATACGGAGTCCATACATATCGTATCGAATTCTTCTAAGGAGGTAACATGATCACCGTTCATGATTCATGAAGAACACTCCTGATCCTGACGTACATTCATGACATGAAGCAGATAAAATTGCAGAAGAGTTTCAATGAAGGCAACGATAGCATGTTAATACCATTCTTAATCGTATGTCTTTATTGGGAGACATGCATCTCAAAGGTTCATTTAGTCATTTCGTAACATTTCCATAACATGGTCCTGGTTTATCTCAAGATAGTACCTTCTAAGATAGATAGCCCGCTCATGGCGATTATACGAATTAAACCTTTACCAAACTACTATTACAGTTGGGTATTGCACAGTCATCATAAGGAATGTCAATCTTCCAAACCATAATACAACCTTCATAGCTTTAACCATCATCACTGTATTCCTTTGGCACAAGCACCTATAATTATCCTCTTACCTTTAAAGTGTCGGCCACATTTTTGGCGTTTCCTGATAGTAAAATATCCTTACAGTCAATGTTATTTTAACCACCTCCAAATAAATTTTCTACCTCATTTCAATCACAGCTTTTCGGTACCGGCTCCGGTTACCTTCACTTCTATTTCCATTTTCTCAAAATCTCTTATAAACTCTCCCAAAGACATTATTATCTTGAGTCTCTCCTTTTTACTAAGGGCATCAGCAACCACATTGGCTTTCCCCGAATGATAAAGAATCTCCCAATCATAATTCTTGATTAGCTCTAACCGCCTTTTCTGGCGTATGTTGAGCTCTTTCTGCGTGAAAATGCACTAGAGCACTTATGGCTTGTGTAAATCTCGCACTTCTCTCCATACAAGTAGTGCCTCCAATATTTAGGGCAAAACTATTGCCACGAGCCCAAGCTCATGGGTGGGGATATCGAATTTTATATTCCCTTAATTGTCTTGACGCGTACGCGATTACCTTGTTGTGCTGTATAAGAAGCACCCTAATTCCTTATGCGAAGCGTCACTACACATCACAAAATCTCCTTTTCCATCCGGTAACGCCATCATAGGGGCCGTCACCAATCTTTGCTTCAGTTCTTAAAAGTTGTTCTCGTATTTCTCTGTCCATTCAACTTCTCAGTCTTACGAGTAAGCCGCGTTAAAGGGGGCTACTATCTTTATAAACTTGAACGAAGCTCCGGTAGTGACCGACCAATCCTACCTCTAGTAGTCGACCTAACCATGGTCATCAATTCATCAGTGGTCCTTTATTCATTCTTGTCAGGATCTTCCATGGGATCCTCCTCAGCAACTATCCCTTCTAGGACAACATCCTCAACCGCTACATCCTCAATATGAACATCATCCGGTCCCGTGTTAGGATGCTCTATTGGATCCACAATCTGATCTCCAATAACTAATGAAACATCATCGCGTTGTTGCTCCTCAACCTCAGGGTTCGGAGTCCCGCTAACATATACGATAACGAACTACGCTTCTATCACGATATTTATAAGGGTTCCCATAAGGGTTTTAACTGTCAGTACTACGTTAGGTAGCCCGACTATGAACTTGGTAAGAGTTCTTATTATCTTAGTGAACTTATTATCTTAACGTCACATCATCTCTGAGGTTTATAACGCTTAGCTCTGATACCATTTCTGTAACACCCCCAAATCCGGGGTCGGGGATCCGGGTTGTCACGAGTTCCATTTCCCTTAATAACACCCAATCTCAATAAATAATCAACTACTTTGTACTATGACCCCACAATAAACACACACACCACAAGTTATAGTCTCAGAGATGAATATCCAAAAATAATCACAAGTCATTTTATTTCACAATTATCTGCCAAGACACCTTAAAAGGGTTTCTGAATAATTTACATTTCTTTGCCATTATTACAATTCATAAATATACATAAATCTGGTACATCAAAAGTTGAAAGCCTAGCCTATTGGTAGTTCCTACCTCAGCTACAGCGACATCAACGCCTATAGGAAACTGCGGAACGTTTCCTATCCGCTCGCAAATTGGGAGCTTGGTCCTGTTCATCTTGTCTATCTGATGTTGTGTGATGAAAGAAGAAAGCAAGGGTGAGCAACAAGCCCACCAAAATAATATGTATACTGATTAACAATATATGAGCATACTCATAGTACTCATGAAAGTCTTGGTCAAAAGAAATGAACCAAGCTGATATCTTAATGCGATGAAGTCGCAAAATATTCGGTATATATATACATATATACTTTTCAAAATCTTGGAAGTCCTCTTCCATGCATAATATACACAGAGTTCCAGTTTATAACTGTATAAAAATATCACTGCAAGGTGATCTCATATATCTAACCTTGTTTCAACGTTTTTCAGAAAATCTTTGTTATTCATAAGAGAATCATTAACTGGATATAAGTTGAAAAGATGAAGTTACAAAATACTCCAATATACTTATATCTTTTTCGAATACTACTTGAACTACCACCGTTCAAGTTATAATTAGTTTCAGAAGTTCATCACATAGATGAGACTACAAGACAAGATTTGAATAGATTCAATCCTTGAAATATCATTATAAATAATAAAGTTACGAGATGCTTCATTAGGTCCCGATATATAAATATATTCATATATATCTCCCATACATATCCTAAAAACCTCTGTCATGTAAAGTATGAACAGAGTTGCAATATTCCATAAATTTGGAAAGGAAAGAATTTTGGCATAAACCCGATATCTTGCTGATCAGGAAAAGATACCAATAAGTAACCTTTTCTACTAGTAGATGGATGAATCCCCCACCGGTCATCACCCTGGCCTCATTAGGACCTTATGCTGGACCGCCACCCGGCCTCTTACGCGTTGATGGACTGCCACCCAGCCACTTACACTTTGATAGACCGTACCCCGACCTGTCGCTTATGCCGACTCAATTAGATGGGCTTACTTCCCGAACGTTGGGTAAGTAATCAATTCATTTGTTTTCTCAAAACAGCAACCACGTTGCGAATGTAAAATACACCACAGAGCTGGATCCCCCAGGTTTTGAGCGACTATTTAAATCCCCTTTGAAAGGAAGATCTTAAATATAAAAATGAGTTTTGGGGTCCACTCTAACTTTAAAAATCATTTTGAAGACTCGAAAACATTTTTAAGAATGTTTGGAGTACTGCTGATTTATTAAAATAAATCAGTCCCGATATATTAGAAATATCTGAATATTATTATTTAAATAATATTCTCATAAAGATAATCCTTATAAAAATATTCGAAGTAGAAGTTTTAAAACTCATACTTGGAATGGATATTAAATAACCAAAGATATACTTATATGAAATTACTATCTTTATTTGAATAATCGAAAATAAGTTGGATTATCGACACCTTATTCTTTAATAAAATAAAGAATATATCACAACAATTAATCGGAGTCATAGATCCTCAAATGAATATTCAAATAATATTCATTAAACAATATAAACTGAGTCATAAGCCCTCGAATGAATATTCAAATAATATTCAATAAATAATATAAAAGAGTCATAAGCCCTCGAATGAATATTCGAATAATATTCAATAAATAATATAAAAGAGTCATAAGCCCTCGAATGAATATTCGTAATAATATTCATTAAATAAATAAAAGGAGTCATAAGCCCTCGAATGAATATTCGTAATAATATTCATTAAATAAATAAAAGTTATCAAATAAACCTTATTCGATTAATAGTTTTGAAAACTATATCAATATATATATATATATATATATATATATATATATATATATATATATTTAAATATATATATATAATATACTCGGGAACATCGACTCCCGGTTTTAGAAAATGTTCACCTTGGGGTCCCCTTTACTAAGGGTATATGCAAATTACCGCTTATCTCTAGCATAGGTATTATGCAACTAATAAGCATTTGAACCAAAAGATATATAAATCAAGAATACGAAACAGGCATGCATATATACCATATCACATGCTCCAATATATCGCAAGAATTTGCTAATTAACCAACATGCATTTATCACAAGACAATGCATATACATATATACATCACAACAACAGTTATACGGGTAGAAAACTTGCCTGAGCGACTGGGGGTTACAAATGGCTCGGGACGAGTCTGGTAACCTATAAACAACATGTGAGTTGGAATTAAACCAAAGTAACTTGTAAATCTATACTTTAACCAAATTAGACTCTAACGCTCGCTTTGCGCGTACTGATTCTCTTAAGTCACTCGAGTACCCTCGGCTCCACCATTTTTAATAAATTAACCATTAAGGGTTTTAAGGCGATTCTTTCGCGAGTGTCTTACCAACTGCCTAATACACTTTACATAAATGATTCATACTCCCATTTAGTCCTTTAAGGTCTTTAACCTATGTTTCAAAGTAAGGCGAGTGGTAATGGTTCGGTTGCGAAACACCGTTACTTAAAACGGTCGTTTCTCCTAAACCGTACATCGGAATCAAACGAACTACATATCAAAACAAAGCTCGTAACATGAACTATCTAAAAATGGCAATGGTAAAAACCTAACAGTGAGTTGAAGGGTTCTGATGTTAAGAACAAAAACAGTCTACGGTAAATCGGGCATTACGACGGCTATGTTTACGCGATTTCCCAAAATTTTACCTAACCAATTCAACCACCAATCAATCCCAATTCATTCATACAACCAACATCCATCCATATCACACTACAACAGCCCCCAAAACCTCAAGTTCTCCAATTTATGTTATTCTCAATCATGAATTTAAAACTGTACTTAAGTCCTTTACTAATCAACAAGTTTCAACATTCAATTCACTATAACTCCAACCCAAACTCTAAACCTACAAGCATTAAGCTACTCTTTTACCATAACAACCAAAATCATCCTAATATACAAAGTAAGCTAGGGTTTGGAGATGATATACCTTCCTTTAAGCTTTTAATCAATGAAAGATCCTTGGAATGCCCATGGAAGCCTTGATCTATGCTTAAGCTACCTTGAACTTTCATAAAAAATCAAGAAAACCAAAGTTATTTCTTGAAGGTTACTATTCACCATCTTCTTCCTTGATTTATTGGAAGAGATTGTGAAGGAATTAGAAGCTTAAACTTATAGGATATCCATATCTATGTACAAGGAACCTTAGATAATTACCTTGTGATTTAACAATGCTTGGAACTTGATTTTTGATTTTTCTTCCTTTGAAAAGAAGAAAAAGCCGAGAGCAATGTTGAAGAAATGAAATAATTTTGTGTTTGCTTTGATTTGTTTTGGCTAGCTTGGTTGTTTTTGTTTTGTTTTTTTTGGGTAATTACCTTTCTAACCTTGACTTTGTGTGGTTTTAAATCAACCACATCTCCTTCCCCTTATGTCATGCTTATGTCATGCTTATGATGTCATCATCCCTTACTTGCCCTTTTCTTATTGGTTGGATGACCTCATCATCCCTAACCTCCTTGATTAACTTCCTAATTGTTTGCCTAATGACCGCTGATCTGTTATACGGTTCGCTTAACTTTCGTTTTCGTTTATCGTTTGAGGGATCATACCCGGGATCTTATTACTTGGGTTTCCTTAACCTTTCTTAATACATTATAATCCTTTTATGATCCTCTCTTATAATCCTTTAATTTAAATCCTTTTTATCCTGTTACCTTATACTCAATTCTTTCCGTATCTAGTGGATTTCCGGGAAAAATCAAAGTGTTCGGAATTGGATTCTGACGATCTTTACATACACTTATATACCATATAGAGTACTGATAAAATCTCAGAATATCCATAACAGAACCCCTACATAGTGTGGCATAAAAAGTTTTCTCATTCAGCACAATCTGCAAAATCACTATTCATAAGGGTTTCAAAAATGTTCCAAAAAAATTGGGGTTATTACATGAATGATCTGTCACTGGTGGACAAGGAATATGATCTTGAAGATTCAAATCTAAAATTCCTTTTAGCTCTTCCTGAAAATTGGGATTTGAAGTCTACTACCATAAGAGACAACTATGACCTTGATGAAACTACTCTTGATGAAATTTATGGTATGCTCATACCTCATGAACTTGAGATGGATCAAAGAAGAAAAAGGCATGGAAGAAAGTCAAAGACAGTTGCTCTTAAAGCTGAGGAGGAATCTCCTAAAGTGGTTGTCTCAAAGAGGGGCAAAGGAAAGGCTCTCATCATACAGTCTGATTCAGAGTCATCATATTCTGATGATGATGATTCAAAATATGAAAATTTATTTGAAGTGGATGTTGATGCAAAGATGATGCAACTGTGTGCTCTTATGGTGAAGGGTATCACAAAGATAGCCTACAAGAAATTCAGAAAGGGTAAAAAGTTTTCTAAGAAATGTGGAAGTTCTGAAAAGAAAGGGTTCAGAAAGTCTGAAGGCAAAGGAGGAAAGTCTGATAGAGGAGACAACTCAAATGTCAAATGCTACAATTGTGGTGAAAGAGGCCACATCTCTCCTAACTACAAGAAAGGAAAAGGTGATAAAATCCAGGCACTTATCACAAATAATAAAAACTGGGCAGACACGTCAGATTCTGAAGAAGAGGTGAATTATGCTTTGATGGCAAATGCTGATAGCAGTTCTGAAACTGTTGAATTGAATGTACCTCATTCAACTCTTGCTTTTCATACTGATGATATTTCTGAGCTAAGATTATATCTTAAAACCATGTTCATTAGTTTTAGAGATCAGACTTTAACAAATGAAAGATTAATATCTGAAAGTATTGCTCTTAGAAACATAAATGACTACTTAGAAAAGGAGTTAGTTATATTTCATCAAACTGGAAAAGGAAAAGGAAATAATCAAAACTTGGACTAACGCTGGAAGAACAACTCAGAAAATCTTAGAAAATGGAAATTGGAAAGAAGGACTAGGTTATCTAGATGATAAATAAGAAAAGGAAACTGTGTCATCTAAACCAAACTTTACCAAGAAAGCTGAAAAGCCAAAGGTAAATCCTGTTAAATTTGTTGCAAAAACTGATATGTCAAAATCTGAAAACATGAATAATTCTAAAACAGAAGTTAAAGAAAAGTCAACTTCTGACAAATTGAAACAGGATGAACTAGCTGTAGTAAATGTTGGCTTAATGACAAATAAGCAGCTTAAGTATAAGCTGAAAGAGATTAAAAATGTAAATAAGACCAAGGAAGCTAGGAAAAATAGGAATGGAAAGGAAGGTGTGAATAAAAGTAATATTTATATACCCGTTCCTAATGCTCCTAGAAAGAAATGCTGTAATTGTGGAAAATCTAACCATCTTGCTTATTTTTGAAGGACAAATAAAGATATAAACTCTTTACCTCCTAAATCAGGAGTAAAGAGTCAGTCTGTTAGGTTTAAACCACAAAATCCTTATTTTTATTGTGGTAGTTTATGGAATTCTATTTATACTTGTAAGGAATATCATAGTTTGTACTATGATTATTATCAAATAAAACCTTCTTTAAAGAAAGTTAGTGTAATTCCTTCTAGTATAAATTCGGATGCAAAGTTTGATATAAAGTCTGATAAAAAACATGTTAGCATAAACTCTGAAATTGAACCCGCTGCAAATTCTAACAAACTTAATAAGGCTAAAGGATCCAAGCAAGTCTAGGTCATTAAAACTAACCAATAGTGGTCTTTATGATTGCAAGGCAACAGGAAAAACATCCTAGTTCTGGACAGTGGATGTTCAGGACATATGACTGGAAATAAAGCCCTGCTATCAGACTTTGTGGAGAAAGCTAACCCATGAGTTTCTTATAGAGATGGCAACATGGGAAAGACTCCGGGATATGGCAATATCAATCTTGGGAATGTCATAATTGAAACAGTAGCTCTTGTCTCAGGACTTAAACACAATCTGCTAAGTGTGAGTCAAATCTGTGACATAGGTTATCATGTGGATTTTTTTGAAGAACACTATGAAGTTGTAAGTAATTCTACAGGAAAAGTGGTTCTGAAAGGTTACATACATGGTAACATATATGAAGCCAGACTTTTAACAAATTATGACGGTTCTGCAATCTGTCTGTTAAGCAGAGCATCAATTGAAGAAAGTTGAGATTGGCACAAGAGACTCTCTCATATAAATTTCAACAACATAAATGAGTTAGTAAAGAAAGATCTTGTGAGAGGACTGCCAAAATCAGTATTTGCTTCTGATGGTCTTTGTGACTCATGTCAAAAGGCTAAACAAAGAAAATCTTCATTTAAGAGCAAAACCGAATCCTCAATTCTTGAGCCTTATCACTTACTGCATGTTGATCTATTTGGTCCAGTCAATGTCATGTCCATTGCAAAGAAGAAATATGCTATGGTTATAGTGGATGAGTTCACAAGATACACTTGGGTGTATTTCTTGCACAAGAAGAATGAAACTGCATCTACTCTAACTGATCATGTCAGATAGCTGGATAAGTTGATCAAAGATTCTGTTAATATAATAAGAAGTGATAATGGCACTGAGTTCAAGATTTCAATCATGAAAGAGTTCTGCAAAGAATATGGAATAAAGCAAGAATTTTCTGCACCTGGAACTCCACAGCAGAATGGACTTGTAGAAAGAAAGAACAGAACTCTAATTGAAGCTGCACGAACTATTCTTGATGAAGCAAAGCTACCAACCTATTTTTTGGCTGAAGCTGTGCAGACTGCTTGTTTTACACAAAATGCTACACTCATAAACAAGCATGGAAAAACACCATATGAGATGGTAAAGAAAAAGAAGCCAAATCTGAAATACTTTCATGTATTTGGATGCAAGTGTTTTGTTCTTAAGACTCATCCTGAACAGTTGTCAAAATTTGATCTAAAAGCTGATGAAGGAATTTTTGTTGGATATCCACTTTCCACAAAAGCCTTCAGAGTCTACAATTTAAGAACAAGGGTTGTCATGGAATCTACCAATGTATCTTTTGATGATAAAAAGATTAATGGACTTGAAGATTTCAATGATCATGATCAGCTGAGATTTAAAAATGATAATGTGAATTCTGATTCTGTAAATTCTGATGACCTAAGTCCTGATCCTGTAAGTTCTGACGGGTTAAATTCTGATGTCATTGAGACTGTGGTAACTACTCCAAAGGAAACCTATTCAGGGGGAGCAAGCTAATGATCCTACCACATCTCAAGACTCTGAAGAAGCATCAGAACCAGTCACTCGCTTTTCAAGTTCTGATTCATCAAGTGCTGATGAGCCAAATTCTGACAATTCTGAAAACTCTGATTCTTCAATTCCTGAAGGATCTAACTCAAATTCTGGAATTTCAGAGAGCATAACTTCAGGGGGGCATTAGAAAATGCTGATGGAGACAACATGGATCATGGGGGAGGATCCAGTTCTAGAGATCAACTTCCATCTGCAAGGAAGTGGACTAAATCACATACACCTGACTTAATAATTGGAGATCCTGAAGCAGGTGTCAGAACTAGAACAACAATAATAAATGAATGTCTCTATCATTCCTTTCTATCTCAGACTGAACCAAAGAAAGTGGAAGAAGCTCTTCAAGATGCTGATTGGGTGCAAGTAATGTAGGAAGAGTTAAATAAATTTGAAAGAAATAAAGTCTGTACCCCAGTGCCAAGACCAAAGAACAGATCCATTATTGGCACAAAATGGGTGTTCAGAAATAAAACTGACAGTGATGGCATAATTACAATAAAAAAAGCAACGCTGGTTGCTAAAGGTTACTCTCAACAGGAGGGTATTGACTATGATGAAACATTTGCTCCAGTTTCTAAATTGGAAGCCATAAGAATCTTTTTGGCTTATGTAGATCCAAAATTTCTAAATCATGTCTACAGGCTTGACAAAGCACTTTATGGCCTTAAGCAAGCTCTAAGAGCATGTTATGAGACTTTAGCTCAATTCCTTCTAGAAAGTGGATTTACCAGAGGCACAATTGATAAAACTCTGTTCTACCTCAACCATGGAAATGACTTACTTTTGGTACAGATATATGTTGATGTTATCAAATTTGGCTTTACAAATATAAAACTTTGTGAAAGATTTTCCAAGTTAATGCAGTCAAGATATCAAATGAGTATGATGGGAGAACTTATCTATTTTTTGGGACTTCAAGTCAAGCAAACTGAATAAGGTACTTTCATAAATCAATCCAAGTACACCAGAAATTTACTCAAAAAATTTGGAATGCAAGACAGTTCAACTGCATCCACTCCCATGGCCACTGCCACCAAGTTAGATAAAGATACTGGAGCATCAGTAGATATTACTAACTACAGAGGTATGATTGGCACTTTATTCTATTTAACTGCAAATAGACCTGATATCATGTATGCTACCTGTCTTTGTGCAAGATTTCAGGATGATCCAAGAGAACCTCATCTAATAGCTGTGAAAAGAATTTTCAAGTACCTCAATGGTACAGCTGATCTAGGATTGTGGTATCCTAGGGAATCAGATTTTAAGCTAATAGGTTACTCAGATGCAGATTTTGCAGGATGCAAAATAGACAGGAAAAGCACTAATGGAAGCTGTTAATTTCTTGGAGGCAAATTGGTTTCTTGGTTTAGCAAGAAACAGAAATCAATTCCCACTTCAACTGCAGAAGCAGAATATATTGCTGCATGAAGCTGTTGTGCATATATTTTTTTGATGAAGAATCAGTTACTGTACTATGGGTTAGAATTTTCTAAAATACCTATTTACTGTGATAATCAAAGTGTTATTGCTATGACAGGTAATCCAGTTCAACACTCAATGACAAAGCACATCATCATTAGGTACCATATCATAAGGGAACATGTGATGGAAGGGACGGTGGAATTGCATTTTGTCCTAATAGATCAACAACTAGCAGATATCTTCACAAAACCACTATGTGAAGCTACTTTTACAAAACTGGTAAATGAACTTGGAATGTTCTCAGGTTCTTTCTCAAAATTTGTTTTGTTTTTGTTCTCATGCATCAGACTCTATGATCAGTGTTTACAGACTGTCTTATCTCCATGTAATTTGTGCTTAAATTGTAACATGTTAAAAACTGATTGTTCTCTGATGTGATTCTATATACTCTGATAGTATTTTGATTGTTCCGTGACTATTCAATCCAATGAGGATTATTTCGTTAGATGCCGACTTAGTAGTCTTTAACAAACTATGTATCCCATATTTGAATTAGTTGTTTATGTGAAAATCAATAACACAAGCAAATTCTGATTTTGATCTTAGTCAAATTTACTGTGTATCTTATTACTAAGTCACAAACTAGATTATTGCTTCTTTTCTGTCAAATTCTGATGTTAGTAAATCTTAAGGATGAACTACATGCTTGATAGGCCTCACTTATCTGAAGAAAACAAAAGAAAAAAAAATTGAAATCATGTATTCCTTTGAGATCTAGAGTAAATATGTGAAAGGGAAGACCCAAGTGCATTGCTGGTATTAAGTTATATGCATTAGAAAAGCAAATAAATTTTTCTTGGTGACTTTTTACATTCTCTGATTACTAGAGAAATATTATGATAACAGCATAAATTATGATAGCAGTTGTGACTCATTTACAGTGAGAAGCCACTGTAAAAGGAATGATAAAAGATGCATAAAATGAGCACAAATAGTTGAGGTGGACTCTTGCATAAATTTATTTTATAGTAGACTTCAAAATTAAAGACATATTTTAAGCATTTTTCTTAGTTATGCCTTATTTCTAAGATATCTGAAGTTTATCAGACTTTAATCTTTATCTGATCATTTGCAAATACACACACTCTCACTCCATATGAATTATGAAAATTACTGTGGTGATTAAGTTGTTTCTGACAAACAGTTAAGTATTATTTGCATAAATTCTGAGGACAAGTTCTGATGAAAGTTCTGATATTGTTAGGTCTCAATATGTTTGTAGAAGGGGGGTTGAATACAAACAATACCGTTTAATCGAATAAAATGCGGAATAAAAAAGGTGAAACAAAATTCAAGTTAAATAAAACTATTATTAAACTTAAAAGGTGTTACAACAATGGTATCGTTTACAAGGGATTAATCTCAAATAAATTATTCCAAATCTAGAATAAATTCGACATGAACTTTTTCTATTTTTGTAATAAAAAGGATCAAATGCTAAATGCAATTTGAGATTAAGTTCTAGGGATTTTGATCCGCTAGATAGTTACACAAGAACAAGAAAAGGATTTCTAGTGGATTAGATTTAACAATAAATACTAGAAATAAATGATCTGTGAATTTGCAATAAGTTCTCTGCTGTTTTTCTCTGTTCTGTGTTCTTCTGTATTTGATATTCAATGCACTGCTTCTGTTAAAAATCAGCTTCAGTTCTTTTATATTAAATCAATCCTTGATTTAACTGGCAAGACAATCCTTTTAGCTTAGCATGACAATCCTTTTAACTGGTAGGACTTTCGGTAGGACTATCCATTGAGCTGATAGAACTTTCGGCAAGACAATCTAAATGAACTAGCATGACTTTCGGTATGACTATTGATTGTCATACCGATTGTCTTGCTAATACAAAAGATAGTCTTACTGGATTAAAACAGATTTTAATCAAATAATAATTCTGAATTAATTAATCAATTAATTTAATTAATCAATAAATTAATCTTTGCAGATTTAATTTATTCTCTTAATTAAATTATATGACTTAATTAATTAATAGAGAATTAATACTAATCTTGAGCAGCAACCATTCTTCTGAAAATCTTCTGAAAATCACTGTCAATTATGAATCAATTCCACCACTTCAATGTTGACACTCGATGTACTGTCTGGTTCATGAGTGACTAACTTCCGAGACTTTCTTCATGCCTTGACTTTGATACTCTTGATTTTCTTCAGACTAAATCCTTGTAATTAATTGATACCCTGACGAGATCTCTGTCACTTGATTAAATCCACAATCTTGATTTATATCACTGAGTCTTGATCAATTTCTTGAGCTTCTTCCAGTGAATTAAGTCCTCAAGTCTGTAGACGAACAATGTTACTTAATCCTTTGACATATGTTACTATGAGAGATCTCTCTGACGATAGAACCACTATTTACTTGTTACATCCTTATTTGAGTTGAGTTAAATCCTCGAATAAACAAATAGGCTATTACATATGACTTTCAACCTCCTCCTATTTGTTTGTTAGACAATAACAACAAATACCTAGAGGATAACTCAACTAACAAATAAGAAAAAGATATAAACAGTAATGCAAAGTAAATAACAAAAAAGTTCTGGATTATATTTAACATTTTCAAGATTCCAAAAGAAATTTACAAGTGAATACAAGATAGATGTTCCTCTAGACTGAACATATAACTACATTAGTCTATCTTGATTCATAAAACCCTAATCATATTACATTAAGTTTTGAGCTAATTGAATTCAGTTGTCTTCCCTTCCAAATTCACCTTCTTCCAAATCTTGAAGCAACTCCTTGTCAAAGACACGATCCTTTTCAGAAGTGAAGCTGGCTGGTCTGACTGGTTGAACTCCAACTGACTTTAGCTTATTCTTGAACTTAGTGTACCTTTTAATATTCTTTTCACAATAAGCTTGAATCAGATCAGCTGCTTGAGTTTTCAACATGGATGAATATCCAACAGTTCTTAAGTGATGTTCCATCCAGACAAGATGCTTAACTGAGTAGTCTTTAAGAGATTGTGAATCGAGCTGGCAGATTTGAAGACAGTCAGACTTAAAGAATCTTACCTGATGAGGATTGTTGACCACTTGAGGACTAGCCCTGCTGGCAAACTCTTTGAGCCTTTCTCGAAGAACTTCATTCAATTCTGAGCTTCTTTTGACTTTGTTGAGAAGAACCCAAATCTCTGATAAAGAACGATTCTCAAACAGATGAAGTGATACCTTGAAAGATCCTTCGCTCTAACAATATACAAATATGCTCATTTCATTTAGAGATCTGTCAAAGGCGGCTGTGATCCTTGAGACTTCAGTCTATATAGCATTCATGTACATGTCATTGTTTGAATTAGAGATCTCCAGCTTGTCCAGAAGATGTAGAAACTGCCTATCATTGTTTGTGCTCAGCTGAGGCATATCAAGTACTCTCCTAGCTTCATCCCATTTTTCACCAATCTTCAGTCTGACATCTCTTCTCCTTTCTTTAGCTTTAATGTCATGAAGACGTTGCTTTTCAAGAGTTTCTGTTCGTTCAATGTTTTTCCTCATATCAATGATCTGGGATACCTTTTTGAGTTCAGCTTCTTTTCTTTTCAACTCTGACTGATGCTGCTGAAACTCTTTCTGAAAAATAGGATCCACTGGAGCTTCCTCTTCCCATTCTCCAAAATCACTTTCCTCCTCAGCTTCAAAGAAACCATCTTTATCTTCCAAGACTGGTTCAGTGGGAACGTCAAAAACATCAAAGTCATCCCATTCTCCACTATAGTAGACATCATCAGCCTTCCCTGTGCCTCCAGAAGACGAATCTTTTTCTTTTCCCTTTTCACTTCTCCCTTTCTTCTCCCCCTTAGTTGAGGAATCCTCTACAGACTTTCCCTTAGACCCTCCATGACCTCCATCACCTCCAGAGCCCGAGCCTCCACCAGACGGCCCTTCAAAGAAAGTTCTTTGTTCTTCATTAGGGTAGTGAGAATTTTTGATCATGAAGTACAAGTGCTTCATCCCTTCATTGAGATGTTCCATGCCCATCTCTATCTTCAGAAATATGGAGGAATCCAGTGAATGATTCATTTCAACCAAGTCTTCAAGAGAAGTCATTCTTGTATGGAGAGAGCAGAAGTTTGAAATATCTTCAGCTGATAACGTTGGAGATGCCTGAATTGAGTTGAGCTTTGGTACAACAGAGGTCTTCAAATCTGATATTTCAGTCTTGATGAGAGCCAACTGATTATTGACAGAGGTGGAAGAAGAAGACCGTTCAGCCACTTGTGCTTTGAATGATTGAGCCTCAGCCTGACTTTTTGCAAGTTGTTCTTTCAGTTCAACAATTTGAGCTAACAGATTTTCAGTGTTTGTGTCTGTGTGTGCACTCATCTGAATATCTCTCCTGTTTGATTCACTCAACTCACGTGCTTGTGTATCTCTCAATATTATTGCTCGTGAGGAGTCTTCCTGATGCTGATCGTCTGTACCTACAATTGAAATCACCCTAGCCTTTTCAAGAGAGGTCAGTGGTGGTGCAATGGGAATTCGCGAGTCCCGATCCTCAGTCAAACCTATCTTTTCATGTGAAATAGATGTCTGAATTGCTTCAGGGATAGATTGATCGAGTTGCCCTCCACTTTCTCCAGATAAATCTGCGAGTGGAGAATCCCGTGAGGGAGCTAGAGGTGTTAGATCTGGGAGGGGAGAAAATGACTCTATTAAAGGTGGCTGAGAGTCAGATTTTCCCTCAGAAGCATGTGACTGCTCTTCTGCCGTAACTATGGCAGGCACTGTAACCGACTCAATGTGCACTCCTCGCTCCGTGTCCTGAGTATCATCTATTGGTCTGTATACTTCCATTGTGAGTAATGGAAGTGTGCTTGACTCAGTACAGGATGCCATGGCCTTATGGTGAATTTCAATAGATTCATCCTGTTGATAGAATGTCTCTAGTAACTGTTCACTGGCCATATCAAAGTCCATGTCCTGTTGGGAGGACAAGGATGGGCTTTCAGATGCCTCAGTAAATGTTCTTCTTTTCTTGGGAGGAGGCAGAGCTGAGGGTTCATTCACATCCACCAACAAACTACTTCCTACTAACCTTCTAGGCAACAGTTTAGACTGGGGGAGAGGTTGAGATAGGTTGTGACTCTGTGTTTGGCTCTATGACCTGGGATTGAAGCTATGGTTCTACAACTTCATGGTCAGTCCTATCAACCACTGGGGATCTTTCAACAGAAGTAGGAATAGTTTGAGTTTGAGGAATTATTACCTGCAGAGGAAGAGCATATGATGTTTGAGCCTGGGTGATTTGAACCACTGGAGGTTGAGCTTGTTGTTCATGACCGGGAAGATTGAAGATAGGTAAAGGAATGCAAGTGGCCATGAAAGCAGATACAAGTACTGGAACTTGCATAAATTTGAAGGTTGTGTCTTGGCGTGTGTAAATCTTTTTGCTTACTGGAGGGGGTTCAGTTACTGAAGAGTTAGCAAAAAGAGCTTTATGCTCAGGTGAGAGAAGATGTTCTGCTATGAGCATGAGAAAACGAGCGTAGTAGCACGAAACCTTACGATTTATAAAATGATCACGTAAAGCAGTAGTGAGACGTCTCAGAAGAATGGGTAAAAGTAGTTTGCCAAAATTGATCCTTTGATTGAAAACAACCGTAAGACCAATATACCGCAGAGTGGAAGTGATGTTGTGAAAGTTGGATTTAGTGCACTTGGCAAACACTTTGGAAAGTGTATCGAAGAAAATATCCCATTCAGAAACCAAATTGGATTTAGACAACTTGGTTAAATTAATCACCCCC
This sequence comes from Apium graveolens, assembly GCF_009905375.1. Classification (NCBI taxonomy): domain Eukaryota; kingdom Viridiplantae; phylum Streptophyta; class Magnoliopsida; order Apiales; family Apiaceae; genus Apium; species Apium graveolens. The sequence continues at coordinate 144,969,806 of NC_133651.1, read as the reverse complement.
TGATAGTGAATAGCATTAAAAAAGTTTGAAATATCATTTTCAGAGGGCAAATTACAGAAATTGTCCATTGGAAAATTTAATGCTCGTTTGACGACTGTTTCATCAACTACATACTGTGTGTTTGCCACGGTGAATGAAAAAGATTTAAAATCATCGGCCACAGTAGAGGTTGTGCAAATCAGTCTGAGCAAATCGACATTTAAAAGCACATTTGATTTAATAGCAGAGCTAACAATCGAATGATCATTTAAAAATCTAATCCACGGCTTAAATTTTTCCACATCACATTTTTCTGGATTAAAATAACCAACAAGATTATGCGAGACAATTTGGAAATTAAGAGCCATTTAAAAAAAAACAAATACAACAATACACACACTGTCAGAATTTTAAGAATTAAATTAAGAAAATTCAAATTAAAAATAATTTAATAATTCGAATTAAATCAATTATATTCAAAAAATTTAGAAAGTAATGTATCTCGTCAATGTTCTTAACTCACAATAATAGATCTTAAAAACGCACAAGACACAAAACGAAATTAACTAAAACGAAGTGAAATAGTTTTTTTTTTAAATAAAAAAAATGGCAGCACTCCTGTATGTATATACGTGTGTATATATATCAGAAGTGAAGTTTGGTTTGCTGAGTAAAAGCTCGAGCAAGAAGATCAACAATGGCGATTTGAGAGAGAGAAACAAAAAACAAGAGAACGACTGTTGGAATTTGAAAGGAAAAACAAAAAAACTGAACTGATTACTAATAAAAGAAACAAACAAAAAAAAACCTTAAGTAGACAACTGGTATGCCAATCGAGGAAAGTCATACCGATTGTCTTCTCGATTGTCATACCAGGCTAAAGGAAATAACAAAAACAAATAAAAATAAAACTGGTATGACAATCTGATAGTCATACCGATTGTCATACCAGTATAAAAGTCATGAATATATCAGAATAAACTAGAAAGACAATCGATAGTCATACCGATTATCATTCTAGTATAAAATAAAACAAATATATATATATATATGTATATATATATATACTGAAATGACTTTCAGCAAGACAATTTCAATTGTCTTGCCGATTATCATTGCAGAAGGTTTACAGTTACAGAATAAAACAATTATAAACAGAATAAATAATTATAACACAGAATTAATAAAACAATTATAAACAGAATTAATACTTACAGTTTACAGAATAAATTTACAAAAACAATAGCAATATTTCAGAAATAATTATATTTTATTAAAAAATAGATTTCTGTTGAATTTTAGCAAATAAAATTCATAGAAAAATATTTTTAGAGAAAATAAAATATTCTGAGATATTAAAATTAACAAGTAGAATAAATAAATAAGATAAGATAATAAAACTTACATAGAAATAAGCAAGAATTATGGAAAATATGATAAAATAAATTTGTAAATGAATTTTTCATTTATGAAAAATTCATTTGTAAATTCATTCAAGAATAGATTTTAGATATTAACAAGTTTAATCACTAAAGCTATTCAACATACCCAATTTACCAACTAATCTGGTAAATGTGGATTCATCAAGAGGTTTAGTGAAAATATCTGCTATTTGTTCTTCTGTTGGAACAAAAAATAGTTCAACAGTACCATTCATGACGTGCTCTCTAATAAAATGATACATGATGTCAATGTGCTTGATCCTTGTATGCTGCACAGGGTTGTTGGTGATGACTATTGCACTTGTATTGTCACATAGAATAGGTATTTTGTTCAATACAGAGCCATAGTCCCGTAGCTGATTCCTAATCCACAAGATCTGAGCACAGCAGCTTCCAGCAGCAATATATTCAGCCTCAGCCGTTGAATTGGAAATTGTTTGCTGTTTCTTGCTGTACCATGAGACTAGTCTGCTACCTAGGAATTGACAACTACCTGAGGTGCTTTTCCTATCAACAACACTTCCTGCGTAATCTGAATCTGTATATCCAACAAGGTTCAAACTAGATTCTTTAGGGTACCAAATACCTAGATTTGGTGTTCCCTTAAGATATCTCAAGATTCGTTTAACAGCAACGAGATGAATATCTCTAGGATCCACTTGGAACCTTGCACATAAGCATGTAGCATACATAATATCTGGTCTACTTGCAGTAAGATAGAGTAACGAGCCAATCATACCTCTGTAGCTTGTGACATCTACCTTAATGGAGTTTTCACATGGTCCAAGCTTGACAGCTGTAGTTGATGGAGTCCTTGCTGATGCAGAATCCTCTAGATTGTACTTTTTGAGGAGTTCCTTGAGATACTTGGATTGACAAATAAAAGTTCCATCTAACCTTTGATTTACTTGTAATCCAAGAAAGAACTTCAGCTCTCCCATCATGCTTATTTCAAATTTGCTGTGCATTAACTTAGCAAATCTCTTACAGAGATTAACATTAGTAGACCCAAATATTATATCATCCACATAGACTTGGAATAATATAGTATCATTCTTATGATTTTTAGAAAAGAGAGTTTTGTCTATGACACCTCTAATAAAGCTATTTTCAATAAGAAATTCAGAGAAAGTGTCATACCATTTTCTCGGAGACTGTTTGAGACCATAGATAACCTTGAAAAGAAAGTAGACAAAGTCCAAATGATCCGGATCTTCAAAACCAGGAGGTTGCTCTACATACACCTCTTCATCCAGCTTTCCATTCAGAAAGGCACTCTTGACATCCATTTGATAAACTTTAAAGTTAGAGAATGCTGCAAATGCCAGAAATATCCTGATGGCCTCTAGTCTAGCCACTGGAGCATAGGTTTCATCATAATCAATGCCTTCAGCTTGAGAGTACCCTTTAGCTACCAGTCTTGCTTTGTTTCTTGTAACCACACCATCTTCATCTAGTTTATTTTTGAATACCCACCGAGTACCAACAGCTTTCTTGTGTGTAGGTCTAGGTACCAGTTTCCAGACTTGTTGATGTTCAAACTGATTGAGTTCATCTTGCATAGCAATCACCCAATCTGGATCAGTCAGTGCTTCTTCAATCTTCTTAGGTTTCATCTCAGAAAGAAATCCTGAGAATAGACATTCATTTTGAGTAGCACGTCTAGTACTGACTCCAACATCTGGATCACCAATAATCAACTCAAAAGGATGAGCTTTATTCCAGACAGTCTGTCTTGGAAGATTTGATCTTGATGATTCGCCTCGAAACTCATTGGGATGTTATATCCTACTAGTTGATCCTTCAGCATCTCCCCCTGAGTTGTTGTTAGGTTGACGTGATGATTCTTCATCAGTAGCAGTGGTATCTCCATTATTGCCAATGTTTCCATCACCATTACCTTTAGTATCATCATGATTAACAGGTTCTTCACCAGCAACAACCTTAGGTTCTTGATCATGTTCTGATTCTGAATCTGACATATCATCAAACTTCAGTTTCTCAGAAGGATCTTCAGTTTGGATACTAGGGAGTTTAGTGTCATCAAATGTAACATTTACACTTTCAGTTACTTTGTGTTGATCAATGATATACACCCTGTATGATCTTCTTCCATATCCAACAAAAATACCCTCATATGCCTTTGCCTCGAATTTACCACGACGATCATCTCCATCCTTGAGCACGAAGCATCTGGCACCAAATAAATGAAAGTATTTGATAGAAGGTTTCTGTTCATTCATAATCTCATAAGGAGTTTTCATGAAGTCTTTGTTGATTAGAGTTCGATTCTGAGTATAACATGCAGTATTGACAGCTTTAGCCCAAAAGTACATTTGAAGACCTGATTCACTTAACATCGTTCTTGCAGCTTTAATCAATGTACGATTCTTCCTTTCTACCACTCCATTTTGCTGAGGGGTTCTAGGAGCTGAAAATTGTCTGGTAATCCCTTTGTCTGTACAGAATCCATTGAGAAGTGAATTCTTGAATTCTGTTCCATTATCTGACCTTATTGCTCTAACAGGGACATTAGAATCTAACTCGATCAACTTGATATGATCAATCACAACTTGTGGTATTTCATCCTTAGAGTGAAGGAATAAAATCCACGTATACTTGGAATAGTCATCAACTATCACAAGACAGTAACACTTCTTTGATATCGAAAGAACATTAACTGGTCCAAATAAATCCATGTGCAATAATTGTAGAACACCAGTTATGGAGGATGTGTTAGTGCCTCTGTGACTTGCTTTCTTTGACTTTCCTTTCTGGAAAGCCTCACACAGTCCTTCTAGGGAAAATTCCAGCTGAGGCAGACCTCTGACCAATTCTCTTTTGATAAGAGAATTCATTGTTTTGAAATTGAGATGGGAAAGTCTCTTGTGCCATAGCCAACTTTCATCTGACGATGCCTTTGAATATAAACAATTGACTTCAGGATTGCTTCCAGAGTTCATGTCACCTACGAACAGATTTCCTTTCCGAATTCCCATCAAGGAGGGTTTTTCATTTTTCTTGTGCAGAATCTGATACTTCAGCTTGTCGAATAAAACATTGTAGCCGTTGTCACATAACTGACTAATGCTAAGCAGATTGTGTTCAAGTCCTTGCACAACATACACATTTTCAATGATAACATTTCCAGCTAGCAAACATCCATATCCCTCAGTTAAACCTTTGCTGTTATCTCCAAAGGTAACCACTGGGCCAGCTTTCTCAACCACATTTGATAGCAGGGCTCTATCTCCGGTCATATGTCTTGACGATCCGCTGTCAAGAATCCACACTACCGGTTGTACCTGTTTAATGCCCTGTAGTACAAATGGATTAGACCTTCTTCGGAACCCAAGCTTAGTTGGGTCCGGCATACTTGTAAAAATGGCCTTTATCCGGCAAAACAACATTCTTAACTTTAATGTTCTCAACTTTCTCAATGACTGGACATTTGACCTTGTAAACAGCCTTGACAAATTTCTGTTTAGGCTTAGGCAAAATGTTTCCTTTCTAGCTTTAGGAGGACTAGCAGTCTTAGACCTATCATGTTTCCTATTATTCACATGCTGACGAGGAGTAGTCTTATCATTAGAAACATGCTTACCATTAAAATAAGCATACATCAAATTAAAAGCACAAGACATACAATCAGGAACACCACATGCTTTATGAGAGGGATTAACAACAGGCAACTTATGCATGGTAAACATGGCATTTTTGTTATCCAACTCATGTGTGTCTGAGTTAGTCTCAGTTGCTTTCACAACTTTGACTGGAACCTTTGACACACTTGACTTGGAAACAACTTTCTCATTAGCAAGATCTTCAGCACAGATTTCTTCTTGAATAATAAATGACGTTTCATCAAATGGTTCAGCAATTGATTTTTTATAGAGGGGTTCATCAACACCCTTAAGCACATGTGGTACTTCCCTACCTTTAGCACATACATGAGGAGGGGAGTTTATGCCTAATTCTCCAATAACAACATTATAATCATAACCTACTCCAGATGTTTGATTAATAGCTTGCTTATTGTAGAACTCTTTAGCCTTAGAGCAAGAATTAAAGTAAGCTTTGACCTTAGTCTCAAGACCGGTGATCTTGTCTTTGAGAATAGTTTCGAGTTGTCTATAACAGTCAACTCTATTCTCTAGAAAAGATACTTGTTCTTTTAATTTATCTTGATTAATGTGCACAAGTCTTAATTCATTGACCTCTTTCTCAAGGTCTTTGATTTATTGATTTAACATTTCATTATCACGACGAGCACAATCTAAGGAACCTCCTAGATGATAAACTAATTCAACATCAGTAAATTTTACCTCTTTTCTTGACGATGAGGTGTTTGCATCACTAGCCATGAGAGCAAGATTCCCAACTTCTTCATCTTCACTGTCAGTATCATCCCAGCTTCTTCCCTTTGCCAGGTAAGCCCTTTCAGATTTACTCTTTTGATTAGAATCATAAGAGTTCTTCCTAAATTGTTTTGGCTTCCTGCATTCTGTGGCAAAGTGTCCCAACTCATTGCAGTTAAAGCATCGAATGGTGCTTCGATCAACCATCCCTGTTTTGTACCCACCACTGCTGGTGTTAGAGGATGAAGATCCACATTTCTGGAATCTGTTGTAGTTGGACTTGTACTTGAACTTGGGATTCCTCTTGAATCTGACATTGGAGAATCTCTTGACAATCAGGGCCATTGACTCATCTTCCAATTGCTCCAGTTCTTCCAAGGAATAAAAATCATCTCCTAATTGATTTGTAGTAGGAGGATCAAATTCTGCTACTATCACATTTTCTTCAGCCTTGGAAGACTGTACCATTCTTTCTGACTGTTGAGATTGTTGTTGTTGTGGTTGTTGTTGTTGTTCTTCAGCTACTAGAGCAGTAGACGTGCTGACCACTCTTCCTTTCCGGTAGACTTCCTTCTGCTGCATCTGCTCCAACTCATAGGTCTTTAACACACCATAGAGCCTTTCCAAAGAAATCTCACTCAGATCTCTTGCTTCTCTTATGGCAGTGATTCTATGTTCGAGATGAGTTGGCAGTGTTAAAAGGAACTTTTTGTTGACCTCCCTGATTGAATAGTATTTACCATTAATGTTCAGGTTGTTGATCAATGCATTGTACCTCTCAAACACTTCAGTGATTCCTTCTCCTGGATTGGATTTAAAGTATTCATACTCAGAGGTTAGGATTTCTAACTTGTTCTCCCTAACTTCCTCTGTGCCTTCATTAATCACCTCAATAGTTTCCCAGATGTGTTTGGAATCTTTACAGTTCATCACATGTCTATTCATCAAGGGATCAAGGGAATCTACTAAAATTAATTGAAGTCTAGCATCCAGGGAGGCTTTTTCTTTTTCAGCAGGAGAAAAATCCTCAGGATCTTTTACATAAGTTCTAGCTTTGGTAATCACCACATCATGTTCTATTACCTATGGTTCAATAACCACCAGAATTTTTGGATCCTTCTTTAACACTTGCAGATATTTGGGATTTGCAACTTGTAAAAACAATAGCATCTTCTTCTTCCACATAATATAATTTTCTTTATCGAATAGTGGAATTTTAACGGTTCCAAGTTCTTATATAGACATGATGATTTTTTTTTTGAGTAAATAAAAATTCAAGGAGTGAAAGAATCACAAAAATCTAAGATCTTGATTTGTTCGTTAATCAGAAGGCTCTGATAACAATTGTTAGGTCTCAATATATTTGTAGAAGGGGGGTTGAATACAAACAATACCGTTTAATCGAATAAAATGTGGAATAAAAAAGGTGTAACAAAATTCAAGTTAAATAAAACTATTATTAAACTTGAAAGGTGTTACAACAACGGTATCGTTTACAAGGGATTAATCTCAAATAAATTATTCCAAATCTAGAATAAATTCGACATGAACTTTTTCTATTTTTGTAATAAAAAGGATCAAATGCTAAATGCAATTTGAGATTAAGTTCTAGGGATTTTGATCCGCTAGATAGTTACACAAGAACAAGAAAAGGATTTCTAGTGGATTAGATTTAACAATAAATACTAGAAATAAATGATCTGTGAATATGCAATAAGTTCTCTGCTGTTTTTCTCTGTTCTGTGTTCTTCTGTATTTGATATTCAATGCACTGCTTCTGTTAAAAATCAGCTTCAGTTCTTTTATATTAAATCAATCCTTGATTTAACTGGCAAGACAATCCTTTTAGCTTAGCATGACAATCCTTTTAACTGGTAGGACTTTCGGTAGGACTATCTATTGAGCTGATAGAACTTTCGGCAAGACAATCTAAATGAACTAGCATGACTTTCGGTATGACTATTGATTGTCATACCGATTGTCTTGCTAATAGAAAAGATAGTCTTGCTGGATTAAAACAGATTTTAATCAAATAATAATTATAAATTAATTAATCAATTAATTCAATTAATCAATAAATTAATCTTTGTTGATTTAATTTATTCTCTTAATTAAATTATATGACTTAATTAATTAATAGAGAATTAATACTAATCTTGAGCAGCAACCATTCTTCTGAAAATCTTCTGAAAATCACTGTCAATTATGAATCAATTCCACCACTTCAATGTTGACACTCGATGTACTGTCTGGTTCATGAGTGACTAACTTCCGTGACATTTCTTCATGCCTTGACTTTGATACTCTTGATTTTCTTCAGACTAAATCCTTGTAATTAATTGATACCCTGACGAGATCTCTGTCACTTGATTAAATCCACAATCTTGATTTATATCACTGAGGCTTGATCAATTTCTTGAGCTTCTTCCAGTGAATTAAGTCCTCAAGTCTGTAGACGAACAATGTTACTTAATCCTTTGACATATGTTACTATGAGAGATCTCTCTGACGATAGAACCACTATTTACTTGTTACATCCTTATTTGAGTTGAGTTAAATCCTTGAATAAACAAATAGGCTATTACATATGCCTTTCAGATATTTACACTCTGAAGAAACCAGTCAGTATTTGTGTGAAGAATCACAGAAATAGTCATTCACTTTTTGAGTACAGAAGCCATGTTCTAATGACCGTTAAATTCTGATAATAGTCAAATTCTGATGCAAATCCTGATGAAAACTTTGATGCTTACGTGGTATTATTTAATTACTTGACTTATTTTTAGTATTTACTGTAATGGTTATATTTTGTCAGAAAATAATTAAGTGAGATAAAAATAGTGATAATCATTTGGTTAATGGGTTGCCTGTGTGTTTTGGTAACAACATGTGAGCAATAATTACTGCACGTTTACCGTGCCCACTCATTACTGTTTTAACTGTTTCCATGTTGCCAGGTGTAAAAAGTCTATTCTGCTTCACAAAAAAATAGCCATTGTCACATGGAGTGTATAAATAAGAGAGTTAAAAGATTTTACAATCTTTTACCTACTATTCTTATTTTCTAATCTCTTTTATTCTCTCTCACTCTCTAATATTCTCTGAAGCTATTTCTTACAGGCTTTTTATCAAACACCTTTCGTACACACAACCTTTCACTTAATTTCTTATAGAAATGGCACCCAAGGACATCATCTTTAATGGAGCCAAGTTCGTCCCCAATAACTACATGGCTATTCTCAACAAGGATGATGCTCCATCAGATCTTCATTTTATTCAATATTTTATGGAAAACAGTGAGATTGGGTATGCTCTGACCCAACCACAATTACTCTCAGGAACACAAATACTGGAGTTTTGGAGAACTGGGGTATATGATGATGGTGGTGAAGCTGGGTCCCCAAGTATTATTTTCACAACAGGGGAAGATGAGCATCTAGTTAACTTTTCAACTGTTCGACAAGCTCTACACTTGCCAGAAAATTGCACTTTCAATGCTCAGATTGAGGAGCCACTTCTACAGGGTATGATGGCCAATCTTGGCTATGAGAAAAGTCTATCCAAGCTGGGACATCTAAAGAGGCCATACATCAGAAAGGAGTGGAGCTACTTCTTTGACTGCATCACCAGAGCTTTTGGCAACAAATGCTCCAACTTTGATGCCATTCCCATTCTGAGTCAGCAAATAGGGTATGCACTTCTAAATCAAACTCACTTTGATTATGCTACTGCTATTTTGGGTTTTATTGGGGATAGGAAGAATGAGGACCCAAATACTATTTACTTTGCTAGATTTTGTCAAATCATTTACAGTTTTTGTTGTCCTAATGAGACCCAAAACTTTAGTGAGACAATTCAACCTTTTAAACTTGCTAAAAGGGCCTTTACAGACTTGTAATCTACTGATAATAAGAAAGAGATACTAAGACCCCTTCAAATTCCTACATCAGTAAAATAGTTCTTAGTAAACTCTGACCCCAACACATACACACCCAAATTTCCTGAAGTTGCACCCTCTCAACCTCCATCAACACAACCTACCAATACTCAACCAGCTCCTTCCAACACTCAATCACAGCCTACCATCAGAACCTACTTCCAACCAGCACAATCTTCTCAACCACAACCATTAGCACCTACTACCAAACCAACCTCTGGTACTTCCCAAAAGGTGCCAGTTGTAAAATCTTTAAGAGCAAAATTTGTTCCTCAATCTCCTCCAAGAAGAAGAAGAAAGATAATTCTGAGGGATAAATCAGATAAAGATGAGCAAGTCCAGGTTCATGCATCAGAACCTGTGATAGTAGAAGCTGAAAAAGAAATTTTTCAGAAGGAGGTAACAGCTGAAGAGGTAACTCCTCAGAAACAGACTGAAGTTGAGGGTTCTGAAATTTTAAAAAGGAAAAGAACTTTAAGTTCTGATGTTGTTCAAGCAACTCCTCCATCATCCAGAAGATCAAAGAAGAAGAGAGCAGGTGTGATAATTACACAAGCTCAATATGAAGAAGCTGAGGAAGGGGATCAGGAATCTCTGATCTCATCAGAACCAATAGTGATTGAAGCTTTGCCACCTCCACCTCAAGCTAAAGACAGTGCTCCAGACACAGTGATCACACCTCTTATCTCTCCAATCAGAGAAACAGCTACAGTTGAAGATTCAGGATAAAGTCCTGAAATTGACATTTATAGGCTGCACATTCCATCTGTCTTGTTTCTAGAAGCACCAGAAGGACAAGTGACAACTCCACATATTTCTCCATTAAATGCTGAAGTTCCAACTACTCCAATTCTGGATGTGGAAATAGATGAAGTTGTACCAGAATCTCCTACAGCCACACACACTCTTTTGTTGTCAAAAGATGATGAGTTTCTAGCAAGTTCTGGAGAGTCAGCTCCAATAAATACTCCAGCTCAAATTCTTGGCAAGGAGGCACTACTTAAAAAGTTTGTTGAAGAAGATGCTCTTGTTCCTTGGGAAGAAACTCACAGAGGAGTTGAATGGACCAAGAAGTGGAATGAATCTGACTTCATTCCAAGCTCAAAAGTTCTGTTAGATCATCTTGCAAAAGCTGATGAGTTGTTGAAACACTCTGACTTCAAAGCTCAACTTAAAGTCACAGCTCTCAGTACTAAAAGTCTTCAAGGTCAACACTCCATTACTAATGCCAAGGTTGATAAACTACAGGAAAATGTTGATAAGCTGGACCTGATGCTCAAGCTAGAAAAAAACAGGTTTATCAGACCTATTCATGAAAAAGTAGAGGCTATTGAGAAAGTTCAAGAAAAGCAACAGGGCCAACTGAATGAGGTCATGCATAATCAAGCCTCTCAACAAGCACAACTCAATGAAATCCAATCTTCTGTGGAACTACTTCTTTCACTACTCCTGCCAGATGATGCCAAAAATGGGGAGAAGTTAGTTAAGTCCAAATGCTCTACTATTCAAACATTGAAGAAGAAGGATGATAAAGAAGATGACCAGGGAAACCCTAGAAAGGGCAAAGGTCAAGGTCAAGGGCAAAGCAACAAAGTTTCTTCAAAGAAACTAATTTCTGATTCTATCAAATCTTCTACACAGAAGAATTCAAGTTCTGAAGCTGTAAATGCTCAAGCTCTGATAGCAAGTTCTGATAATCAAAATCTGATAGCAAGTTCTGATAATCAAAATCTGATATCAAGTTCTGATATTCTTATTCAGTCTGGAAGTCAAGACTCTGAGAAGTTTTTACAAACTCCGAAACTTAAGGGAAGGGAGACTACTTTCTACTATAAAGATCCCAAGATTCAGACACTTGATGAAGAAATTGCTAGAAGATTATTTCTCAAGCATAATCCTGGAATGGATTTAGAGACTCTAAAGGAGGAAGAAACTATATTTGCAGCTGAGAAGACAAATCTTAAATCTAAAGCTTCTAATGCAAAGAAACCTCCAAGGCCTAAGGCAAAAGGCATTGTGATCAAGGAAAGGTCAACTTCTGAGGTTTAAAAGCCCAAGACAAGATCACAAGTTCAAATTGATCCTAAGGCAAAAAGGAAAGGAAATATTGATGAACCAACAAAGAAACAGGAGATGAAGATTCCTCAAATCCTGATGGATCTTGTGTGCAAACTGGTTCAGATTTTTGATGATACAGATGTTGAAGATGGAACTGTTGAAACTCTAAAAAGAAGAAAGATAACAGAAGAATCTAAGGCAACCTCTGACATAGCTCAATTTGTTCAGAGTGAAGAACAGCAAGCTACAGAAGAGTCATCAAATCCTGATCAAGTCATCAAGACATCAACCTCTAATAGAGCTCAAGTTGATTTGATCAAGATGACAGTTACTGATAAGAAGAAACTCCTATAGAAAAATGTTAAACCATCAGATCCTAAGAAAAGTCAACTGCTATCTGATTTCATGACTGTTGGATTGAAAGCCAGAGGAGCAAGAGACAGAGCTGGATTAGGTTCTGAAATGCCAAGATCAAAACAGGAGTTGAGGTACTTACCAGAGATCCATTCTTATTAACTGACAAACCACTTGAGGAAGTTACACAGAAACACATTGACAAGGTTATATATGTTCAAGTGGTACTGGATGCTCATGATAAGAGTAATGTCAAAGAAAAGCTGATTCTATTTCTTGAAGATGGAAGAACATACAGAATGTCAGAATCAGATGTGCTGAACAAATCTCTGAAATAACTTTAATTCGTTCATTATCTTTTGGAGATAAAGTCTGAGATTACCAGAAGATGGTCAAATTTTATCATGAAGACTATAAAGGATAAAGCCAGAATTTCTGGATCAAGGGTTGCAGAATTTGTTCCAAATATAGTTGAAGATGATGGAAGTGAAATTCTAATGAAGAAAAATTCTGCTAAGCTAGAAGTTATTCTGAAAGAGAAATGTATGTGTTATAATGAAGACTCATCTCACCCAAGGGTAATCAGACTTGGTGATGGATTAGAAAGAAATCACATCTCAGCACTTAGAACTGCAATTTACCAGATTGGAAGTCAAGATGAAGAAATGAAGCAAGTCAAGGCTATATTAGCTCAAGTCCTGAGAAATGCAGAAGAAAAGCTGATATCAAACTTTGTCAAGAATCAATTTGGATTCAGATTGACTCAGTAAAATTGGTAAAAAGCTGCAAGGACGGTAAGTTGTAGTTAGTTGTTTAAATAAACTCTCATTGTATTTGTACTTAAATGTTTTTGACATCATCAAATCTATTAACTTGTATATTTTTCATAATTTACAAGGGTTGGGGAGATTGTTAGTGTTAGATATATTTGTGATGTCATGTCTAATGATGATTTGTGTTTAGTTTTTAGATCTTACCTAACAGGATAAATCAGGACTTAACTGGAAATCAGTACTTATACTGAAGTCAGAACTTAAGATATCAGAACTTAAGTTGTCAGAACTTAAGTTATCAGAAGACATTTATCTAGAGATAATATCAGGACGTAAGGAGACTTTCAGATAAGGAAGGCGGTTGATTGAAAGGAAAGAAGATCAAGACTAAAACAAGAAGAGATATGCATGAAGAAGAATTCTATGAAGAATAGAATACTTGGAAGAAAAGATAACTAATTGATATATTTTAGGATGCAAAACCATATTCGATATCAATTAGAAGTTTATCTTATAACTGTGTGTTTGTATAAACACAGCATAGGGTTTACACTATAAGTGTTATCAAATTCGAGAATATTATTCATTGTAACCCTAGCAGCTCTCGTGATATTTGTTCATTACTGAGAGAAAATGGTTCCATTATAATACTGTTTTATTAATAAGATTATTCTGTGTTTTATACTTGTGTTCTTAATTCGATTTGATTGTGTTAGACACTATATTCAACCCCCTTCTACAGTGTGTGTGACCTAACAAGTGGTATCAGAGCAATCTGTTAACATACATACAGTAAAGATCCAAAAACAATCATGTCTGAAGAAACACAAACTCCAACCAAGCCCACCAAAATTGAAGAAACTCCAAAGACTCAAATCCATAATCGATATGAGACTATTAGGGTTCCCATACTGAAACCTTCTGAGTATCCCATATGGAAGGTGAAGATGTCTATGTTTCTGGAAGCTACAGATCCAGAATACCTTGACAGAATTAATGAAGGACCACATAAGCCAACCAAGCTCTCTGTTGTAGTTGCAGATCAGCCAGCACAGACTGTACCAAAGGAGAAAAATGAATATACAGCTGAAGATATCTCATATATTGCAAAGGATGCAAAGGTAAGACATTTGCTGCATAGTGCCATTGATAATGTCATGTCAAACAGGGTAATTAACTGCAAGACTGCAAAGGAGATATGGGATGCCTTGGAGACAAGATGCCAGGGAACTGATTCAATTAAGAAGAACAGGAGGACTATACTCACTCAAGAGTATGAGCACTTTGACTCAAAACCTGATGAGTCATTAACTGGTTTATATGATAGATTTGTCAAACTCTTAAATGATCTGTCACTGGTGGAAAATGAATATGATCTTGAAGATACTAATCTTACATTCCTTTTAGCTCTTCCTGAAAGTTGGGATTTGAAGGCAACTACTATAAGAGACAACTATGCTCTTGATAAAATTTATGGTATGCTCAAAACTCATCAACTTGAGATGGATCAAAGAAGCAAGAGGCATGGGAGAAAGCCAAGGACAGTTGCTCTTAAGGCTGAGGAGGAATCCCCTAAAGTGGCTGTCTCAAAGAAAGGCAAAGGAAAGGCTCTCATCACAAAGTCTGATACTGAGTCATCTAGTTCTGATAGTGATGAGGATTGAGAAACTAAAATTCTATCTGAGATGGATGCTGATGAAGATATGATGAAATTGTGTGCTCTTATGGTGAAGGCTATCACAAAGATAGCTTACAGGAAATTTAGAAGGGGAAAGAAGTTTTCCAGGAAAAATGGAAGTTCTGATAAGAAGGGATTCGGAAAATCTGAAGGCAAAGCTGGAAAGTCTAACAGAGGAGATTACTCAAATGTTAAATGCTACAATTGTGGTGTGAAAGGCCACATATCTTCTGACTGCAAGAAAGGAAAAGGTGGCAAAGGCAAGGCATTTGTCACAAAGAAGAAAAGCTGGACAGACACTTCAGATTATGAAAGTGAGGTAAACTATGCTTTGATGGCAAATGATGATAGCAATTCTGAAGCTGCTGAGTTAAAGGTACCTCAAACAACTTATGCTTTTCATACTGATGATATTACTGAGTTGAGAAGATATCTTAAAACCATGTTCATTAGTTATAGAGATCAGAATTTAACATGTGATAGGTTAACTTCTGAAAATCTGGCTTTTAAGAAAAGGAATGACTATTTAGAAAAGGAGTTAGTTATGTTCCATCAAACTCAAAAAGAAAGAGATGATGCTTTTTATGTTAGAGATGAAGTGTTAAAATTGAATCAATCTCTAAAAACTGAGTTAGAAAAGAAAAGAGAGATTATCGGGACTTGGACTAACTCTGGAAGAACAACTCAGAATTTGTTAAGTAGTGGAAACTGGAAAGAGGACTTAGGTTATGGAGATGATAAGAATAATAAAGGAACTATAGAAATTGAGCCTATAATTGTTAAACAAAAGCCAAAGGTAAATCCTGTTAAGTTTGTAGCTGTAAAGTCTGATATTGATAAATCAGAAGTTAAAGAGAAATTAACTTCTGCAAACCAAAACATGATAAGACAATTGAAGTTAACATATGCTTAATGACAAAGAAGCAGCTTAAGTATAAGCTGAAAGAGATTAAGAATGTAAACAAGGTAAAGCCACCTAGGAAAAATAGGAATGGAAAGGAAGGTGTAAATAAAAGCAAAAAATTTATGCCTGTTCCTAATGCTCCTAGAAAGAAATGCTATAACTGTGGAAATTCTAACCATCTGGCTTTTTTTTGCAGGAAGAATAAGAATATAAACTCCTCCCCTTCTAAGTCAAGAGTTAAGAGTCAGTATGTTCGGTTTAAGCCACAAAATCCTTGTTTTCATTTTGGTAGTTTATGGCATTCCATTTATACTTGTAAGGAATATCATAGTTTGTACTATAATTATTATCAAATAAAACCTTCTTTAAATAAAGTTAGCATTATTCCTTCTAGTGTAAGTTCTGATGCAAAGTCTGATACTGTAAATTCTGATAAGAAAAATGTTGACATAAACTATGATGTTAAATCCGCTGTGAATGTTAACAAACTTAATAAGGCCAAAGGATCCAAGCAAGTCTGGGTCCTTAAAACTAATCATTAGTGGTCTTTGTGATTGCAAGGCAACAGGAAGAACATCATAGTTCTTGATAGTGGATGTTCAGGACATATGACTGGAAACAAAGCCCTGCTATCAGACTTTGTGGAGAAAGCTGGCCCAGGAGTTTCTTATGGAGATGGAAACATGGGAAAAACTCTGGGATATGGCAATATCAATCTTGGGAATGTCATTATTGAAAAAGTAGCTCTAGTCTCAGGACTTAAACACAATCTGCTAAGTGTTAGTCAAATCTGTGACATAGGTTATCATGTGAATTTCTTTGAAGAACACTGTGAAGTTGTAAGCAAATCTACAGGCAAAGTTGTTCTAAAAGGATACATGCATGGTAACATTTATGAAGCCAAGCTTTCAACAAGTTCTGATGGTTCTCCAATATGCCTGTTAAGTAGAGCATCAATTGAAGAAAGCTGGGATTGGCACAAGAAACTCTCTCATTTAAATTTCAGCAATATAAATGAACTAGTCAAGAAAGATCTTGTGAGAGGACTGCCAAAATCAGTATTTGTTCCTGATGGACTTTGTGATTCCTGTCAAAAGGCAAAATAAAGAAAATATTCATTCAAGAGCAAAACTGAATCTTCAATTCTTGAGCCTTATCACCTAATACATGTTGATCTATTTGGTCCAGTGAATGTCATGTCTATTGCAAAGAAGAAATATACTATGGTCATAGTAGATGAGTTTACCAGATACACATGGGTGTATTTCTTGCACACAAAAGTGAAACTTCATATATTTTGATTGATCATGTCAA
Organism: Apium graveolens; assembly: GCF_009905375.1. Classification (NCBI taxonomy): domain Eukaryota; kingdom Viridiplantae; phylum Streptophyta; class Magnoliopsida; order Apiales; family Apiaceae; genus Apium; species Apium graveolens. Next base: position 144,953,009 of record NC_133651.1, on the reverse strand, counting down.
ACAACTGGATAAATTGGTTAAAGACTCTGTGAAAATCATAAGAAGTGATAATGGCACTGAGTTCAAGAATTTGATTATGGAAGAGTTCTGCAAAGACCATGGAATCAAGCATGAATTTTCTACTCCTGGAACTCCACAGCAAAATGGAGTTGTTGAAAGAAAGAATAGAACTCTTATTGAAGCTGCACGAACTATGCTTGATGAAGCAAAGTTACCAACCTATTTTTGGGCTGAAGCTGTGCAGACTGCTTGTTTTACTCAGAATGCAACACTTATCAACAAGCATGGAAAGACACCATATGAGATGGCGCAGAAAAAGAAGCCAAATCTGAAGTATTTTCATGTATTTGGATACAAGTTTTTTGTTCTTAAGACTCATCCTGAACAGCTATCCAAATTTGATCTAAAAGCTGATGAAGAGATTTTTTGTTGGATATCCACTTTCCACAAAAGCCTTCAGAGTCTACAATTTAAGAACAAGGGTTGTCATGGAATCTATCAATGTCTCTTTTGATGATAAGAAGATTACAGGACTTGAAGATTTCAATGAATATGATCAGCTGAGATTTGAAATTGAAGTTTTAAATTCTAATTCTCTAAATCTTGACAGTCTAAATCCTGATAGTCTAAATCCTGATACTGCAAACTCTGATGAGTTAAACTCTAATTTTACTGAAACTGTGGTAACTATGCCAAGGGAAAATGCACCTGTACAGGGGGAGCATATTGAAAATATAACCACTTCTCAAGAAGCATCAGCATCTAGAACAGGCTCTTCAAGTTCTGATTCATCAAGTTCTGATGGGCCAAGTTCTGATAATTCTGGAAACTCAAATTTTGAAGGATCCAACTCAGAGAGCATTATTTCAGGGGGAGCATTAGAATATGTTGATGGAGACAACATGGATCATGGGGGAGCATCCAGTTCTAGAGATTATCTTCCATCTGCAAGGATGTGGACTAAAGCACATACACCTGACTTGATTATTGGAGATCTCGAAGCAGGTATAAGAACTAGAATAGCAACATCAAATGAATGTCTCTATCACTCTTTTCTTTCTCATACTGAACCAAAGAAAGTGGAAGAAGCTCTTCAAGATGCTGATTGGGTGCAAGCAATGCAGGAAGAGTTAAATGAATTTGAAAGAAATAAAGTCTAGACCCTAGTGCCAAGACAGTCAAGATATCAAATGAGTATGATGGGAGAACTTAGGTATTTTATGGGCCTTCAAATCAAGCAGAATGAAGAAGGAACTTTTATTTGTCAATCTAAGTATACCAGAAATTTGTTGAAGAACTTTGGAATGCAAGACTGTTCAAGTGCATCCACTCATATGTCCACTGTAACAAAATTGGATAAGGATACTGGTATATATATAGATATTACTGATTATAGAGGTATGATTGGCTCATTACTCTATCTAACTGCAAGTAGACCTGAAATCATGTATGCTACTTGTCTTTGTGCAAAATTTCAAACAGATCCAAGAGAACCTCACTTAACAGCTGTAAAAAGAATTTTCAAGTACCTTAAGGGTACAGCTGATCTAGGATTGTGGTATCCTAGAGAATCAGACTTTAAGCTAATAGGTTACTTAGATGCAGATTTTGCAGGATGCAAAATTGACAGGAAAAGCACAAGTGGAAGCTGCCAATTTCATGGAGGCAGATTGGTTTCTTGGTTTAGCAAGAAACAAAAGTCAATTTCCACATCAACTGTAGAAGCAGAATACATTGCTGCAGGAAGCTGTTGTGCACAGATTCTTTGGATGAAGAATCAGTTACTGGATTATGGGTTAACATATTCTAAAATCCCTATTTACTATGATAATCAAAGTGCTATTGCTATGACAGGTAATCCAGTTCAACACTCAATGACAAAGCACATCAGCATTAGGTACCACTTCATAAGGGAACATGTGATGGAGGATACGGTGGAATTGCACTTTGTTCCTACAGATCAACAACTAGCAGATATCTTCACAAAACCACTATGTGAAGGTACTTTTACAAGATTGGTAAATGAACTTGGAATGGTTTCAGGTTCTTTCTCTAAATCTGTTTAGTTTATGTTCTGATACATCAGACTTTATGAACAGTATTTACAGATATTACTCTCTTTATGCAATCTGTGCTTAAATTGAAATTTACCTAAGTGCTAATTGTTGTCTGATGTGAATTTCTAAACTCTGATAGTGATATGAATGTTTCTGTGACTATTCAATCCAATGAGGATAAATGTGCTTGATGCTGACCTAGTAGTCTTGAATATACTAAAGATCCCATGTTTGAAGTAATTGTTTATGTGGAAATTTTTAACACAAGCAAATTCTGATATTGAACTTGGTTAGGTTTACTTTGTGTATCTTATTACTAAGTCAAAAACTAGAATAGTGCTTCTTATCTGTCAAGTTCTGATGTTGGTAAATCTTATGGATGTAGTAAGTGCTGATAAACCTCACTTATCAAAAGAAAAAAAATAATAAAAATAAAAATAAAAATCAGGTACTCCTTTGAGATCTAGATAAAAATATATGTGGAAGGGAAGACCCAAGTGCAATGCTGGTATTAAGTAATATGCATTAGAAAAGCAAAATAAATTTTCTTGGTGACTTTTCACATTCTCTGATTACTGGAGAAATACTCTGATAATAGAATAAATTCTGATAAGCAGTTGTGACTCACTTACACTGAGAAGCCACTGTAAAAAGGAATTTCAAAAGATGCATAAAATGAGCACAAAACAGTTGAGGTGGACTTATGCATGAACTCATTCTGTAGTGGACTTCAGACTAATGACAGATTTTGAGCAAAGGTCTGAGTTATGCCTTATTTCTAAGATGTACTGAAGTGAATCAGACTTTACTCTTTGTATGATATTTAGCTTAATGTACACACTTACACTCTATATGAATGATGAAAATTACTGTGGTGATCAATGTTGGTTTTAGATGAACAGTTTAAGTGTCAGTTGCATAAATTCTGAGGACAAGTTCTGATGGAAGTTCTGTTATAACCATATCAGTATTTGTGTGATGAATTACAGAAATAAACATTCACTCTTTGAGTTAAGATGCCATATTCTGATGACTTTTAAATTCTGATAATAATCAAGTTCTGATGCTGACGTGGCAGTATTTATTCACTTGGTTTTCTTTTAAGCCAATACTTGAACAGTTATATTTTTTTTTTCAGAATATTGGACTATGTGAGATAAAGCAGTAATAATCATTTATTTAATGGGAACAGTTTCTTTTTGAAAAACTGAACATGCAAAATAATCATTACTTATTTACCGTGCCCATTAACTTTTGTCTTAACTGCTGCATGGCTGACAGGTGTAAGGTCTGTTCCACTTCTCAATAATTGTTGTCACGTGGGTTGTCTAAGTAAAAGAGATAAAAGATTTTCAAATCTTTTATTCACATTTCTATTCTATTCAATCTCTTTCTTTTTCTTATTCTCTCACATTTTCTGACGGTTTTCTTTACAAATATTTTCTCAAACACCTTTCAGGCACTCTAACTTCTCACTTATTTCTGATGGCGCCCAAGGATTTAATTGTTGATGGAGCCAAGTTTGTACCAAATAACTATGCTGCAATCTTGAATAAGGCTGAAGCTCCATCAGATCTGCACTTTGTGCAAGATTTCTTAGCTAATAGTGAGATTGGGTACGCTTTGACCCAACCTCAATCTATTTCAAGCAAACAAGTGCTGACTTTTTGGCGAACTGGGCTTTTTGATAATGGTGGTGCTGCTGGTTCACCAAGCATAATTTTCACATCAGGAGATGTCGAGCATGTGGTTACTCCAGGAGTAGTTCGTAAAGCTCTCCACTTACCTGAAGGTTGTACATTCTCAATAGTGGAGGATCCTATTTTGCAGCAGCTTATGGCCAGTCTGGGCTATGAGAAAAGTTTGGGAAAGCTGGGTCAACTGAAAAGATCAAATATCAGAAAAGAATGGAGCTTTTTCTTTGACAGTATCACCAAGGCATTCGCCAATAAATGCTCCAATTTTGATGCTATTCCCATCACGAGTCAGCAAATCGGGGTATGCCCTTATCAATCAAACTCATTTTGATTTTGCAAGTGTTGTGCTAAGTTTTATAGGGGATAGGATGACAGAGGATAGGAATGTATTATACTTTTCTTGATTTTGTCAGCTTATATATACTTATTGTTGTGCTGATGAACCCCAACCAGCCAGTGATTTAATTTTACCCTTTAAGCTTGCAAAAAGAGCCTTTAATGATTTGTTAAATGCTAACAATAAGAAACAAGTGCTGAGACCCTTACAGATTCCTCAGTCAATAAAACAAATCTTGGTAAATGTTGATCCACAAACTTATACATCTGTCTATCCGGATGTTCAACCCACCAACTCATCACAACCAACACAACAGCCATCAGAACATACCATCTCTCACCAACCTCAAACACAACCACAACATTCAGCACATCCAGTGAATCCTTCATCTTCAAAACCCAAGAGGACACAGACTGTGCCTCAGTCTCAGCAGAAGAGAAGGAGAATTATTCTGAGAGATAAGTCAGATACTGAGGAACAGGTTCCACTATCAGAACCTGTTATTGTAGAAGCTGAGAAGATCTCTTCTCAGAAAGATACTGAAACTGGGAGTTCTAGGCCCCTCAAAAGGCTTATAAAGCTAAATACTGATGATGAAGCTCCCAAATCTCAACTTCAGCAAAGAGACTTAAAAAGCAAAGAGCCAGGAGGGCTGTCAGTGAATCATCACACTCTGAAGAAGTTCTGGAAGTAGCAGCTAAGAAAGGGGGTCAGGAATCTCTGATCTCAACAAAACCTATAGTAATTGAATTACTTCCCACAGCTGAATCAGACTTTACTCAAGCTAAAAAGTCTCCTATTCAAGAGCAATAGGAAATTCCAGAGCAAGTGCCTACACCTCATGTGTCTCCTATCATTAATCCAGTACATGCTGAAGACTCAGGTACAAGTGCTGAAATAGACATACATAACTTGGTTGTGCCTGAGGTTCTGTACTTGGAAGCTCCACTAACTCAACTCACTCCACCAATAACACCAATTTTGGATGCTAATTTCAATGCAGATATTCCAACAACATCAGTGCTGAATCTAGATGATGAAGATCAGATTGTAGGTGGGCATCAAAATTTGGATGTTGATCAGAACTTAGTTGCATATCAAAATTTAGAGGATGATGTTGAAACCTCTATAGCCTCACATACTGTTATTCTATCAGAGGATGCTGATACTGCAGGCTCTGTAAGCTCTGATGCTGATAATGCTAAAATTACTGGTGAAACTGCTATAAATATAGATGCTGATGCAGCTAGTCCATCTGGACATGCACCTCAACAAGCTCCATGGAAAGCTGATCTAATCAAAAAGTTTGTTAGAGAGGATACACCAGTACCTTGGAGTGAAACTCCTAGAGGAAAGGAGTGGAATAAGGAGTGGAACACAGTTGATTTTGTTCCAACTCAGAACATACTTGCTGAGAACCTGGTAAGCTGATAAAATGCTGATAAATGATGATTTCAAGGCACAGTTGAGAGTTACTGCATTGAGTACTAGGCACCTTCAAGGTCAACACTCAATAACTCATGACAAGGTGAACAAAATTCAAGAATCACTGATCCAGCAAGATATGAATGTAAAATTGGAAAAGAACAGATTTTTTAAGCCAGCCTTTGACCGAATTGGGTATATTGAAAAGACTCAGGAGAAGCAACAAGATCAGATTTCTGAAATTCTAAAGAATCAAGCTTCTTAGCAAACTCAACTCAATGAGATCCAATCCTCAGTGGAATTGCTTGTCTCTCTTCTTCTACCTGCTGATGCCAAAAAGGGGGAGAAAGTGATTAAGTCCAAATGTAAATCTATTCAACCACTGAAGGGTAAGGATGATGGAAATGATAACCAGGGAAACTCTGAAAAGGGTCGAGGTCATGGTCAAGGTTCTTCATCAAGGACAGCTGAAACCTCTATACAGAGATCAAACTCTGACGCCGATAGAAGAATAAGTTCTGGTAAACAAGTTCTGACAAAGCCTGATGTTCCTACATAGGGTGAAAGTCAAGAGTTTATGCAGAAACTGAAGCTCAAGGGGAAGGAAACAATAGTTTACTATCAAGACCCTAAGTTACAGAAGCTGGATGAAGAAATTTCAAAGAGATTATTTCTTAAAGAAAATCCAGGAATGGACTTTGAAAGTGTAAAGGAAGAATAAGCCAGACTTAAAGCAGAAAATGTCAAATCCAAGTCTAAAGCTTCTATTGTTGAAAAGAAACTTCCAAAGCCTAAGGGTATTATGATTAAGGAGAAGACAAATTCTGAGGCAACCAAAGCCAAATCACAAGTGGAGGTAGATCCAAGATCCAAGGGCAAAACAAAAGTTGATGAACCTGTAAAGGTATACATGCCAATCATGGATGAAGAAATAATTAATGATGAAGATACTAGTCTGATTTTGAAGAAAAAGGATATTCAAACAACCTCTGACATAGCTCAAGTTGGATTGATATCAGAAGATAAAGAAAAGGAAACCTCTGACTTTGCTCATGTTAAACCTTCAAGGATGTTACTACCTGGTTTTACCAAAGCTCAACAATCTACACAACTTTTGAAGACTACATCAAGTGGTTTTGATACAAGAGTTATTAGAGGAAAGGAAGCTAGAGACAAATCAGGATTGGGTAGTTTTAAAGAGAAGAGAGTAAACAATACTACCAATGATCCAACTTCCTTAAGTGGACCAGGAGTAGGAAAAACTCCTGAGAGATTGAATCAACTTGAATCTGTACAAATGGTTTACCATTCTGTGTTGAAAGAAGATGTCATGTTATATTTATGACAGATGGGAGGGTATTCCAGATTAGGAAGAATGCTATTCCATTGAAGTATTTTGAAGAACTGGAATATGTTCTATTTCTACTTCAAGTGAAAAACAGATCAACAGATGGTGCTGCAGGTTATTTAAAATCAAATATTCAAAGACAGAATAGGCTTTACTCTATAAAGTCTGACAGCTCATACTGTCCTAAGTACAGATCTCACAATGGTGATATTGTTGAAATAAAGCCTAATACTGCTAAAATTATCACTACATTTTCTGGTATTAAGGGACTTGAATTCAATCTAGAGTCTGATAAAGCATATATCATCAGACTAGATCAGGATATAAGGAAAACAAAAATAAATGATCTCAGGGCTGCTATCTTCCAAACAGGTGAAGATACAGTTGAACTTAAAGATGCAAAAAGGAGGATGAAGAATGAACTTGAATATGCTGAGAGAAGTCTGTTAAGGAATTATCTCAGAACAACTCCTGACATTAGAGAGATCACACACTGAAGCTAAGTCAAAGATCTACAACTGCTTAAATTCTGAAGAATATAAAGACTGAAGCTGATATCAAACTTTAAGGATGGTAAAGCTGTAAGGACTGTAAGTTGTAGTTATCTAGTCAAATTCTCATGCATTTGTACTTAATGTTTTTGACATCATCAAATATCTGTTGAACTTGTATATTATGCTAATTTACAAGTTGGGGGAGATTGTTAGATATATTTGTGATGTCATGTCTAATGATGATTTGTGTTTAGTTTTCAGATCTTAACTAATAGGACAAATAAGGACTTAACTGGAAATCAGTACTTATACTGAAGTCAGAACTTAAGATATCAGAACTTAAGTTGTCAGAACTTAAGTTATCATAAGATATTTATCTAGAGATAATATCAGGATGTAAGGAGACTTTCAGATAAGGAAGGCGGATGATTGAAAGGAAAGAAGATCAAGATTAAAATAAGAAGAGATATGCATGAAGAAGAATTCTATGAAGAATAAAATACTTGGAAGAAAAGATAACTAGTTGATATATTTTAGAATGCAGAATCATATTCGATATCAATAAGAAGATTATCTTATAACTGTGTGTCTATATAAATACAGCATAGGGTTTACACTATAAGTGTTATCAAATTCGAGAATATTATTCATTGTAACCCTAGCAGCTCTCGTGATATTTGTTCATTACTGAGAGAAAACGGTTCCATTGTAATACTGTTTAATTAATAAGATTATTCTGTGTTTCATACTTGTGTTCTTAATTCGATTTGATTGTGCTAGATACTGTATTCAACCCCCTTCTACAGTGTGTGTGACCTAACAGTTAGATATATTTATGATGTCATGTCTAATCTGATGTGTTTAGTTTCAGAAATTAATATAAGGACTTACTGGAAATCAGAACTTACTGAAGTCAGAACTTATATCAGAACTTAAGGCAGTCAGGATTTATATCAGGACTTAAGTGCGGGTACTTCAGATAAGGAATGCAGCTGATTACAGGAGATGATATGGACTAAAATAAAAGAAGATATGCATGAATAGTTGGACAGCTAGAAGACTTGTAGAAGATAATATCTGATTGATATATTTTAGGAGACATCATTATATTCCATATCAATTAGAAGATATCTTGTAACTGTGTACTATGTAAACACAGCTTAGGGTTTACACTATAAGTGTTATCATTCACGAGAACATTATTCATTATAACCTAGCAGCTCTTAGTGATATTGTTCATCACTGAGAGAGTAGTTTAACCTACTTTGTAACAGAGCTTATTATATTGAATAAACTTGATTACTGTAACATACTTGTGTTCTAAATCGATTTGATTGTATAAACACTATATTCAACCCCCTTGTATAGTGTTGTGTGACCTAACACAGACAGAGAGAGATAATGTTGTGAATGTTTAGAATGAATTGCCTAAACATAATGATTATCTGAAAACTAAATTAGAAAAAGAAAGAGAAATCATCAGGACTTGGATTAACTCAGGCAAAACAACTCTGAATATTCTAAGTAGTGGAAACTAGAAAGAGGGGTTAGGTTATAAAGAATGTAAAAGTGAGAAAGGGACTTTTCCAGTTAAGCCAAAGGTAAATCCTGTTAAATTTGTTGCAAAAACTGTTGTGTCTGATTCTGAAGAGATAAAAGACTCTAAAACAGAAGTCAAAGAAAAGTCAACTTCTAACAAATTAAAACAGGATAAACCAGCTTTAGTAAACATTGTCTTAATGACAAAAAAATAGCTTAAGTATAAGCTGAAAGAGATTAAAAATGTGAACAAGGTAAAGGAAGCTAGGAAAAATAGGAATGGAAAGGAAGGTGTGAATAAAAGTAATAATTATATGCCTTCCTAATGCTTCTAGAAAGTGTTGGAATTTAAACGCAGCGGGGGCATGGCAAAACACTTTTACACATTTAAAATCCAAATAAAAGCATACAGATCATGAATAAAAATTCGAGGGATCGAATCTAACCTTTAAAATAATTCGGAGACAACGATCAGAGATCCTTAGCAGTTGCTCCTCAAGTGTGAAGCACTCCACCGGTATCCACCAAGAAAACGATGTTAAGGAGGAGGAAGGAGGTGGAGAGAATTGGGTTTTCCAAACTTTTTGGGTTTTTGGGGTTCTTCGGTTCAGAATAAAAATAGGGTCTATAATAGTGTATTTATAGGCAAAATTTTCAGCTGAAATTTTCCCATAAATATTATTATTATTATTATCCCATTTATTATTCTCATTAATAATTAAAACACCTTTTAATTATTAATCCTTTTTTTTAAACACTTTTGAAATAATTCTCTCTCTTGATTTAATTTCCAAAAATTAAATCCTTAATTATTAATATTAAGAACTTTTCTTAATTAATTTATAATCAATTAAATCTCATTTAATCAATTATTAAATATGCCAATTAATTATTTATTTTACAAATAAATAATTATTAGCCATTATTAATTAATTCCTCCACCATAAAATCATTCTCTTTTTATGGTGTGACCCTGTAGGTTCAATATTAAGCCGGTAGTAGAAATAAATAATAATAAAACTATTTTATCATTATTTATATAAATTCTCTAATTTATTAAATATGATTAATTAATTAATCACATTTATTCTACATCGTGAGGGATACTTCTCAGCATATCGCGACTATCCGGATAATATGAATTCACTGCTTAGAATACCAAGAACCTATTCAGTGAATAGTTACCGTACAATAAACTCCTTCTACCCTACAATGTCCCGATTAAATACAAGGCATGGATCTCGTGTCAAGCCTATCTAATTTAATCACTTGCTTACCATTTACTATGCGTAGTTCTATACAAATTAGAAACTCCTTTCTAATTTCATTCACTCTGGCCAGAGATTCCTGAACTAGCATAAGTGGATCAGCCTTGAACATTCGCTTCCTTCACTGGAAGGGGTAGATCCTATATTGATCATACACTATCTTCGTGTACAAATTCCTATACCCAGTAGAGCCCTAATAATTGTCCCTGGAGACTAAGAACTTAACCAAAGCATAGTTCAGTATACACAAGATGACTATGATGACCTCAAGTCTAAGGATACTTGTACAACTATCACTATGTGAACAACTGCTGACACGTGAGTGAACTCCATCAGTTGTTCAGCTGTGCGAGTCATGTTCAGTGAACTTATTCTATAATAAACACCTACATACTAGCTATAGTGTCACCACACAAATGTCTATGAGAACAGACATCCTTCATAATGAAGCAAGCATAGTATGTACCGATCTTTGCGGATTATTAATTACCAGTTAGTAATCCTATGACCAGGAACTATTTAAGTTTAAAGTTATCATCTTTTTAGGTCTCACTATTATGATCTCATCATAATTCATAAAAAGCTTTACTCTAAACTATGGTATATCTTATTTAAACACTTAAATAGATAAAACCCGTAATAAAAACAAAACAAGTCTTTTATTAATATCAATGAAATCAAAACAAATTATTGAAAAGTTATTCCTAAATCCTCATACATGATTGGACTTAGGACATATTTCTTTCAATCTCCCACTTGTACTAAAGCCAATCACTTTGGTATCTAATACCCATCTTGTCTTTATGACGATCAAAGTGACTTTCATAAAGTAGCTTTGTGAGTGGGTCTGCTATGTTATTATGTGTGTCAACTCTAATTCAATATAATATAAGAAATGTTACCGCGCTCCCACTAACCCTTTTATAAACGCATGGTTCATCTACGTTTTTGATAAAATCAAACTTTTTGATTGTCTCATCAAAACGAATGTTACATCTTTCGAGAAGCTTGCTTTAAACCACATATGGTTCGCAGTAGCTTACACACTAGGCTTTTATTTCCCTTGGAAAGAAAACCATCTGGCTATATGCCAGATCTCATAGTCGTAGTAAGCAGCAATCGCAAGCAAAATCCGAACTGATTTTAACAGGGCTATAGGTAAAAGGTTTCATCAAAGTCAATCCATTGCCTTTGTTTGAATCCTTTTGCCAAAAGCCTGTCCTTAAAGGTCTCCACCTGACCATCTGCTATAATCTATCTTTTGTATACCGCATACATAGATTCCATTCCGAATTTTATGGCACTATGCCATTTCTCTGAGTCAACACTACTCATAGCCTCATTATAGGTCACAGGGTCGTTATCATCAATGATCGACAACTCATTGTCATTCTCAATGACAAGGCCATATTACCTCTCAGGTTGGCGAGACACTCTCCATGATCTATGAATGGGCTGTTCCACAAAAGGTTGTTCTGTCAGAACAGGTGTTTCCACTTGATCCGTAGTAGTTTGTGCTTCTTGAACTTCATCAAGTTCAATTTTGCTCCCACTGTTTCCTTCAAGGATAAACTCCTTTTCCAAGAAGGTAGCATGTCTGGAGACAAACACCCGATGATCGGTGTAAAAGTAATACCCTAAAGTCTCTTTAGGATATCCCACAAAACTACATTTTACGGATTGAGATTCCAGCTTATCTGGGTCAACTTTCTTGACATAAGCTGGACATCCCCAAATCTTAACGTGTTTAAGACTCGGTTTCCTTTCTTTCCATATCTCATACGAAGTTTGAGGAACAGATTTTGGAAGGCACCTTATTCAGTAAATATGCTGAGGTTTCCAATGCATAACCCCATAGGAATACTGGAAGATTTGCATAGCTCATCATGGACCGAACTATGTCTAACAAAGTTCGATTTCTCCTTTCAGATACCAATCTGGAGGAGTCCACTGAGAGACTATACCATTTACTTTGAGATAATCTAGAAACACTCCATTAAAGTATTCACCACCTCGATCTGATCGAAGAGTTATAATACTCTGTTTGGTTTGTTTCTCCACTTCATACTTATACTCTTTGAACTTTTCAAAGGCTTCAGACTTGTGTTTCATCAAACACATATTCGAATCCAGATCTATCATCTATGAAAGTAATGAAGTATGAAAATCCACCCATGGCTTGCTTAGACATTGGTCCACATACATCTGTGTGTACCATTCCTAGCAAATTTGCAGTCCTCTCTTCATGTCTACTAAATGGAGACTGTAGTGCCACAATGAAGTGAGATTTTCATCATCCCTTTTCTTTTATTAGTTTTTTCAATCTGAAGTAAATTATGTCACATATATATAGACCATTATTTAAAGCACCACGTCCATAAAGAATATTATCTCTAAGAATAGAACATTCATTATTCTCAATAATAAATGAAAATCCAGCCAAGTCTAACATGGGAATAATATTCCTCACAATCGAGGGAACAAAATAACAATTATTTAAAACAATAGTCTTGCCCGTAGGCATATGTAAATGAAATGATTCTACATCTTCAGTAGCAACTCTTTCTCCATTTCCCATCAGTAGAATCACCTCCTCTTCCTCAAGAGTCCTACTTCTCCTTGGTCCCTGCAACAAATTGCAGATTTGAGAACCACAGGCGGTATCTAATACCTAAGTAGAAATTTGATTTAATGACATATTCACTTCTATCATGAACATACCTGAATCAGAAGCGGTAGTCTCACTACCCTTCTTCTTCTTCAATTCTGCAAGGTAAACCTTGCAGTTCCTCTTCCAGTGCCCCACCTTGTTACAGTGAAAACAAACAACTTTGCTCTTGGGGTCTTCAGCTTTTGGTGGAACCGACTATTCTTCACCTACTTTCTTCTTCTTGGAAGAGTTCCTCTTCCTTTTCTTAGGATTGGAACCTTCACCAATTAGAAGAACAGAACTCTTCTTAGGGGAAAATTCGATTCCGCAGTCTTCAACATGTTGTGGAGTTCAGGCAGGCTGACATCCAACTTATTCATGTGAAAGTTCACAACAAACTGCGAGAACGAACTCAGAAGCGATTGCAAGACCAAGTCTTGGCTCAGCTCCCCATCCATGGCAAAACCAAGTTGTCCAAGATGTTCAATCAAATTGATCATCTTAAGTACATGGTCATTCACAGATGATCCCTCAGACATCCTACAACCGAACAACTCCTTCGATATCTCATATCGAGCTGTCCTCCCAGCCACATCATACAACTCTTGTAGATGCATGAGGATAGTGTGAGCATCCATATGCTCATGTTGCTTCTGTTGCTCAATGTTCATGGAAGCTAGCATGATGCATTGAGCAACATTTGCATCATCTATCCACTTATGATACATAACATGTTCATCATTATGTGCATCACTAGCAGGTTCAGTAGGCTTAGGTGAGTCAATCACGTATTCCAACTTCTCAATCCTGAGAACAATTCTCAAGTTTCGAAGCCAGTCAGCATAATTAGGACCAGTCAATTTGTAAGCATCTAGTATGCTCCTGAGTGATAGTGCAGAAGACATAATGTACAAAGTAAATCTGTAAATGATAAATACATAACAACACTTAGCAAATAATCGATTTCATTTTAAAACACTATATGAATCGGGTCTTTATTCATAAGTGGCTCCCACTAGTTTATCTAATTTATTCAACCCCCTACGTGAAAAATTAAGCATTCATAATGCTAGTGGGAATAGGGATCCTACATTCCATTACAAAACCCCGGCTGTAGCACGAACCGTCATGTAATGTTCAATAGGCAGACAACTCTTGTCAATTACATCTTATGTTATTCCCTAATCAAACTTTAGCCTCTTGAATAATTGAGTCTCGGCTGTGGCACGACAAACTCAATATTCTAAGTCAAGTCAAACCCAACATTCCGTACAGTTGAATCAGTCCCCAAAGGCCCACGACTGTAGCACGTACCGACCTTTAGATTCTTATTCAATGTACACATCTCTATGTAATAGACAAGTATTTCTTATTTCGAAATTAAAGCCCTCGGCTGTAGCACGAACCGACAATGATTCAAAAATAAGAACTACTTTTCTATCATGTTGGAAGGCTATGACCGACACAAGCCCGTCGTGTCATTGGCCAATTACTACTTGATATTATTTAATTTTAGAGGGATTATATTACGTTACAATCATAATTATATTATAAAGAGATTCTTCCTTTTAAATTAAATATTTCAAATCAATAATCAATAATCAGATGATTCCCAGATCGGGTGGAGCATTGTCAAGAGGCGTCACTCAATAACCCTTTCTTACAGATAGAAATCTGTTGTTGATAGAATCATCCTTTCTACCATATCGAAAATTCATATTCAATTACGTGTTTCACAAACACAAGAATCTCATGATTGTATTCATAATATTGTTATTAAGGTTATGAAACAATTTCACTATACTAGGTTGTCTAACAAACGCCTTATGTTCATTTAAGTTCACCTAAATCTATCATCGCATGATAAACTAAGCATATATCACATATATCAACATGAATAAACATCAAGGTAGGCACGTTATATCATCTAGTACATTAGTCTAAGCATTATACATCTCTATGTATCACATGAAGCATTTGAAAGCAATTAAAAACAATTAAAAACAGCTTTAAAACACTTTCGGATATATAAACAGTTCAAAACTTTTATATAAACTAAAATTGATCACTCCATTAGATCCGTTTCGGAAAAACGAATCCAACGGTATATTGCACGCCTAAAACGGAGTTACGAAACTCCCTGAAAATCAATTTTAATATAAACAGTCGGGCTGTAACGCATTACAGGAACGCGTTACAAGCCCTGTAACGCATTCCGGTGATGCGTTACAACCCTTTTAACCAATTAAAAGGTGTAACGCATTCCGTGAATGCGCCACAGGTGTGTAACGCATTCCCGGAATGCGCGACACCCCTTTTTTTTTCTTTTGAAGCAGCCTCCTTTTCTCTCCTCGGTTGCCGTGCCTGACAGCGCCTGACAGCCGTACCTGTTCTGTGTCTTCTACTTCCGTGTTTCATTCAAACAACACAGCATGCAGATGACAGATATATACATACATAGAATTCATATATATATATAATTATTTAATTACGAATTTAATTGTAAGAACTTTAAAAATTCATAATAAAAAATCTATATATCCTAAAATTATGAAAAAAATACCCAGACGATCTACAACACTTGTAGAACCCAGATCAATATTCAAAATTATTCTGAGAAACGATTTCTCATCAGACAAAATTAATCCATGATATAACTTGTAAAAATCATAATTAATTCATACAAGCACATAAAATTCAGAAATTTTTACCACAGATCTATATGCATACAACCTATGCTCTGATACCATTGTTGGAATTTAAACGCAGCGGGGGAATGGTAAAACACTTTTACACATATAAAATCCAAATAAAAGCATACAGATCATGAATAAAAATTCGAGGGATCGAATCTAATCTTTAAAATAATTCGGAGACAACGATCAGAGATTCTTAGCAGTTGCTCCTCAAGTGTGAAGCACTCCACCGGTATCCACCAAGAAAATGATGTTAAGGAGGAGGAAGGAGGTGGAGAGAATTGGGTTTTCCAAACTTTTTGGGTTTTTGGGGTTCTTCGGTTCAGAATAAAAATAGGGTCTATAATAGTGTATTTATAGGCAAAATTTTCAGCTAAAATTTTCCCATAAATATTATTATTATTATCCCATTTATTATTCTCATTAATAATTAAAACACCTTTTAATTATTAATCCTTTTTCTAAACACTTTAGAAATAATTCTCTCTCTTGATTTAATTTCCAAAAATTAAATCCTTAATTAATAATATTAAGAACTTTTCTTAATTAATTTATAATCAATTAAATCTCATTTAATCAATTATTAAATTTGCCAATTAATTATTTATTTCACAAATAAATAATTATTAGCCATTATTAACTAATTCCTCCACCATAAAATCATTCTCTTTTTATGGTGTGACCCTGTAGGTTCAATATTAAGCCGGTAGTAGAAATAAATAATAATAAAACTATTTTATCATTATTTATATAAATTCTCTAATTTATTAAATATGATTAATTAATTAATCACATTTATTCTACATCGTGAGGGATACTTCTCAGCATATCGCGACTATCCGGATAATATGAATTCACTGCTTAGAATACCAAGAACCTATTCAGTGAATAGTTACCGTACAATAAACTCCTTCTACCCTACAATGTCCCGATTAAATACAAGGCATGGATCTCGTGTCAAGCCTATCTAATTTAATCACTTGCTTACCATTTACTATGCGTAGTTCTATGCAAATTAGAAACTCCTTTCTAATTTCATTCACTCTGGCCAGAGATTCCTGAACTAGCATAAGTGGATCAGCCTTGAACATTCGCTTCCTTCACTGGAAGGGGTAGATCCTATATTGATCATATATCTTCGTGTACAAATTCCTATACCCAGTAGAGCCCTAATAATTGTCCCTGGAGACTAAGAACTTAACCAAAGCATAGTTCAGTGTACACAAGATGACTATGATGACCTCAAGTCTAAGGATACTTGTACAACTATCACTATGTGAACAACTGCTGACACGTGAGTGAACTCCATCAGTTGTTCAGCTGTGCGAGTCATGTTCAGTGAACTTATTCTATAATAAGCACCTACATACTAGCTATAGTGTCACCACACAAATGTCTATGAGAACAGACATCCTTCATAATGAAGCAAGCATAGTATGTACCGATCTTTGCGGATTATTAATTACCAGTTAGTAATCCTATGACCAGGAACTATTTAAGTTTAGAGTTATCATCTTTTTAGGTCTCACTATTATGATCTCATCATAATCCATAAAAAGCTTTACTCTAAACTATGGTATATCTTATTTAAACACTTAAATAGATAAAGCCCGTAATAAAAAAAAGACTTTTATTAATATCAATGAAATCAAAACAGATTATTGAAAAGTTATTCCTAAATCCTCATACATGATTGGACTTACGACATATTCCTTTCAGAAAGAAATGCTATAATTGTGGAAACTCTAACCATCTTGCTTCTTTTTGCAGGAAAAATAAAGATATAAACTATTTACCTCCTAGATCAGGAGTAAAGAGTCAGTCTGTTAGGTTTAAACCACAAAATTCTTGTTTTCATTGTGGTAGTTTATGGCATTCTATTTATACTTGTAAGGAATATCATAGTTTGTACTATGATTATTATCAAATAAAACCTTATTTAAAGAAAGTTAGTGTAATTCCTTCTAGTATAAATTCTGATGCAAAGTCTGATATAAAGTTTGATAAAAAAACATGTTAGCATAAAATTTGAATCTAAATCCGCTGCATATGCTAACAAAGTTAGCAAGGCCAAAGGATCCAAGCAAGTCTGGGTCCTTAAAACTAATCAATAGTGGTCTTTGTGATTGTAGGGCAACAGGAAAAACATCCTAGTTCTGGACAATGGATGTTCAGGACATATGACTGGAAATAAAGCCCTACTATCAGACTTTGTCGAGAAAGCTGGCCCATGAGTTTCTTTTGGAGATGGCAACATGGGAAAGACTCTGGGATATGGCAATATCAATCTTGGGAATGTTATAATTGAATCAGTAGCTCTTGTCTCAGGACTTAAACACAATCTGTTAAGTGTGAGTCAAATCTGTGATAGAGGTTATCATGTGGATTTCTTTGAAGAACACTGTGAAGTTGTAAGTAATTCTACAGGCAAAGCGGTTCTGAAATGTTACAGACATGGTAACATTTATGAAGCCAGACTTTCAACAAATTCTGATGGTTCCGCAATCTGTCTGTTAAGCAGAGCATCAATTGAAGAAAGCTGGAATTGGCACAAAAGACTCTCTCATTTAAGTTTCAACAACATAAATGAGCTAGTAAAGAAAGATCTTGTGAGAGGACTTCCAAATCAATATTTGCTCCTGATGGTCTTTGTGACTCATGCCAAAAGGCTAAACAAAGAAAATCTTCATTCAAGAGCAAAAATGAATCCTCAATTCTTGAGCCTTATCACTTACTGCATATTGATCTATTTGGTCCAGTCAATGTCATGTCTATTGTAAAGAAGAAATATGCTATGGTTATAGTGGATGAGTTCACAAGATACACTTGGGTGTATTTCTTACACAAGAAGAATGAAACTTCATCTACTCTAACTGATCATATCAGACAGCTGGATAAATTAGTCAAAGATTCTGTTAAAATAATAAGAAGTGATAATGGCATTGAGTTCAAGAATTCAATCATGGAAGAGTTCTGTAAAAAGCAAGGAATAAAGCAGGGATTTTCTGCACCTGGAACTCCACAGCAGAATGGAGTTGTAGAAAGAAAGAACAGGACTCTTATTGAAGCTGCATAAACTATGCTTGATGAAGCAAAGCTACCAACCTATTTTTGGGCTGAAGCTGGGCAAACTGCTTGTTTTACACAGAATGCTACACTTATAAACAAGCATGGAAAAACACCATATGAGATGGTGAAGAAAAAGAAGCCAAATCTGAAACACTTTCATGTATTTGAATGCAAGTATTTTGTTCTTAAGACTCATCCTGAAAGCTGTCAAAATTTGATCTAAAAGCTGATGAAGGAATTTTTGTTGGAGATCCATTTTCCACAAAAACCTTCAGAGTCTACAATTTAAGAACCAGGGTTGTCATGGAATCTATCAATATATTTTTTGATGATAAAAAGATTACTGGACTTGAAGATTTCAATGATCATGATCAACTGAGATTTAAAAATGAAGATGTAAATTCTGATTCTGTAAATTTTAATGACCTAAATCCTGATCTTGTAAGTTCTGATGGGTTAAATTCTGATGTCATTGAAACTGTGGTAATTGCTCCAAAGGAAAATGTACCTATTCAGGGGGAGCAAGCTAATGATCATACCACATCTCAAGACTCTCAAGAAGCATCAGAACCTGTAACTGGCTCTTCAAGTTCTGATTCATCAAGTTCTGATGAGCCAAATTCTGACAATTATGGAAACTTTAATTCTTCAATTCTTAAAGGATCCAACTCAAATTCTAGAATCTCAAAGAGCATAACTTCAGGGGGAGCATCATAAAATGCTGATGGAGACATCATGGATCATGGGGGAGGATCCAGTTCTAGAGATCAACTTCCATCTGCAAGGAAGTGGACTAAATCACACACGCTTGACTTAATGATTGGAGATCCTGAAGCAGGTATCAAAACTAGAATATCAACAACAAATGAATGTCTCTATCATTCCTTTCTATCTCAGACTGAACCTAAGAAAGTGGAAGAAGCTCTTCAAGATGCTGATTGGGTGCAAGAAATGCAGGAAGAGTTAAATGAATTTGAAAGAAATAAAGTCTGGACCCTAGTGTTAAGACCAAAGAACATATCCATTGTTGGCACAAAATGGGTGTTCAGAAACAAAACTGACAGTGATGGCATAATTAAAAGAAACAAAGCAAGGCTGGTTGCTAAAGGTTACTCTCAAAAGGAGGGTATTGATTATGATGAAACATATGCTCCAGTTGCTAGATTGGAAGTCATAAGAATCTTTTTGGCTTATGCTGCTCACAAAAAGTTTAAAGTCTTTCAAATGGATGTAAAGAGTGCATTTCTCAATGGAGAATTAGAGGAAGAGGTATATGTTGAACAACCTCCAGGATTTGTAGATCCAAAATTTCCTAATAATGTCTACAGACTTGATAAAGCACTCTATGGCCTAAAGCAAGCTCCAAGAGCATGGTATGAAACTCTGGCACAATTTCTTCTGAAAAGTGGATTTACCAGAGGATCAATTGATAAAACTTTGTTCTATATCAACCATGGCAAGGACTTACTCATAGTCCAAATTTATGTTGATGATATCATTTTTGGTTCTACAAATGCCAAACTTTGTGAAAAGTTTTCAAAGGTAATGCAGTCAAGAAATCAAATGAGTATGATGGGAGAACTTAGCTATTTTCTGGGACTTCAAGTCAAGAAAACTGAAGAAGGTACTTTCATAAATCAATCCAAGTACACCAGAAATTTACTCAAGAAATTTGGAATGCAAGACAGTTCAACTGCATCCACTCCCATGGCCACAACCACAAAGTTAGATAAAGACACTGGAGCATCTATAGATATTATTAACTAAAGAGGTATGATTGGCTCTTTACTCTATTTAACTGCAAGTAGACCAGATATCATATATGCTACATGTATTTGTGCAAGATTTCAGGCTGATCCAAGAGAACCTCATCTAATAGTTGTGAAAAGAATTTTCAAGTACCTCAAGGGTACAACAGATCTAGGATTGTGGTATCCTAGGGAATCAGATTTTAAGCTAATAGGTTACTCAGATGCAGATTTTGTAGGATGCAAAATAGATAGGAAAAGCACTAGTGGAAGCTGCTAATTTCTTGGAGGCAGATTGGTTTCTTGTTTTAGCAAGAAACATAAATCAATTTCCACATCAACTACAGAAGCAGAATATATTGTTGCAGGAAGCTGTTGTGCACGAATTCTTTGGATGAAGAATCAGTTACTGGATTATGGGTTAGAATTTTCTAAAATACCTATTTACTATGATAATCAAAGTGCTATTGCTATGACAGGAAATCCAGTTCAACACTCAATGACAAAGCACATCAGCATTATGTACCATTTCATAAGGGAACATGTGATAGAAGGTACGGTGGAATTGCATTTTGTTCCAACAGATCAAAAACTAGCAGATATCTTCACAAAACCACTATGTGAAGCTACTTTTACAAGACTGGTAAATGAACTTGGCATGGTATCAGGTTTTTTCTCAAAATCTGTTTAGTTTTTGTTCTCATACATCAGACTTTATGATCAGTGTTTACAGATTTTCTAATCTCAATGTAATCTATGCTTAATTTGTAACATATTAAACACTGCTTATTATCTGATGTGACTCCATAAACTCTGAAAGTGTTTTGAATGTTCTGTGATTATTCAATCCAATAAGGATTATCTCTTTAGATGCTGACTTCGTAGTCTTTAACAAACTATGTATCCCATATTTGAATTAGTTATTTATGTGGAAATCAATAACACAAGCAAATTCTGATTTTGATCTTAGTCAAATTCACTTTCTATATCTTATTACTAAGTCACAAACTAGACTATTGCTTCTTATCTGTCAAATTCTGATGTCAATAAATCATAAGGATGAACTACATTCTTGATAAGCCTCACTTATCTCAAGAAAATAAAAGAAAAGAAATATTGAAATCAGGCACTCCTTTGAGATCTAGATTAAATCTGTGAAAGGAAAGATCCAATTGCATTGCTGGTATTAAGTAATATACATTAGAAAAGAAAATTAATTTTTCTTGGTGACTTTTCACATTCTTTGATTACTGGAGAAATATTCTGATAACAGCATAAATTCTGATGGCAGTTGTAACTCATTTACACTGAGAAGCCATTGTCAAAAGAATTTCAAAAGATGCATAAAGTAAGCACAAACAATTGAGGAGGATTCTTGCATAACTTTATTCTACAGTAGACTTCACAATTCAAGACAGATTTTAAGCATTTTTCTTAGTTATTCCTTACTTCTAAGATATACTAAAGTTTATCAGACTTTAATCTTTATCTGAGCATTTGTACATACACACACTATCACTCCATATGAATGATGAAAATTACTGTGGTGATTAAGTTGTTTTCGATAAACAGTTAAGCATTATTTGCATAAATTCTAAGGACAAGTTCTGATTATGTTCTGATGATTAAACTCTGAAGAAACCAGTCAGTATTTGTGTGAAGAATCACAGAAACAGTCATTCACTTTTTGAGTACAGAAGCCATGTTCTGATGATCGTTAAATTATGATAATAGTCAAGTTCTGATACAAACTCTGATGCCTACGTGTCACATTTTAATTGGTTAATTTATTATTAATTTTTTACTGTAACAGTCATTTTATCAGAAAATAATTAAGTGAGATAAAAACAGTGATAATCATTTGGTTAATGAATTGCGTGTTTGTTTTGGTAACCGCATGTGAGCAATAATTACTGCACGTTTACGGTGCCCACTAATAATGTTTTGACTGTTTACATGTTTCCCGGTGTCAAATGTCGGTTCTGCTTCAGAAATTAGTCATTGTAATTAGTGGAGAGAATATATATACGAGAGATAAATGATTTTACAATCTTTTTATCAAAACTCTATACACACATAACTTTTCACTTAATTTTCACAGAAATGGCATCTAAGGATCTTATCTATGATGTAGCAAAGTTTGTCCCCAACAACTATATGGCTATTCTCAACAAGGATGAGGCTCCTTCAGAACTTCATTTCATTCAAACTTTTCTCGCTCGAAGTGAAATTGGGTATGCTCTGACCCAGCCACACTCTCTCAGGCAAGCAAATTCTGATGTTTTGGAGGTCTGGAGTCTATGATGATGATGGTGAAGATGGGTCTCCAAGCATAATTTTTACAACAGGGGAAAATGAGCACCTGGTTACCTTGTCAACTGTTCGACAAGCATTGCATCTGCCAGAGAACTGTACTTAATATTCACAAGTTGGGGAGTTAGTTCTTCAAAACATAATGGCAAATCTTGGCTATGAGAAGTCTTTGTCCAAGCTGGGACAACTGAAGAGGCCCTACATCAAGAGGGAGTGGAGCTTCTTTTTTGATTGTATTACCAAAGCCTTTGCCAACAAATGCTCAAATTTTGATGCTATTCCAATCATGAGTCAGCAAATAAGGTATGCACTTCTTAATCAAACTCATTTTGATTATGCTACTACTATTTTAGGTTTTATAGGTGATAGGATGAAAGAAGATAGAAACATAGTATATTTTGCTAGATTCTGTCAGCTTATATATAGTTTCTGTTGTTCTGATGTACCTCAAAACTTTAGTGAGTTAATTGAACCCTTTAAACTTCACAAAAGGGCTTTCACAGACTTATTATCTGTTGATAATAAGAAGGATATACTAAGATCCCTCCAAATTCCTCAATCTGTCAAACAATTCTTAGTAAATTTGATCCTCACAAATACACAACCATATATATCCTGATGTTGCACCTATACAACCTACTACTTCTCAACCTCCACCAACCCAGCCTTCCAATACTCAACCACAGCCTACTATCAGAACCTACTATCAACCAGCACAATCCTCTCAACCATAACCATCAGCACCTACTATCAGAACCTCACCTCTAAAGTCCAAAACCATACCAACCTCTGGTATTTCTCAAAAGGTGCCAGTTGTAAAATCTGAGACATCCTCTAGGCCCAAAACCAAAAGAAATATCTATGTGCCTAAATCTCCACCAAGGAGAAGAAGAAGGATGATTCTGAGAGATGAATCTGATGAGGATGAACAAGTCCTGGTTCCTGCATTAGATGCTGTGACATTAGAAGCTGAAGAGGTAACTCCTCAGAAACAGAATGAAGCCGAGGGTTCTGGGATTTTGAAAAGGAAAAGATCTTCAAATTCTGATCCAGATCATATCACTCCACCATCTAGAAGATCAAGGAAGACTAGAGCAGGTGTGCATATTGCACAAATTCAATTTGAGTTTGCTGAAGATGCTGAGGAAGGGGATCAGAAATCTTTGATCTCATCAGAACCTACAGTCATTGAAGCTTTGACAGCTCCACCTCAACCTGAAGACACTGTTCAAGACACAGTGATCACACTTCCTATCTCTCCATTCAAAGAAACTGCCACCATTGAAGATTCAGGGTTAAGTCCTGAAATTGATATTCATAGGTTGAAAATTCCAACTGTTTTGTATCTGGAAGCACCACCAGCAAAAGAGTCAACTCCACATGTTTCTCCAATACTAAATGCTGAAAATCCTACTACACCAATTCTGGATTTGGAACCTGAAGATCGGAATTTGGAAACAGAAGCTCCAGAATCTCCTTCAGTTACACACACTCTGGTGTTATCAGAAGATGATGAGATTTTATCAAATTCTGGAGACAGTGCTCCAGTAAATGCTCCAATTCTTAGAAAGGAGGCACTGCTTAAATTTAATGAAGAAGATGCTCATGTTCCATGGGAGGAAACCTTTAGAGGAGTTGAATGGATAAAGAAGTGGAATGAACCTGACTTCATTCCCAGCTCAACTGTTCTGTCAGAACATATTTCAAAAGCTGATGAGTTGCTGATAAATTCTAACTTCAAAACACAACTTAAAGTCACCGCTCTCAATACTAAAACACTTCAAGTTCAACACTCCAAAACTCATGAAAAGGTTGATAAACTTCTGGAAACAGCTGATAAGATGGACATGATGTACAAACTAGACAAGAAGAGGTTTATCAGACCAATTTAAGAAAAAGTGGAGGCTATTGAGCTTGTTCAATCCCAGCACCAGGCCCATCTGGATGAGGTCCTGCAGAATCAAGCCTCTAAATAAACAAAGCTCAATGAAATCCAATCTTCAGTGGAACTCCTTATTTCTCTACTCCTGACAGATGATGCCAAAAAGGGGGAGAAGGTAGTTAAGTTCAAATGCTCACCAATCAAGACACTGAAGAAAAAGGATGATCATGGTGATGACCAGGGAACTCTGATAAGAGTAGAGGTCACAGTCAAGGAGAGAAATTTAGCAAGATTCCTTCTCAACAGACAGGTTCTCATCAGAGATTGTCTGGTTCTACTCAAAGGAGGAATAAGGAAGGAAAGAAGCCTACAAATCAGGATGTTCCTTTGTTAATCACAAATTCTGATGATCAAGTTCTGACAACTACTTCTGATGTAATGATTCAAGTTGGAAGCCAAGATTCACAGAAGTTTTTGCAGACTCTGAAATTCAAGGAAAATAAAGCAACTATCTTTTACAAGGATCCCAAAATTTAAACTATTGATGAAAAACTGGCCAAGAGACTATTCCTTAAGGATAATCCAGGAGTGGATTTAGAGGAATTAAGAGAAGAAGAAGCTAAATTTGCTGCTGAGAATAGCAAACCAAAGTCAAAAGCTTCTGATGCTAAAAAGCCACCAAGGCCAAAAAGAAAAGGGGATTGTGATAAAAGAAAGATCCGCCACAGAGATTCCTAGATCAAGGACTAGATCTCAAACTACTACTGATCCCAAAGTCAAGGGAAAAGGAAAAGTTGGGGAGACAGTCAAGAAGCAGAAAATGAAGATTCCTCAAATTCTGATGGATCCTGTGTGCAAGATGGTTCAAGTCTTTGATGATACTGCTGCTGAAGATGAAACTGTTGAAACTCTGAAAAGAAAAAAGATGACAGAAGAATCTAAGACAACCTCTGACATAGCTCAAGTTGTTCAGAGTGAAGATATTTCAGAACAACAAGCTACAGATGAAACTGCAAATCCTGACAAATTCATCAAGACATCAACCTCTGACACTGCTCAAGTTGACATAGACAACTTAACACTTGATCATAAAAAGAAGCTGCTATGGAACAAAGCTACTCCAGTGGAACCTAAGACCAATCTAATGTTATACCAACTTGCAACATTTGGTTTAAAAGCCAAGAAAGCTAGAGACAAGTCTGGATTGGGTTCTGACAAAGAAAAGATACAAACAGGAGTAGAAGTTAATCTCAGAGATCCTTTCATTTTGACAGACAAACCATATGAAGAAATCAAACAAAAGCACCTTGACAAAGTGCTGTTTGCTCAAATTTTCATGGATACTCATGATAAATCAGAAGTTATAGAAAAATTGATTTTGTTTCTCAATGATGGCAGAACTTACAGACTAGCAGATTCTAATGTTCTAAAGAAGTTTGTCAAAGAGCTTCAACATATTCACTACCTTTTGGAAGTAAAATCTGATGTTACAAGAAGGTGTTCAGATTACATTTTGAAGGCTATAAGGGATCTTCTCAGAATTTCTGGTACACAAGCTTTTAAATACATTCCAAAAATCACTGAGGATGATGGAAGAGAAATTCCTATGAGGAAGAATTATGCTAAGGTAGAAGTAATTCTGAAAGGAAGATGCTTATGCTACAATGAAGACTCTTCACATCCTAGAGTTATCAAACTTGGAGATGGGCTTGAAAGAACATAAATTCCTGCACTCAGAGCAGCCATTTATCATATTGGTGATAATGAAGATGAAGAACTGATGCAAGTCAAAGCACAGTTAGTTGAAGTTCTGAGAAATGCCGAGGACAAGCTGGTAACAGACTTTACAAGGAATCACTTTTGATTCAGATTGATCCAGTGATATTGGTAAAGCTACATATACTGTAAGTTTTATTTAGCTGTTTAAAATAATATCTCATTGCATTTGTACTTAAATGTTTTTGACATCATCAAATTTATTAACTTGTATATTTTTCATAATTTACAAATTGGGGGAGATTGTTGGAAATATTTGTAATGTCATGTCTAATCTGATTTGTTTAGTTTCAGAACTTATTATCAGAATATCAGAACTTAGCTGGAAATCTGAACTTACTGAAGACAGGAAGTTATCAGAACTTATATAAGAACTTAAGTTCGGGTACACTTCAGGGATGAAAAGAGGCTGATTTACATGAGAGGATCTGGATTAAACAAGTAAAGATATGCATAAAGAATTGGTTAGAAACATATATTATGTGTTTGTTTAGCTATCTTGATGAATGTGGAGAGATATTAGCTTTTCTTTCTCGGTTGGGGCGTATAAGTTGTAAAATTTAATACAGTAATTTGTACTTAATCTGCAGATTTATGTATAAGTAGAGAGGCTTATGTAAGGACTATTTTATTCAGAAGAAATTGTTCAAGTTTGGGGATAAACTGGATTGTGGTTTTCATTTGTTTTTAAGTTGTATATGAACATATTTCTCTCTCTGGTCTGTAACTTCTGTAAGTGTATTTTTAAGCTGAACACATATTTTTCTTGCACAGAGTTTTGTTATAACTAAACTTAATATCATGCAGGTGGCAAACTTGGATTTGCTTGTCCCTAGATCTTATTATGCTCCATGATTCAGTAAAACTTCTAGTAAGGCAATATCTAGTCTTAGTTCTTGAGGAAGTGCTTTGTACAATTTCCTTTCTAATTTAATAGATTTTAATATTTAATGTTTTAATTCAGATTAGTTTCATTCCTTCACTATAGAAGGGGAAACATCATGGGTCAGTCATTCCGTAGACATCATTATAAGAAACGTCCATGTTTTTTATTCGTATTCAGAGCTAAGTGATGAGGGGAATAATGAAAATACAACCGTTTCTGTGGATTCAATCTTTCCTGATGACTTGTTAGAATTAATTCTGGCTTATCTTCCCGTTGCAAGCATTATTAGAGCGGGTTGTGTGTGCAAAAGATGGAATGAAATTGTTGGTTCAAGGAGGTTTTTGTGGAACCTCAAGCATGCTCTGCCCCAGAAACCTTGAACTGTATGTCATGCCAGGACAAGAAATAGTTGGTCATCTTCATATGATTGCTCACAGTACTCAGAGTTACACAGTCAATCTAACTATGTCAGGTTGGTGTTTTCTGTATCTATGTGATCAGTATACTTGATTTAATCTAATGTGTTATCAAATGTCTTTGATTAGTTAAAATGTGGGGCCCTGGTGCTGAGCAAGGAGGAATTCTGCAATCATCCACTTGCAAGCTTGATCTTAAAGAACCTTACTATCGGATGTCTCAACCGCAAGCCTATTCACTGACACAAGATCAGCAGCCACATCAATATTTAGTTCTTGTTACTAAGTTCAGAAGCTCAGAAATTTAGCTTGCATGCTGGATGCAGATTATATTCTTCGATGTCATATCCCCTTAGATTATCTCTCTATATTATAATAGTAACTTTACGTTAATAAATTTTTAGCTGAAGCTAATAATCGAGACTCTAAGTCTGGTGTTCACTCAAGTGTAGATAATAGTAGCTTATGTTTATATTGTATTATTTGGTATTTTTTTGTTTGTAAATGTAATTGGTTCATGTGGATGTGAACAGTATCAGGATGGCATGCAATATACAAAATATTAACATCACATTGGTAAATATAAAATGATGTAAAAAATATAAGTAAGACATCAGGTAAAATAATATTAAATGAAAAAGAACTAAAAAACCGATGTGAAATAGTCATTTGACATCGGTTCTGAAAAGAAACTCAATGTATTTTAAGTCAAATAACATCGGTTAGAGAAACTGACTGATGTTAAACAAAAAGATTTAACATCGGTTTCGTGAAGAACACCCATGTCTTTTCCATCATTTCACATCGGGGGCTAATTTAACCGATGTCTAATCAAACATTTCACATCGGCCAACTTATCTAACCGATGTCTGATCTAGCATTTCACATTGGTTTGTTCGAAAGAATTTTAATAAATGGCTTTTAGAGCTTGTAGGTTTCATGTTTAAATGGATAAATACCTCATAATATACTCATATTAACCTTAAAATAATGTAATATAAGCTGAAATTTGTTGCAAAGACATCACATTTAATCTTAAAACCGATGTATAGCACTGTAATAGACATCGACTGTTAACCGATGTCAAAGACTAATGACATTTAACATCACACGCGAAGACATCGGTTCAGATTTTTTTAACATCGGTTCTGAACCGATGTATGATCCCATTTTTCTAGTAGTGTTGTGCTCATAATCGAATTGATTGTAGATACTATATTCAACCCCCTTCTATAGTATCATTGAGGCCTAACATTCTCCAACTGAGTTTCATACAATACTTCATAATGTTCAGGAAATGGAGAATAAAAGGATACACAGTGCCTATTCCTGTGAATTGTGTAAAGTATAATGAGTTATAACATTGAATTTAAGCAATTAAGACACAGTGAAGTAAATCACACTTATATTCCATCAACAATATTGAAGCGCATAAGATCCCTTGAACCATGTCTCGTCTGCACAGTCCTCATGGCTTTCAGATTCTCAACAACTCCAACGACATCTGTTAATTTAGACATTTAGCCATAAGTTCAATACATAATATACTACCAGTTGGTCTTGCTAAATCATATAAGTTACCTGTAGAGTACACAGGCTGGTGTTCAGATCCATAAAAATAGAAAGAATCGCGAAGCTCATTCAATGGTGTAATATGAAACTTATGCATCGGGATGAAGAGATCATTGTTCAGGTCCAATACAACAGTGGTGGGGGCAGTAAAATGGATCATATCCTTCGAATGTACAGGCCTAAACAAACCACTAGATGGGGAAACATTCATGTTTCTGATGCAATAGATGCTACCTGGAATAATAATACCAGCAAAGAGATTCGAAAGCTCTGGAGCAACAACTGCGTGCATATGGTTATTCTGGAAATTGAATAACAGAAATTGGTAATGTATTTATATAAAACTAAATGCCACATTTAAAAAATATGATAGTTTATGCAATGTTCATATAAAAAAAACTAACCTCACAATCTAACAAAATCATATTGTAACGAATCAAAATGCCAGGGCTAGTAGTATTATTCCAAATCCTGGTGACACGAACTATCAGGAACAAATCATTCCCAGTCTTATTCAAAGCAGACAAATGACTGTGCATCTCCATATCTGCAAAAATTTCAACAAATAATGAGTATAAATAGCTCCATAAAAAAACACTAATGTGTTTATAATAGTTATTCTTACCGGTTGCAAAGAAGCTATTGATCAGTGGTAGTGAACCAGGTCTGCGTGATGTTTTATTATAATATAAATGTTGTAATCATGTTCTATTTAACTACCATCTTCCCACATATCATAGTTCATTATTGATTGTTAGGATATTGATTGATCCTGTAATCCTGCATTATTCTGATTTATCTAAACAAATTAACAGCTAAATATTCCTTAACAAATAAACTGATAATGGGCAATCAGATATCTTTGTATATATTTCAAAATAAAGTTGTTCCCAACACATTTTATCTTCCATTTTTGTATACCTTAAACCACGTAATTAGGTACATTTGTATTGTTTGTCTTATATATGCAAATCGTTATAAATATTTGATTGTGTTAATCATATGGAATTTAAGAAATTATCATATATGACCTATTTTTTATTAGGTGATAAGAATGTAACCTGATTTTGTTAAAGTCCAAAATGTATTATTTATCAATAATAAATAAGTAATAATAAACTTAAATCATGTGATCTATATCAGAGAGAGCTCTTTATATATATAATATGACTTCATTAGGCTTCTTGATAAAATCGCTTTACATATTAAATATTAAATAAAAATGTAGAATATTATTAAGTTATTAATAACACATATGTATAAAAATGCTAATAAGGCATAAATTCTGCAATATACTTTGAACCTAATCGAACGATTTTAAAATTATTATTTTATATATCAACAAATACTTTATTTTACAAATAACATATCATATTTATGTTTGTATTATAATAGTTCCATTTACATCGATTATAGAGGATACATAGCAGCAGAGACCATGTAGTTCCTTATTATTATATTTATTTCTTGAAATAGTAGTAATATAATACACATTCAAAATGTTTTGTGATTTACCATATTATATATTTCACATTTCTATTACAATTTGTGATATATTATGTTATCCAAAACTTAATAAGATAACACTTATTTCATAGCTGAACTTTTTTTTAGTTGATGTTTTACGATTAGTATTAGACATGAACGGAGCAATGGTAGAACGTATGAACAAACATATTGGATAACTTCGGCTGTGACAGAAAGCCGTTGATGCTAAGTCCAGGATTTACTGCATTGTTATAATAAGAATAAATTTAAGTCGAGGATTTATATTATAAGTTTCATTATATGTCAATATATACTTGGTTCCGTTGATTGTATATCATATTGCCAGTTATTATTATAATTTAATAGTTGCATTTATATCATCTAATATGGAGAAAACACAAAAAATGGATCGGATAAGAAGCAACAGACACCATGTCGTTTATGATTATTATTATGGACTCCAGTTAATTTATTTAATTTTATTTTCTTTTATTATTTTAAATTTTTGAGACATTAGTAATATCAAATTGTCTGTTGGGATATAATAATTACATTTAAATTATATAAAGGTAGAAAACACGAAAAATGGAGAGGATAAATAGCAGCAGCCACCATGTTGTTTTTGATTATCATATCTATTTTTTTATTAATTTAATTTCTTGAAATATTAGTAAAGATAATAAGATTTAGAATTGTGTCGTACTTCATTTTATTAAATTTAATTGTTTTATAAGTCTAGCTGTGACTGAAATGTGACTTGTGTTATAGACATGGGTATTAATGAAATATTTGACAATAAAGTATTTAAGATTAGGTTATTTCGTAAAATTTAATTAGTTTTGTAATTTTCCATCTGATATATTTCACTTACTTCATAACTAAACATCTTGTTACTCATGATATTTTACAATTAGTATTTGACATGAACGAAGTAATGGTAGAACGTCCGAACAACCATATTGGATAAGTACTGTTGTGACAGAAAGCCGCTCATATTTTAATAAAGGATATAATTTGTGAAATTGGATTTTTTTTCAAATTTATAAGTTTGTTATATGTCAATAGATACTTGATTCTGCAAATAACATATCATATTGCCAGTTGTAATATAATAGTTGCATTTAAATCGTCTAATATGGAGAAAACACAAAAAATGGATACGAACCAACAACAGACACCAATCGGAATTAATGATTATTATGGTCATTTATAAATTTATTTTAATTTATTTGATTTAATTTTATTAATTTAAATTCTTGAGACATTAATAATATCATATTGTCGGTTGTATTATAATAGTTGCATTTACATTGTATAAACATGTAGAAACCGTGAAATTTGGAGAGGATACAAATAAGCAGACACCTAACTATTTCAGATTATTTTATCTATTTTATTTTATTTGAGGTCAATTTTTAATCATATAATTTTTTAGCATTTTTTGTTCTATTAAGTTATAGTTCAACACTTTTTGTTCATTTGAGTGAATAATGATAAAAAAAATTATTACGTTCTACTGCGGTTATATAACATATCCGTATAATCTAATTTTAATGTATATTTCTCAAAATTATAGTATAAAATCCATTAATGACATAGATTTTATGTTAGTTGAGTAAATTATCTTTACATCTAAAAATATAGAATATTAATAATGTATTTTTATTATATATTAAATAATAATATGTTCTTTAATAATATAATAAATAATTTAAATAATATCAAATATTAATTTAACTGTACTATTATCTACTTGATACTTCTCCTTTTGGTTCAATTTGGTTGATAATGATGAAAATATTACGTTCTATTGTAGATAGATAACGTATCCTTATAATATGATTTTAATGTATATTCTTTAAAATTATAATATCAGTAAAATCCATTAATGACAAATGTTTTATGTTTGTTGAGGAAACTATCTTTATATTTATTTTTAAAATATTTTATATATTTATATTTATAATTATTATTAAAATATCTTACATATTTATGTGACAAAACATTGGGACACAAAACCTTTGCATGTAGATCTAGGAGAAAACAACCGGAAAAGAGGGAGAAGAGGGAAAAAAGTGGTTGAGCAACTAAAATCACTTCGATTAATCAGGTAAGCGTTTTTTCAAGGTTTATCTTTCAATTACAACTCAATTTTGTCACTAATTGAGTTTGATTTAACTTCCTCTGGTTCAATAGTATCAATAAGTTATTTAGCAAAAAAAAGTATCAATAAGTTTGTATAATTGCTCAATGTGTTGTTTTGACCCATGATTATTGTTAATTGGTATTGATAATGGGATTGAAGTTGTGAGTATTGTGTGTACGGGTTAGATTATCACTGAAAATAGTGAGTATTGTTTGTATACACTATGTTATTATTATTTGTATATTATGTATGTTCTGCATCTTTATATTTCGTGTTTATGTTTAAGTTCTTATGTATATTGTAGAATTTGTATACTAATGTTTGTACTTGTGATATGCATTAAGATGATTAAAGTTTATTGTTGGAACAAGCTCTTTTGCGAGAGCAGTAGACAAATGTACAAACTGGTGAATAGTTTTGGATTAGATTGATATAATGTTTAATCAATTAATAATATAATATATTACTCGATATATATATGATAGATACTCGTCAAAATATGGAAGCACGATGAACAAATATAAAGTTACTGGAAGATTCAAACATCGTCAGTAAAGCTATTATTTCCATTATTTTACAGTCCTTTTATGTATAGATATAGTTTAACCTCATTTAACAGTAAGATTGGTTTCACAAATCAACTTGGAATTTTTATTCTATAATTTATGTTTTATAATATAGCTCAAGTACTATAGCAATGACTATCCTTCATTCCTTGTATTTCTGTCAGGATATAGAGAAGACAAAGAGCTTGATTCTTTGGTGAGATTTCTTTTAATGCTTATTATATTCAAAACATATTAAGTCTTTGATACATATGTGATATTAATTTATAAAAACTTTAATCCTATCGCAGAGGCTACCTGAAAGTTTCATTACGGCTGTTCGGTCAAAGGTACCGAGTACTGTTATAATACAAATAGTCAATGGACATGAGTCACATGTTCGATTCAAGAAAACAGAACAATCTCTTCGTCATATATCAGAATTTATTAGGGATGTCGTGGTTTGTTTGGATCTATAATGATTTTCTCTTATAATGGAAATGAAAAGTTCTTTGCAAGTTTTTTAAAAGATGACTTCAATGAGGTGATTTATTTCCTGAATAGAACTATATTGCGTGACATATTTTATGAACAAGGTGACTTTCTCATATTCAATTCCGAAACTTAATCATATTTGTACTTTCTTTATTAGAGTAGTATACTTTTCAACCTATACTTTAAATCAAATTGTAATTTTAGATCTCACAAATGGGTTTGGATGGAAGATACTTGTGTTTCTCAACAGTGAGGAAATTAAACTTGGAGAAATAGTAAGTAACTGAAAACCAGTGTTTTCTGTGTTTTTTTATTAACAAGTGTTCATCATACTAAATTTTAAGATTTCATATGATTTTTAAAATTTAAAATATTGATTTTCAATAAAAGCTACCATAAATTTGTTTATTGGGTGATATTTCCTAGGTTGTACATTGCGCTTTAACAACTCCGTGTTTTTCAGCCAATTTCGGGACGATTCCGGAGATAGTTCAGAAAAGTGCTTCCACCTAATTTATCATTTTTTTAGAAATAGAGATCAGTATGACGGAACCTGTTTCCCAAATGTTCAGAAAATATATGGCATAACAGATCTTATGGCTGACTATGGTTTAACCGAGTCCGAGAAAATTTTACTTACTTACTTTGGCAATGGAAATTTTTAATCATGGTATTTCTTAGTTCAAACGTCGAAGTTATGCTGATGGATAACCGTTCGAGTAATACAGGTCATTGTGCTCTGACTAAATGCTTAATTTGCATTATGCAACAAATCTATCTATTTTCATCTATCAATTTGCTTAAATATTTTTTTAGACATCATTTATATGACCAATGTTTACTTAAATTGATTAATCAATATTTATTTCTATGTGACAGAAATGGAAAATGATATCGAACCTGGGGAACCAGAGAATGATGAGCTTGATCTGGAGGCTGGCGTGGAGCACATTGCTGCAGGAATACAGCAAGCAGGACTAAACATCGATCCTATCAATTTTACTGCTGTGATGAGCCAATCTAATATGGACAACATAACTCATGGACGTTTCGTGAAACGTATAAATCTTAAATTAATATAGTTCGATGTAACATCATTGTGTTTGTATTCTTCTAATATTCTGTAAATAACAATTATAGTTCGCTTTTGAGATTGTGTTGGATTGATCAGTTTAATAAAAAACTCTCTTTCTGTAGTATATTCCAAAACACATCAGTCCACGAAATCGGTCTTTCGAAGCTAGCGATAGAGTTGTCTTGAGGACTCCAAACGGTGAATGGAGTATTGCGATTGTGTTATCCGGCAGAACTTTTAGGATGTCAGGAGGATGGAATCAATTTACAATAGATAACCACGTATCTTTGGATGAAACTCTGGTTTTTGCCCTTTTGGAAGAAGATGTTGTCGTGTTTCTTGTTAGCTTCCCCGGTAGAAATTAAGTAACCAGCTCTCTCTTAAGCTACATAACTTGCTTTTGACATGTACGGTGTTTTAAAAAGATGTTGTTGAAGGTTTCTATTACTCTAGCAGTTCGCAAATTGTCATAGACTCTGTTTTAACTCCATCAAGTTTTCCATCCTTTATGTTGCTATGTACGAGTATTATACTCCATTTATTTGTCATTTTATGTATTTTTTATAAATTTTTATGCATTTTCAATTGAAATCATGTTACATTCGAATGCTTTATTTAATTTTACTTAGTGTATGGAGGCATCTCACAATGGATTATTTTGTCATGATAATCATGTATAATATAATAACACATATTGTTTAACGATTTCATAGAAAGACAGTGAAATATTGATCAACAGGATATGTAAAAAGCGGAAGAATTATGTTCAAATCTTACTACAAATACTTTACATATGGAAGATTAAATATCGATTTCACATTACTATAAATTAGGCTTTAAATAAGGCAATTATGAATATATTGTTTATGATATTTGAACAATCCTACAAATTAACTTCATACAATAAAGTAAAGATTAGGAAGTTAAGTGATACATATACACTCTATAAATTAGCAAGATATTCTTTAATTAAAGTTGTTATTAGAGATAAATGCAAATTGTGCAGTTATCAATTTTGATCATCTTTGCTTGGCAAATTGTAGAAAACTTCTTCAAAAATTACATTAGCCGTTACATTTGTATATCCTCCACTGTCACTATCAATTAGAATATATAAGCCTGAAGGAGAAGTAACTCTCGATACAGCAACATAAAGTTGTCCATGTGTAAATACGGATCTCGGCAAATAAAGTCCAACTTTGTGAAGCGACTGTCCGTGACTCTTATTAATCGTCATAGTATAACACAACTAGACTGGAAATTGAACTCTTTTGAACACAAATGAAAGTTTTTCCACATCCTCCACTGCCGTATACAAAGAAAACACCTCCTTTGCCATTTTCAACGCTGTCAATAATAGAAGCATAGACATCAAGCTACTCTTTATTAAGTGTGCGGTAAAGTTTGTCATGTTCCTAATGCTCCTGTTCCTTGTTGTAAAAAAGTTCATCAGACAATAATCTGTTATCAAGTCCATGCATAAAGCTGTCATCAGGAAAAGGCATCGAGTTGTAATCTTTAAGATTTTTACAAACATCATTAAAGAGTTTTTCAATTTCTACAATGTATTTATAAATCGGAATTAATGAAAAGATTAATAGGTTAATTGTATGATATACCTTTAAAAATGAAGTTTGTTCAACTATAACCAATTTAGAAAATACATGCCAAAGAAAAATTCTGAAGGTCTGATTGATTAAGATGCTGTTCATTGTTGTTGGCAATCCTTGTTCTGATCAACTGAATATCCTCAGACATGGATTCCCAATATTTCTCCCATAGTTTTAAAGGGTCAGCAACCTGATTGTTTGATAATATATGCACAAATAACTATCTAAGTTGATGTGGCATTGCATGAACTGCATTTTCTGATATAGCAACATCCCACTGTCTATCATCCTTTAGAAGTCCAAGTGCATCACATGCTTCTTGATAAGAATTATAAGCAATTCCATTGACAGTCTTGAGATTTTGGTATGATGTGGCACCTTTGATGTGCGTGAGTAACATCCTCAAAAAAAATGTTTCACCGAAATATGAGTGAACGTTTGATAATCGACCAAACACCTGACCACGTTGCCGAAATTTCCATTTTCACAAGTCTGCCTTTCAAGTAAAATATGTTGGAAATTCAGTATAAGCGTATTATCTTGCCTCTGAGAAAGTTTTATTTGCTTCAAACCAGCCTTCAAGTTTGGTAAATCGAATTTTGGCTCTTTCAACAACATCTCCAAGATCATCGTGTGGCTTAAACGAAACGCTTTTCTCATCTTCCATGTGTACCGGTAAGCACTCAATAGGAGGGAAATGATGGTGTATGTCAAAACCTAGCAATCTCCAAGCTGCTTCCGACGCACATATATAACGACCATCAAGGAAATTTTTGATTTCATCCGTTGACTTTGCTTTCGTAGTGGATTCATCCAGTGTATCTTTTTTCTTTTTCTTTCTAAGAAGCATTGTGGCAGTGCATGACCTTTCAAGAAGTATTTAAAAAGATATTTCAAAGATCGCGAGGAGTTACAGACCTCGAGATTTATATGACAATGAAAGCGCAACAACAAATCTCTATTGTATGGTACAACATACTGGTTATCAAGAAGAACTCATTTCTTCAAAACACTTGCTTCCGTCCGCCTTCTACAATACACTTGAAATCCACAATCATCGAAGAAAGTGTTTGCGTTATACCTTTAAGCAGAGAAAAAAGACTAAATTAAGCAATGCTTGTTTCTGCGTATATGATAAATTGCATTATTGAATTAAAAATTAAAATCCTTGCTTGGATTACAATATTTTTAACAAACACTTACTTTTTAGGAAAATGACGTCCACACTTCCCTTTCACCATACACGGAGAGTAAGAAAATCTTTACCACATGGTCCATGTATCATATGCGCTTGAACTATGTTGTAGCCGATAGGATCCATATTTTTGTCTGGTATTCCGGCAGATATCAATTCATCAATCTGTTGCACATTTTGTGGCCTGCTTTGCGGGTGCAACCATATTAACATATGACAATGAGGAAGTCCACGCTTTTGGAACTCAATAACATGCATAACTGATATTAAAAATAAAAAAAGAAAAAAGTTGTGTTAAATATGTAAAAGACTACTGTTAAATTTATATTGTTTAGACATAATGAGTGTGTGTCATGCGAACTTAAAAAATTGTGCCTAACCTCCAATGTATTTGCCAAAATAGTTCTTTTTCTTTATAAGGTCTAGGAGTTGATCAAGTTTCAGCTTAAACACTCTAGCTATCACATCAGGTTTGTTAGCTACATCCACTCCGGGAAGATATTCAATCATTTGTTTAATTTCCGGCCATTGAATATTACATGACATTGTCAAGAATAATGATATATGTCCAATCGTACGACAAATAGCCAAAGAATCTTTGAAATACTGGTTCATGTACCGTTGACAACCTGTATGGGTTGCTGGTAATATGACATTCTTACCAATGTTTCCAGGATTTGTATCACCTTTAGTAAGGGAATCACGAATAGACCTGTACATATCTGAACGAATGGTGCTTTGGTGGTTTCTAATCCAGTCCAATCTATACTGTTCTACTGCATCAAATGCGTCGTCAATAAATTGTTTCCAAAGACGACCACCAAGATGTATATTCATTCCTAAAACAACATAAAAAGTATAACGTATGAAATAAAAAGTTTCCTGGATTTAACATGAATTAAAATGTAATGGATAATACCTTTATCAGGACGTATCATAAGCTTATAGGCATAGTATTCCCTCATTGTGACTGTAGTTCTGTGTCTGGTTTTGTCAGGATGTTGATCATTAACCGGTTTAGCAGGCACATTCTACTTCTTGCTCTTCAACGGTATATTGAGACGGAACCCATCATCACCATACGGAAAAAGTAACGGATACTGCAGATATATGAAGTGCTTGCATGTTTCATAAACTCTCTTAAGAAATTTTTGCTTTGTCTCGACTACAATGTCTCTGAATGGACATGTATCGTCACTGTCACCAATAATTAACGCAACTACTTCATTGGATGGTCCAACCTGATTTTTCTGCCGGATGCAGATTTTGAAGACACCAGAATCAAACTAAAATCATCTGTATCCAAAATATTAAGGCGATCACGTGCATAACGGAATCCTTCAGATAGCTTATTATTCTCATCCAACATCTTTAAGAGTCCTTCGACTATCTCTGGATCAAGACCATCAGATCCAGGGACCGCATCCATCCAATTCTGGATTTCATTCTCAGTGTCATACACATAGAGTTGAGCAAAATTTGGTGAAAGGCATATGTCATAGCCTATTTGTTTATTCGAGGATTTAACTCAACTCAAATAAGGATGTAACAAGTAAATAGTGGTTCTATCGTCAGAGAGATCTCTCAAAGTAACATATGTCAAAGGATTAAGTAGCATTGTTCGTCTACAGACTTGAGGACTTAATTCACTGGAAGAAGCTCAAGAAATTGATCAAGCCTCAGTGATATAAATCAAGATTGTGGATTTAATCAAGTGACAGAGATCTCGTCAGGGTATCAATTAATTACAAGGATTTAGTCTGAAGAAAATCAAGAGTATCAAAGTCAAGGCATGAAGAAACGTCATGGAAGTTAGTCACTCATGAACCAGACAGTACATCGAGTGTCAACATTGAAGTGGTGGAATTGATTCATAATTGACAGTGATTTTCAGAAGATTTTCAGAAGAATGGTTGCTGCTCAAGATTAGTATTAATTCTCTATTAATTAATTAAGTCATATAATTTAATTAAGAGAATAAATTAAATCTGCAAAGATTAATTTATTGATTAATTAATTCAGAATTATTATTTGATTAAAATCTGTTTTAATCCAGCAAGACTATCTTTTGTATTAGCAAGACAATCGGTATGACAATCAATAGTCATACCGAAAGTCATGCTAGTTCATTTATATTATCTTGCCGAAAGTTCTATCAGTTCAATGGATAGTCCTACCGAAAGTCCTACCAGTTAAAAGGATTGTCATGCTAAGCTAAAAGGATTGTCTTGCCAGTTAAATCAAGGATTGATTTAATATAAAAGAACTGAAGCTGATTTTCAACAGAAGCATTGCATTGAATATCAAACACAGAAGAACACAAAACAGAGAAAAACAACAGAGAACTTATTGCAAATTCACAGATCATTTATTTCTAGTATTTATTGTTAAATCTAATCCACTAGAAATCCTTTTCTTGTTCTTGTGTAACTATCTAGCGGATCAAAATCCCTAGAACTTAATCTCAAATTGTATTTAGCATTTGATCCTTTTTATTACAAAAATAGAAAAAGTTCATGTCGAATTTATTCTAGATTTGGAATAAATTATTTGAGATTAATCCCTTGTAAACGATACCGTTGTTGTAACACCTTTCAAGTTTAATAATAGTTTTATTTAACTTGAATTTTGTTTCACTTTTTTATTCCGCATTTTATTCGATTAAACGGTATTGTTTGTATTCAACCCCCCTTCTACAAACATATTGAGACCTAACAATTGGTATCAAAGCCTTCTGATTAACGAACAAATCAAGATCCTAGATTTTTGTGATTCTTTCTCTCCTTGAATTTTTATTTACTCAAAAAAACTCATAATGTCTACACAAAAAGTTGGAACAGTTAAAATTCCACTATTCCATAAAGAAAATTATGTTATGTGGAAGAAGAAGATGCTATTATTTTTACAAGTTGCAAATCCCAAATATCTGGAAGTGTTAAAGAAGGGTCCAAAAATTTCGATGGTTATTGAACCAGAGGTAATAAAAGATGATGTGGTGATTACCAAAGCTAGAACTTATATAAAAGATCCTGAGGATTTTTCCCCTGCTGAAAAAGAAGAAGCCTCCCTGGATGCTAGCCTTCAATTAATTTTAGTAGATTCCCTTGATCCCTTGATGAATAGATATGTGATGAACTGTAAAGATTCCAAACACATCTGAGAAACTATTGAGGTAATTAATGAAGGCACAGAGGAAGTCAGGGAGAACAAGTTAGAAATCCTAACCTCTGAGTATGAATACTTTAAATCTAATCCAGGAGAAGGAATCACTGAAGTGTTTGAGAGGTACAATGCATTGATCAACAACCTGAACATTAATGGTAAATACTATTCAATCAGGGAGGTCAACAATAAGTTCCTTTTAACACTGCCAACTCATCTCGAACATAGAATCACTGCCATAAGAGAAGCAAGAGATATGAGTGAGATTTCTTTGGAACGGCTCTATGGTGTGTTAAAGACCTATGAGTTGGAGCAGATTCAGCAGAAGGAACTCTACGGGAAAGGAAGAGTGGTTAGCATGTCTATTGCTCTAGTAGCTGAAGAACAACAACAATAACCACAACAACAACAACAATCTCAACAGTCAGAAAGAATGGTACATCTTCCAAGGCTGAAGAAAATGTGATAGTAGCAGAATTTGATCCTCCTACTACAAATCAATCAGGAGATGATTTTTATTCCTTGCAAGAACTGGAGCAATTGGAAGATGAGTCAATGACCCTGATTGTCAAGAGATTCTCCAATGTCAGATTCAAGAGGAATCCCAAGTTCAAGTACAAGTCCAACTACAACAGATTCCAGAAAGGTGGATCTTCATCCTCTAACACCAGCAGTGGTGTGTACAAAACAGGGATGGTTGATCGAAGCACCATTCGATGCTTCAACTGCAATGAGTTGGGACACTTTGCCACAGAATGCAGGAAGCCAAAACAATTTAGGAAGAACTCTTATGATTCTAATCAGAAGAGTAAATCTGAAAGGGCTTACCTGGCAAAGGGAAGAAGCTGGGATGATACTGACAGTGAAGATAAAGAAGTTGGGAATCTTACTCTCATGGCTAGTGATGCAAACACCTCATCGTCAAGAAAAGAGGTAAAATTTACTGATGCTGTATTAGTTTATCATCTAGGAGGTTCCTTAGATTGTGCTCGTCGTGATAATGAAATGTTAAATCAACAAATCAAAGACCTTGAGAAAGAGGTCAATGAATTAAGACTTGTGCACATTAATCAAGATAAATTAAAAGAACAAGTATCTTTTCTAGAGAATAGAGTTGACTGTTATAGACAACTCAAAACTATTCTCAAAGACAAGATCACCGGTCTTGAGACTAAGGTCAAAGCTTACTTTAATTCTTGCTCTAAGGCTAAAGAGTTCTACAATAAGCAAGCTATTAATCAAATATTTGGAGTAGGTTATGATTATAATGTTTCTATTGGAGAATTAGGCATAAACTCCCCTCCTCGTGTCTGTGCTAAAGGTAGGGAAGTACCACATGTGCTTAAGGGTGTTGATGAACCCCGCTATAAAAAATCAATTGCTGAACCATTTGATGAGACCTCATTTATTATTCAAGAAGAAATCCATGCTGAAGATCTTGCTAATGAGAAAGTTGTTTCCAAGTCAAGTGTGTCAAAGGTTCCAGTCAAAGTTGTGAAAGCAACTGAGACTAACTCAGACACACATGAGTTGGATAACAAAAATGCCATGTTTAACATGCATAAGTTTCCTGTTGTTAATCCCTCTCATAAAGCATGTGGTGTTCCTGATTGTATGTCTTCTGCTTTTAATTTGATGTATGCTTATTTTAATGGTAAGCATGTTTCTAATGATAAGACTATTCCTCGTCAGCATGTGAATAATAGGAAGCATGATAGGTCTAAGACTGCTAGTCCTCCTAAAGCTAGAAATGAGACATTTGTGCCTAAGCCTAAACAGAAATTTGTCAAGGCTGTTTACAAGGTCAAATGTCCAGTCATTGAGAAAGTTGAGAACATTAAAGTTAAGAATGTTGTTTTGCCTGATAAAGGCCAATTTTACAAGTATGTCGGACCCAACCAAGCTTGGGTTCCGAAGAAGGTCTAATCCATTTGTATTGCAGGGCATTAAACAGGTACAACCGGTAGTGTGGATTCTTGACAGCGGATCGTCAAGACATATAACCGGAGATAGAGCCCTGCTATCAAATGTGGTTGAGAAAGCTGACCCAGTGGTTACCTTTGGAGATAACAGCAAAGGTTTAACTGAGGGATATGGCTGTTTGCTAGCTGGAAATGTTATCATTGAAAATGTGTATGTTGTGCAAGGACTTGAACACAATCTGCTTAGCATTAGTCAGTTCTGTGACAACGGCTACTATATTTTATTGGACAAGCTGAAGTGTCAGATTCTGCACAAGAAAAATAAAAAACCCTCCTTGATAGGAATCCGGAAAGGAAATCTGTTCGTAGCTGACATGAACTCTGGAAGCAATCCTGAAGTCAATTGTTTCTATTCAAAGGCATCGTCAGATGAGAGTTGGCTATGGCACAAGAGACTTTCCCATCTCAATTTCAAAACAATGAATTCTCTTGTCAAAAGAGAATTGGTCAGAGGTCTGCCTCAGCTGGAATTCTCCCCAGAAGGACTGTGTGAGGCTTGCCAAAAAGGAAAGTCAAAGAAAGCAAGTCACAGAGGCACTGACACATCCTCCATAACTGGTGTTCTGCAATTATTGCACATGGATTTATTTGGACCAGTTAATGTTCTTTCGATGTCAAAGAAGTGTTACTGTCTTGTGATAGTTGATGACTATTCCAAGTATACGTGGGTTTAATTCCTTCACTCTAAGGATGAAACACCACAAGTTGTGATTGATCATATCAAGTTGATCGAGTTAGATTCTAATGTCCCTGTTAGAGCAATAAGGTCAGATAATGGAACAGAATTCAAGAATTCACTTCTCAATGGATTCTGTACAGACAAAGGGATTACCAGACAATTTTCAGCTCCTAGAACCCCTCAGCAAAATGGAGTGGTAGAAAGGAAGAATCGTACATTGATTGAAGCTGCAAGAACGATGTTAAGTGAATTAGGTCTTCTAATGTACTTTTGGGCTCAAGCTGTCAATACTGCATGTTATACTCAGAATCGAACTCTAATCAACAAAGAATTCATGAAAACTCCTTATGAGATTATGAATGAACAGAAACCTTCTATCAAATACTTTCATGTATTTGGTGCCAGATGCTTCGTGCTCAAGGATGGAGATGATCGTCGTGGTAAATTCGAGGCAAAGGCATATGAGGGTATTTTTGTTGGATATGGAAGAAGATCATACAGGATGTATATCATTGATCAACATAAAGTAACTGAAAGTGTAAATGTTACATTTGATGACACTAAACTCCCTAGTATCCAAACTGAAGATCCTTCTGAGAAACTGAAGTTTGATGATATGTCAAATTCAGAATCAGAACATGATCAAGAACCTGAGGTTGTTGCTGGTGAAGAACCTGTTAATCATGATGATACTCAAGGTAATGGTGATGGAAACATTGGCAACAATGGAGATACCACTGCTACTGACGAAGAATCATCAAGTCAACCTGACAACAACTCAGGGGGAGATGCTGAAGGATCAACTAGTAGGACACAACATCCCAATGAGTTTCAAGGCGAATCATCAAGATCAAATCTTCCAAGACAGATTGTCTGGAATAAAGCTCATCCTTTTGAGTTGATTATTGGTGATCCAGATGTTGGAGTCAGAACTAGACGTGCTACTCAAAATGAATGTCTATTCTCAGGATTTCTTTCTAAGAAGGAACCTAAGAAGATTGAAGAAACACTGACTGATCTAGATTGGGTGATTGCTATGCAAGATGAACTCAATCAATTTAAACATCAACAAGTCTGGAAACTGGTACCTAGACCTACACACAAAAAACTGTTGGTACTCGGTGGGTATTCAGGAATAAACTAGATGAAGATGGTGTGGTTACAAGAAACAAAGCAAGACTGGTAGCTAAAGGGTACTCTCAAGCTAAAGGCATTGATTATGATGAAACCTATGCTCCAGTGGCTAGACTAGAGGCCATCAGGATATTTTTGGCATTCGCAGCATTCTCTAACTTTAAAGTTTATCAAATGGATGTCAAGAGTGCCTTTCTGAATGGAAAGCTGGATGAAGAGGTGTATGTAGAGCAACCTCCTGGTTTTGAAGATCCAGATCATTTGGATTTTGTCTACTTTCTTTTCAAGGCTATCTATGGACTCAA
Organism: Apium graveolens; assembly: GCF_009905375.1. Taxonomy (NCBI): domain Eukaryota; kingdom Viridiplantae; phylum Streptophyta; class Magnoliopsida; order Apiales; family Apiaceae; genus Apium; species Apium graveolens. The sequence continues at coordinate 144,908,020 of NC_133651.1, read as the reverse complement.
ACAGTCTCCGAGAAAATGGTATGACACTCTCTCTGAATTTCTTATTGAAAATAGCTTTATTAGAGGTGTCATAGACAAAACTCTCTTTTCTAAAAAATATAAGAATGATACTATATTAGTCCAAGTCTATGTGGATGATATAATATTTGGGTCTACTAATGATAATCTATGTAAGAGATTTGCTAAGTTAATGCACATCAAATTTGAAATGAGCATGATGGGAGAGCTGAAGTTCTTTCTTGGATTACAAGTAAGTCAAAGGTTAGATGGAACTTTTATTTGTCAATCCAAGTATCTCAAGGAATTCCTCAAAAAGTACAATCTAGAGGATTCTGCATCAGCAAGGACTCCGTCAACTACAGCTGTCAAGCTTGGACCATGTGAAAGCTCCATTAAGGTAGATGTCACAAGCTACAGAGGTATGATTGGCTCGTTACTCTATCTTACTACAAGTAGACCAGATATTATGTATGCTACATGTTTATGTGCAAGGTTCCAAGCGGATCCTAGAGATATTCATCTCGTTGCTGTTAAACGAATCTTGAGATATCTTAAGGGAACACCAAATCTAGGTATTTGGTACCCTAAAGAATCTGGTTTTAACCTTGTTGGATATCCAGATTTAGATTATGCAGGAAGTGTTGTTGATAGAAAAATCACCTCAGGGAGTTGTCAATTCCTAGGTAGCAGACTAGTCTCATGGTACAGCAAGAAACAACAAACAGTTTCCAATTCAACGGCCGAGGCTGAATATATTGCTGCTGGAAGCTGCTGAGCTCAGATCTTGTGGATTAGGAATCAGTTACGGGACTATGGCTCTGTATTGAACAAAATACCTATTCTATATGACAATACAAGTACAATAGCCATCACCAACAACCCTGTGCAGCATACAAGGACCAAGCACATTTACATCAAGTATAATTTTATTAGAGAGCACGTCATGAATGGTACTGTTGAACTATTTTTTGTTCCAACAGAAGAACAAATAGAAGATATTTTCACTAAACCTCTTGATGAATCCACATTTACCAAATTAGTTGGTAAATTGGGTATGTTGAATAGCTTTAGTGATTAAACTTGTTAATATCTGAAATCTGTTCTTGAATGAATTTATAAATGAATTTTTCATAAATGAAAAATTCATTTACAAATTTATTTTATCATATTTTCCATAATACTTGCTTATTTCAATGTGAGTTTCATTATCTTATCTTATTTATTTATTCTACTTGTTAATTTTAATATCTCAGAATATTTTATTTTCTCTAAAAATATTTTTCTATGAATTTTAGTTGCTAAAATTCAACATAAATCTATTTTTGGAACAAAATATAATTATTTCTGAAATATTGCTTTTGTTTTTGTAAATTTATTCTGATTATTCTGTTTATAATTGTTTTATTCTGTAACTGTAAACCTTCTGCAATGACAATCGGCAAGACAATTGAAATTGTCTTGCTGAAAGTCATTTCGGTATATATATATATATATTATTTTATACTAGAATGACAATCGGTATGACTATCGATTGTCTTTCTAGTTTATTCTGATATATTCTTGACTTTTATACTGGTATGACAATCGGTATGACTATCAGATTGTCATACCAGTTTTATTTTTATTTGTTTTTGTCATTTCCTTTAGCCTGGTATGACAATCGGGAAGACAATCGGTATGACTTTCCTCGATTGTCATACTAGTTGTCTACTTAAGGTTTTTTTTGTTCTTCGTTTCTTTTATTAGTAATCAGTTCAGTTTTTTTTGTTTTTTCCCTTCAAATTCCAGCAGTTGTGTTTCTTTCTCTCTCTCTTCTAACTAATCATCAGTCATCATTGTTCTTGCTCGAGTTTTTACTCAGCTTCACAAAACTCCACTTTTGAGATATATACATACGCGTGTATATATACAGAAGTGCTGCCCGTTTTGTTTCTAGGTTTTAAAATTCTTTTTGTTATTGGGTGCGTATAAAATCTGTTTTGTTTTAAGTGTGTTTGTGGGACAAAAATCAACTAGATATACTTTTTTTAAAATTTTTGGGATATAATTAAATTAATTCGGATTATTATTTATTTTTAATTCGAATTACTCTTAATTTAATTCTTAAAATTCTGAAATTGTGTGTTTTATTGAACATTTTTTAATGGCTCTCAATTTCCAAATTGTCTAGCATAATCTTGTTGGTTATTTTAATCTAGAAAAATGTGATGTGGAAAAATTTAAGCCGTGGATTAGATTTTTAAATGACCATTCGATTGTTAGCTCTGCTATTAAATCAAATGTGCTTTTAAATGTCGATCTGCTCAGACTGATTTGCACAACCTCTACTGTGGCCGATGATTTTAAATCTTTTTCATTCACCGTGGCAAACACACAGTATGTAGTTGATGAAACAGTCATCAATCGATCGTTAAATTTTCCAATGGACAATTTCTGTAATTTACCCTCTGAAAATGATATTTCAAACTTTTTCCATGCTATTCACTATCAGGGGGTGATTAATTTAACCAAGTTGTCTAAATCCAATTTGGTTTCTGAATGGGATATTTTCTTCGATACACTTTCCAAAGTGTTTGCCAACTGCACTAAATCCAACTTTCACAACATCACTTCCACTCTGCAGTATATTGGTCTTGCGGTTGTTTTCAATCAAAGGATCAATTTTGGCAATCTACTTTTACCCATTCTTCTGAGACGTCTCACTACTGCTTTACGTGATCATTCTACAAATCGTAGGGTTTCGTGCTACTACGCTCGTTTTCTCATGCTCATAGCAGAACATCTTCTCTCACCTGAGCATAAAGCTCTTTTTGCTAACTCTTCCGTAACTGAACCCCCTCTAGTAAGCAAAAAGATTTACACACGCCAAGACACAACCTTCAAATTCATGCAAGTTCCAGTACTTGTATCTGCTTTCATGGCCACTTACATTCCTTTACCTATCTTCAATCTTCCCGGTCATGAACAGCAAGCTCAACCTCCAGTGGTTCAAACCACCCAGGCTCAAACATCAGATGCTCTTCCTCTGCAGGTAATGATTCCTCAAACTCAAACTACTCCTACTTCTGTTGAAAGACACCCAGTAGTTGATAGGACTGACCATGAAGTTGTAGAACCACAGCTTCAATCCCAGGTCATAGAGCCAAACACAGAGTCACAACCTATCTCAACCTCTCCCCCACTGTCTAAAATGTTGCCAATAAGGTTAGTAGGAAGTAGTATGTTGGTGGATGTGAATGAACCCTCAGCTCTGCCTCCTCCCAAGAAAAGAAGAACATTTACTGAGGCATCTGAAAGCCCATCCTTGTCCTCCCAACAGGACATGGACTTTGATATGGCCAGTGAACAGTTACTAGAGACATTCTATCAACAGGATGAATCTATTGAAATTCGCCATAGGGCCATGGCATCCTGTACTGAGTTAAACACACTTCCATTACTCACAATGGAAGCATACAAACCAATAGATGATACTCAGGACACGGAGCGAGGAGTGCACATTGAGTCGGTTACAGTGCCTGCCATAGTTACGGCAGAAGAGCAGTCACATGCTTCTGAGGGAAAATCTGACACTCAGCCACCTTTAATAGAGTCATTTTCTCCCCTCCCAGATCCAACACCTCTGGCTCCCTCACGGGATTCTCCACTCACAGATTTATCTGGAGAAAGTGGAGGGTAACTCGGTCAATCTATCCCTGAAGCAATTCAGACATCTATTTCACATGAAAAGATAGGTTTGACTGAGGATCGGGACTCGCGAATTCCCATTGCACCACCACTGACCTCTCTTGAAGAGGCTAGGGTGATTTCAATTGCAGGTACAGACGATCAGCATCAGAAAAACTCTTAACGAGCAATAATATTGAGAGATACACAAGCACGTGAGTTGAGTGAATCAAACATGAGAGATATTCAGATGAGCGCACACACAGACATAAACACTGAAAATCTGTTAGCTCAAATTACTGAATTGAAAGAACAACTTGCAAAAAGTCAGGCTGAGCCTCAATCATTCAAAACACAAGTGGCTGAACGGTCTTCTTCTTCCACCTCTGTCAATAATCAGCTGGCTCTCATCAGGACTGAAATATCAGATTTGAAGACCTCTGTTGTACCAAAGCTCAACTCAATTCAGGCATCTCCAACGTTATCAGCTGAAGATATTTCAAACTTCTACTCTCTCCATACAAGAATGACTTCTCTTGAAGACTTGGTTGAAATGAATCATTCACTAGATTCCTCCAGATTTCTGAAGATAGAGACGGGCATGGAACATCTCAACGAAGGGATGAAGCACTTGTACTTCATGATCAAAAATTCTCACTGCCCTAATGAAGAAAAAAGAACTTTCTTTTAAGGGCCGTCTGGTGGAGGCTCAGGCTCTGGAGGTGATGGAGGTCATGGAGGGTCTAAGGGAAAGTCTGTAGAGGATTCCTCAACTAAGGGGGAGAAGAAAGGGAGAAGTGAAAAGGAAAAAGAAAAAGCTTCATCTGCTGGAGGCATAGGGAAGGCTGATGCTGTCTATTATAGTGGAGAACAGGATGACTTTGATATTTTTGACGTTCCCACTGAACCAGTCTTGGAAGATAAAGATGGTTTCTTTGAAGCTGAGGAGGAAAGTGATTTTGGAGAATGGGAAGAGGAAGCTCCAGTGGATCCTATTTTTGAGAAAGAGTTTCAGCAGCAGTAGTCAGAGTTGAAAAGAAAAGAAGCTTAACTCAAAAAGGTATCCCAGATCATTGATATGAGGAAAAATATTGAACGAACAGAAACTCTTGAAAAGCAACGTCTTCATGACATTAAAGCTAAAGAAAGGAGAAGAGATGTCAGACTAAAGATTGGTGAAAAATGGGATGAAGCTAGGAGAGTACTTGATATGCCTCAGCTGAGCACAAACAATGATAGGCAGTTTCTACATCTTCTGGACAAGCTGGAGATCTCTAATCCAAACAATGACGTGTACATGAATGCTATAAAGACTGAAGTCTCAAGAATCACAGCTGCATTTGACAGATTTCTAAATAAAATGAGCATATTTGTATATTGTCAGAGCGAAGGATCTTTCAAGGTATCACTTAATCTGTTTGAGAATCGTTCTTTATCAGAGATTTGGGTTCTTCTCAACAAAGTCAAAAGAAGCTCAGAATTAAATGAAGTTCTTCGAGAAAGGCTCAAAGAGTTTGCCAGCAGGGCTAGTCCTCAAGTGGTCAACAATCCTTATCAGGTAAGATTCTTTAAGTCTGACTGTCTTCAAATCTGCCAGCTCGATTCACAATCTCTTAAAGACTACTCAGCTAAGCATCTTATCTGGATGGAACATCACTTAAGAACTGCTGGATATTCATCCATGTTGAAAACTCAAGCAGCTGATCTGATTCAAGCTTATTGTGAAAAGAATATTAAAAGGTACACTCAGTTCAAGAATAAGCTAAAGTCAGTTGAAGTTCAACCAGTCAGACCAACCAGCTTCACTTCTGAAAAGGATCATGTCTTTGACAAGGAGTTGCTTCAAGATTTGGAAGAAGGTGAATTCGGAAGGGAAGACAACTGAATTCAATTAGCTTAAAACTTAATGTAATATAATTAGGGCTTTATGAATCAAGATAGACTAATATAGTTATATGTTCAGTCTAGAGGAACATCTATCTTGTATTCACTTGTAAATTTCTTTTGGAATCTGGAAAATGTTAAATATAATCCAGAACTTTTCTGTTATTTACTTTGCATTATTGTTTATATATTTTTCTTATTTGTTAGTTGAGTTATCCTCTAGGTATTTGTTGTTATTGTCTAACAAACAAATAGTGGGAGAGGCATATGTCATAGCCTATTTGTTTATTCGAGGATTTAACTCAACTCAAATAAGGATGTAACAAGTAAATAGTGGTTCTATCGTCAGAGAGATCTCTTAAAGTAACATATGTCAAAGGATTAAGTAGCATTGTTCGTCTACAGACTTGAAGACTTAATTCACTGGAAGAAGCTCAAGAAATTGATCAAGCCTCAGTGATATAAATCAAGATTGTGGATTTAATCAAGTGACAAAGATCTCATCAGGGTATCAATTAATTACAACATTTAGTCTGAAGAAAATCAAGAGTATTATAGTCAAGGCATGAAGAAACGTCACGGAAGTTAGTCACTCATGAACCAGACAGTACATCAAGTGTCAATATTGAAGTGGTGGAATTGATTCATAATTGACAGTGATTTTCAGAAGATTTTCAGAAGAATGGTTGCTGCTCAAGATTAGTATTAATTCTCTATTAATTAATTAAGTCATATAATTTAATTAAGAGAATAAATTAAATCTGCAAAGATTAATTTATTGATTAATTGAATTAATTGATTAATTTCAGAATTATTATTTGATTAAAATCTGTTTTAATCCAGCAAGACTATCTTTTGTATTAGCAAGACAATCAGTATGACAATCAATAGTCATACCGAAAGTCATGCTAGTTCATTTAGATTGTCTTGCCGAAAGTTCTATCAGTTAAAAGGATTATCATGCTAAGCTAAAAGGATTATCTTGCCAGTTAAATCAAGGATTGATTTAATATAAAAGAACTAAAGTTGATTTTCAACAGAAGCATTGCATTGAATATCAAACACAGAAGAACACAGAACAGAGAAAAACAACAGAGAACTTATTGCAAATTCACAGATCATTTATTTCTAGTATTTATTGTTAAATCTAATCCACTAAAAATCCTTTTCTTGTTCTTGTGTAACTATCTAGCGGATCAAAATCCCTAGAACTTAATCTCAAATTGCATTTAGCATTTGATCATTTTTATTTACAAAAATAGAAAAAGTTCATGTCGAATTTATTCTAGATTTGGAATAAATTATTTGAGATTAATCCCTTGTAAACGATACCGTTGTTGTAACACCTTTCAAGTTTAATAATAGTTTTATTTAACTTGAATTTTGTTTCACTTTTTTATTCCGCATTTTAATCGATTAAACGGTATTGTTTGTATTCAACCCCCCTTCTACAAACATATTGAGACCTAACATTTGGTGATTGTCCTTCCTTTGGTTTAAGACTTCCAATCAAATGATAATTTTGACCATTCAGCTTAAAACAATACGGACCTCCTCCATTGTTATATTACGATCTATTTTACCTTCAAGTGAGGTAAATTGGAATAAGGAGTTGTACGTCCTTATATTTTTCAGGAAATGAGCAGTCTTTTCACCTCCAGAAAGCAAATAGTAGAGGAGAGGAGGAGGAGAATGTTCTTTAGAAAGTTTGACCTGACCATTCTTACAGCAAATTGAGAATATAAGTGGACTGTTTTTATTTGATTTGTTGTTCCTCTTTTCATCCCACATCATTGCTTTACATTTTCCACATATTTTCGATGATGGTCCAAGATTCATGTATCTTTTCCAAAAATCTCTCAAAATATTTAAAAAGGTTAGTATATGTTTTCATCAATTTCTTTATATAAAGTGCATAGGTGAATTAAGTGATTTTCCATATACCTAAATCCTCCTATATATATATATTCATCGGTACAGTCTGATAAATCTTCACCTTGGCGTTCACTTGCATCAAGTTCATTATCTGTAAACACATAGGGAATGTAAAATTATCAAAATTCATCTTTCATGGATGTTTCCCAAATTATCCGAAGAATATTCAATATAGGTATGTGACATTACAGTTACGCTCATATTCCGGCATATCTTCGAATAGTACATCACTTGCATCATTGAAAGAATCCATCAAATTTCCTCTTCTTGCAGAGGTTCCTTCTGTATCAAATACTCACTTCATGGAAAATTACCGAAAAAACAAAAAACATGCTAAAAGAAATGCCTTTAAAAAAAATTCGGACATAACAAACCTTCATTACGGGGAAATCAGTCTGCAGAGAATTTTTAAATTTAACAATATCAATATAAAAACAATGAGAGAACTACAGATAAAACAATTAATATAGTAATATTGAAATGACCTGGTAGTGGAACATCAAGATCGTAAGTCTCTGGAATTGTAACTGATACTGCATTTCGTCGTTCTCTTTTCTTATCTTTAGTGTGTAACTTTGACGGGGATCGTAAATTCTTACAAAAATGAACTGGATCGTTCATATTTAAGTTTGGATTATTGCTTGGTATTATCCTAGATGCAGGGAGCTCAAACATACTATATTTCTTAGCCAATGTTGGCCTATTCTATAATATTTGAGCTACTAGACTTTGCTGCAAGACTTGACAAACATGGATTAAAAAAGTTAAATGTACTATTTCTAACTATCCGAAAGTTATAAAGTTATTGGAAAGTAATAATTATACCTGAAGACGCTGACCGTTTAGGACTATATGGATTAGCCGAGGAGTTTATGTGCGTCACTCTTGATTGAGATGTTAAATCGAATAAATTAAGCCTTCGTTGTGATGATGTAGTAGTAACTGCAGGATTACTTGCACGACGGATAAAACCTAATATAAGAATTTGTCAAACATGTGTAGACGGGCAAGATATATGTTAGCAAACAAAATGTAAGTCAATGTAATACTATATTTACCGCTTTTACTTGATGCTGAAATATTGGGGTCTACATTCTCATCAAGTGAACATTGACTGAACAATTTATATTGTTCAGAAGATTGCAGAGTTTTTTTCCTCGAAGCTGAAAATATGCTCAAAATGTTTTGTTAGTTTGATGCCCAATTACTAATCTGTGAATTAATTTAGGTTAGTTGCATTACTAGTTTAAAAAATGGCAGACCTTTAGGAGCGGACGAAGGAGACAATGGTCCAGGAGAGAATCGCTTATGACCTATAAATGGGAGGAAGATCATTAATTTGCTAACAAAAACATATCGTCCAACAAACCTGATGATGATTCCTGGTTCACATGTCCTTCCTTTCTAGAACCTGTTAATTGAGTTGTTCGAGACTGGTAGATCGAATTTGATGCATCGAGTTTATCTTGTGACTGTGAATTCGTATTGGCATGCAAGAAGCGTTCATCTAAGCCTACAAAAATTCAGTTAATAATGCTGAAACTTTTACAGTCTAGTGAAACAAAAATACAATACATAAACTTGTTGATGAATATGTTTGAGATAACTGGCCACAAGGATTTCGTTTAATACATACAAAAATAGAACATGAATTAGATCATTTAAGATTGCTATAAAAACAGACCATGAATTACACATACCTAAAACAAAAGATCCTTGAACATTGTGATTGTGTTTCTCAGGAACCTTAGAATTAATAGAAGAGTTCTCTTTAGCAACTGAAAATGTAAATAACTGACTGGTTATTTTTCTCCTAGAACCTACAACATATCATGCCATAAACATCCATGCCAAAACATGATAATTCGAATATGACTTGGTAATCGAAGAGAGTATTACCTTTCTGTGCAGAAGAAGGAGATAATGGACCATTGTTACCCCGTTTCTGTGCAGTTGGATTAGCCTCTTCAATCATGGAAATATACTACTGTGTCATAGAATCCAAAAATATCAAATATTGTAACTGATGTATTGTTAATTGATATGAAGAAAGACTACATTTGGATTTGAATTCTATGTTTACACTTAATTGAAGCATTAGTGTAATTTGAATTTGAATTTTACTTAAATTGAGGAGTAATGATAGGTTTGAGGAGTAATGATACGTTTGATCTTGTTAATTTATTACACAATATTTGATATGATTTGACATTAATAGACATGGGTTTTATCCATGAAACCGGATTATCCATCTTTTAACCCAAAAAAGTGTAAAAATAGAAGAGCTGGTTAACCCATTTAAAGTTGGACTATATATTTACCAAAATGGGCATAGAGTAGTATAATTTTTATTGGATGGGAGGGTATTTAGTGTAATTTGCTTTTATGTTTGCTAGAAAAATTTAGGAATATATTGATGTTTGTCACATTCTTTTTTGCCTTGTAGAGGTATTTGAATCTATGCCCAAAAAAATCTCCTATTAGGCTTTTATGAATCACCATAATTATCAACTATTTTTCCTTCTTGAACTTTCTTGCTGTATTGCACCGCTTGCATAATTGAATACCACATTTTATCTTCTTTTTTTAACGCAACAACCTTCTTCATTGAAAATGAAGCACATGCTTCTACGGTGACATGCAAATATAGTTCGAATTTGACAAAATCCAATATTATACCAAATTTTATTAATTAAAACCAAATCCAAATTTTTAAATATCAGAAATCAAATCCAAATCGTCAGTTTTTAGTTCGTTTCGGTTTTTAAAAATATTAAATACAAAATTTTAAAAATGAATATCATTAATAAATATTTTGTTTAAAATTTAAAAATATTTCTAAATTATTACAAATGTAAGAAAATACGCATGATTAAATTCAGAATTTGTATCAATTGCTTACGATTAAAAAAGAAGAAGATATATTAATTCCTTAATTTGTTTGCTTACTAATGTCATTTAACAAATCTGAATTAAACTTTTCAAATGATTAAAAGGTTTAAATTGTTAAGAAAAATTATGAGCTGTTTTTTAAATATGAATCACATTTATCCAAATGATTTAAGTAACTAGTACAAAAATTATTAGTCAAAATAAAACCTCAAATATATATATATATATATGTTATCTTCTTCTTTTAAGTATAAAATATAGAAGGTGAATTGTAACAGCCCGCACTTCCGGATTATTAATTCTAAATCGAAAACTAATACAAAATACAATTTACTAATCCAAAATTCTATTACAAAGATGATTATTACAAAAACGCAGCTAACGAAAGCACAATAGTTAATATGCCCCAATTCCAAGTCCTCGAACTCCAATGATTTCCAACTCGAATCTTATGACGAAACCTGAAATTGAAATGGGTGAGCTACAAAGCTCAGCAAGTACAAATTGACTAACTATTTAACTGAAATACAATGGGTGTTTTAATAAAATGATTTTTCTCAAAGCAATAATAATTTTGTAAATATTTTCTAAAACAAATCCAACCCAAAGTTTTATATTTTAAAATTCAGAATTTAAAATAGAACAAAGCAGATTTTATAACAGATCGGAACATAATAAAATAGAACGAAACGATAATTCTTATAAATACCACAATCTTGATCTACGACCACATTTTTCCAGTAGCCAGCATCTAATTCTTATTCTTATTCTTTATATCACACGTTGCTAGTGGTCAGCATCTAAAGTTCAATAATTACATGCCCTTAATAGGTATCTAAAGTTGCACACTTGTGCGCCTACTAAGGGTATCTATGACTAGTTCTAGAACTATAACGTAAATTACGAACGAGTTCGAAAACGTAGAGACTGGATTTCAAAAGATTCTCGTATCTTATTTCCTATACAGTTCGAAACAGAATTCTTATATCTTATACGAAATTCGAAAATCAGAGTATCAAAACTTTTTTCGAAAACAAAAGTAAGTCAAAAAGTATTTACCTCAAAGCCTGACCAGATCTGAATATAACCTTTTTGACCCTCTAAACGACGTTATCTTGAAAAACACAAAACACGAAAGTTGTAGAGAACGAAAAGATCTTTCCTAAAAGTCTAGGATCACTGAATTCCAACTTACGATAAATTTTCTACAAATTTTACAAGACTGCTGATTTATGCTAAGAAGAGCGCTACGAATTTTGATAATTAAAACGAAAAAGACGAATATGGTGTATTTATAACGATACAAAACCCTATATCTTAACCAGCAAATTATCCATATTAGAATCTGATTCAAATTTTAGGCCCATTGCTCTAATTCAATTTTAAATCCTAGTCTTTACCTAATTTTAGTTCTTTTATTATATTATTCTATCTAATTCTAAAAATTACGGGATATTACATTCTACCCTACTTTAAAAGAATTTAGTCACCAAATTCACAAAAATCCTAAAGTTCGTGACACATCTACCCGTTAATCTACCAAAGGTCAAATTACGGTCCACAAGATCGAATCCTATGGAATGTACTAGTCCCATACCTAACACACTCCGAAAGAAGCCTGCTCTTAATACCTATTGTAACAACCCGCACTTCCGGACTATTAATTCTAAATCGAAAACTAATACAAAATATAATTTACTAATCCAAAATTCTATTACAAAGATGACTATAACAAAAACGCAGCTAACGGAAGTACAACAGTTAATATGTCCCAATTCCAAGTCCTCGAACTCCAACGATTTCCAACTTGAATCTTATGACGAAACCTAAAATTAAAAGGAGTGAGCTATAAAGCTCAGCAAGTACAAATTGACTAACTATTTAACTGAAAAACAGTGGGTGTTTTAATAAAACAATTTTTCTCAAAACAATAATAATTTTGTAAAATATTTTCTAAAGTAAATCCAACCTAAAGTTTTATATTTTAAAATTCAGAATTTAAAACAGAACGGAGCAGATTTTATAACAGATTAAAACAAAATAAAATAGAACGAAACGATAATTCTTATAAACACCACAGTCTTGATCTACGGACACACTTTGCTAGTAGCCGGCATCTAATTCTTATTCTTATTCTTTATACCACACTTTACCAGTGATCGACATCTAAAGTTCACTAATTACGCGCCCTTAATAGGTATCCAAAATTGCACACTTGTGCGCCTAGTAAGGGTATCTAAGACTAGTTCCGGAACTATAGCGTAAATTACAAAAGGGTTCGAAATTCATGAATGCAATTGGGAAAGCCAACCATAAGATTCGATTCTGACTTCAAAAGATTCTCATATCTTATTTCTTATACAGTTCGAAACAGAATTCTTATATCTTATACGAAATTCAAAAATCAAAGTATCAAAACTTTTTCGAAAACAAAAGTAAGTCAAAAAGTACTTATCTCAAAGCCTGACCAGATCTGAATATAGCCTTTTTGACCCTCTAAATGATGTTATCTTGAAAAACACGAAACATAAAAGTTGTAGAGAACGAAAAGATCTTTCCGAAAAGTCTAGGATTACTAAATTCCAACTTACGATGAATTTTCTACGAATTTTACAAGACTGCTGATTTATGCTGAGAAAAGCCCTACGAATTTTGATAATTAAAACGAAAAAGACGAATATGCTATATTTATAACGATACAAAACCCTATATCTTAACCAGCAAGTTATCCATATTAGAATCTGATCCAAATTTTAAGCTCATTACTCTAATTCAATTTTAGATCCTAGTCCTTATCTAATTTTTGTTCTTTTTATTCTATTATTCTATCTAATTCTAAAAATTACGGGATATTACATGAATCCTCCGTCTCAATTTATCTGTCATGTTTAACTTTTTGCGGTCATATTGACCGAATTTTGACCGAAACTTTCAAATCATATTTTATTAATATCTTATCATTAGAAAATATGTTTAATCTACTTTAATATGTATTTTCAGATTTCCAAATTATTTTTTTATTTATAATCAAAATTTAGTCAATTTGATTATCAAAAGTCAAGACACAAAAATTGGGACAAATGGAATATATTCTATGTTCTGAACCAAAAGGGTCATAATTTAAATGTAAAAATCGTGACACGCTATTATAAACTTTAATAATAATTAATTAATTGGAACTGTTTTTTTTATCGTAGTGAACCCGAAGCCGCTACCTTTGGTGCGCACTAGTAAACCACACGGGCTCAAACAATATCCTGCAAACCACGTGAACCAAGATAACCGTATTTAAGCGACATGCTCTGGTTCAGGAGGTATAATCATAAATTCTCCTCCCGTGAAATTCGAACGTGTAACCAAGAAGATAATTATCCTTTTTTAACCAATTGAGCCAATCCTTGAGAGCTAAATGAAAATGTTTATATTTACCTAATCGAGTTATTCTATTAAACCTTTTTTTTGTCAAAAGTTACCCAGTTAAACCGAATTATCGTATTACATAAATATAATAATATTATAATAAATTTAACATATTGGGTGCGGTTGAAATTTTATTTGAATCAGATTCGGGTGTTTGAGTCGGAGTTTAATTTGGTTAATATAAAAGTCAAATTTGAACCAAATTTAATTGATTTTTTTAAATAAAAATTAAACGTGTAACCAAATCATAAAAACCTATCTGATAAGAAGCATTCAGATTGGTTCGATCGAATAATCATTCGTTCGAAAAATTTTGCCATCAAACTTTCAGAACAGAAGCCAACCCTGATGGAAGCCAATCATCGTGCAATCAGCATAATATCGTGCATTTCTAGCCACACATGTGTATGATTGATTATATACTGTTCCATCTTTCCATTCATTTTTAACATATTTTTGGATGGGCCAGACGGTCATGCATTTCTTAACATTTTCAAGATAATATATATTTTTCTTATAAATTTTAGTAGGTCTCGCCTTTTCACTCCAAATTGTTTTTTCTCGTCCACTTTCTTATCCACCTCAAATATTAAAAATCAAAATATTAAAAATTGAGACAGAGACGGGAGGAATATTTATAGCTTTGTTCATACTAAAACCCCTCACTTGCTAAACTCCCCTCCCCACAACCACAGTCCACATACAAAATAGTAAATAGAGAGTCTATGCTAACTTACAAGTAGACGAGAACTAAGTTGAAATAATGCTCAAAATACACCACTTTCCAGTTTCAACTGCCCAAAATACCCACCGACGGAAAAAGTGCACAAAATACAGACGAAATACACATTTTAGAGATGCGTATTTTGATTTTCAATTTTTTTACGTATTCTTTGTAAAAAAATTGAAAATCAGAATACGCAAGATGATAATGCGTATTTCGTCGGTATTTTGAGTACTTTTCCCGCAGGTGGGTATTTTGGACAAATCTCCCCAAATGGTGAGGTGGATATTTTGGTCACTCACCCAACTAATAACAACTGCAACCATTTCTAGCCGTTAGGTATATCAGTTCAACTATTAATGAACAATACAGCTAGCAATGAACATTATTAAATTTAGCTAATTACTCTAATTACTTCTTCTAATTACTCTGATTTAGTTAAAATAAATTGAAATGATGGAACTCATCAACACTTGCTCTGCTTTTGATTTAAGTTTTGCAGTACTTTTGTTTAGACCGTATATTGAAATTCATTTTGCAAAGAACTTATACATAAATACAAAAAAATCTTAAAAAATTATTTTTAAAATATTGCTAACCATTATATCTAATATCATTAAAATATAACAATTTGCAAGTTCAGTAAATTTTAGCTAATCATTATTTTATATTATTTTAACTAACAATTTTATTTTTCTCCCTTCGTGCTCTAACCTTCCGAGAGGGTGTATATCCGATTTGTTCAATTACACCAACAGCTGTCACTCTTTGATATTAAACAGTTTTTTAATAATCGCAAACACAAGTTTATTACGGATTAAAATTATAAAAATCGCATTTACATATCATATGAGAATTTGATGTTAAACAACTGTAAAAATCATAACCACAAACTGCAATACACACCTACATTATTAAAAATACAATAATTATAGTTAAATTCTTTTTTAACATAAATAATAAATACCATACATAAAGTGTCTTGGTCTTTTGTATTTTAAACTGTCATTTTAACTCAATTCATCTCCTAAATCCAACCCTCTTTTCTCAATCGCGTCCAAGTTATTGAATAATTTTGTTCACTTTTTTCGCAAGAAAGTACGTTCAAATTAGTTTACATATTATTAAATTTATTTCATTTCAAGTTTGTTTTTTCAAGTATTATTTTTTGAACAAAATTATAATATATTGTTGAATTGTAAATCGAACCGAACCAAATATAAATTTAAAATTTAAAATATAGTATTTATTAGTGTGATCAGAAATTTAACAAAACCGTTAATATAATTTGGTGTGATTTTTACCTCCAAACTACATCCAATCTAATAGCCTACACTTAATTTAAGGAGTCCTCTTTTTGATAATTAAAAACTCACAAATTCATCTTCTTCTTTTTTATTGTCTTTGAACCTTTAACGAGCATCGTCTGATCAATAGATCATCGAATTACATAAACAAGTAATACAGTTTTAAATATGATTATAAACAAAGTATTCTAGGTACATAATTGTTATTCTCTCGTGTGGACTAGATATCTTATAGACCTTAAAACACCCCCATCACCATCTTAATTGTTTTATATGATAAGTGTTACAACTCTAATGGGGTGTCCATTTAAGTAAGCATCAACTTGTAATTTAGGTGTACTTTAGCTCCAATCCTATTAAACAAGCCAGCAAATCAAAACATAAAATATTACTAAGCTCCACCACATACAACAACACTAACTATAAAGGATTAAGTAATAATCAATAAATTAGAATTAAAGAAAGGTTAGGGTTTAAACAAGGTACGTAATCATAAGGGTGCTGGAATATGAGATCAGTTGGTCCCCATATCCAGGCCAAGACAAATTAAACATGCTACAAAACATGACATGTGAAATGGGAATCTGCTTTCCCCCTCTTTCTTCCCTTTTTGTTCCTTGCAGTTCCAGCAATTAGGCATGCTAACTATTACCTCCCCCTCCCAACTCTATACACATCTAAATCTTTCTATCATGATAATAATTTTATTTTTATACAAAATTAAATATATTCAATATATTTTGCTCATAAATTTTGAAAATATATCATGGAACAATACATACGAAGATAGATAACAACTGCGATATTTGTCATTTATTTCCGCATATATTTTTTGGTTAAAAAATAGAATTTGTTATTAGATATTGCATGTTTTTGCTATTTGTGATCATATATTTGTACATACTTATAAAGCAAACGTCTGATTCAAGAATTATCGTCAACATATCAAATAAATTTTCGAGTCAACATAATTGTTTTTTTTTATCAAGATCTCAATATAAATTAAAATCTAAGGAAAGAACATTAACTTTTTCGAGTCAACATAAATCGGAAAGAAGAAAAAGAAGGGTATGTTTATTTTAACGGTTTTCTAGAATTGTTTTGAATGAAAATTGAAAAAATTAAAAAATTGTTACATGCAAAATTTTCAAAATAAAAAAATTGGAAAAAATAGAAAATACCGTTATCCGGTATTTTTGAAATTATAACTACATTTATGAAAAATATGGAAAATAACATTTTGATATTTTTTAAACCTAAAAAAGTGAAAAATAAGCCTGCTCGTCGTACCTAACTCACTTTTATTCCTACCAGATTTTTTTTAATATTATTATTAATTTTAACTTAATATGGTTAATTAACAATTTTAACTTAATATGGTTAATTAACAATTTTATAGGCTTACTTTGAAAGTTAACAAAAAAAACATTTTTATATTGTTATCATTATAACTTTATATAATTAATTAACAATTTTATATATTTACTTTGAAAGTTAAAAAAAGATTTGCAAAGTAAATAGCAACTATACTACTAATATATGTACTTTATAAATTTTGAGCACTATAATATCATATTTTTAAATTGAAAAGTATAATATGTATTTGAAAAAAAAATTAGAATAGTTTAATTTAACTATTATTTTGTTAGCTTGATTAAAATAATAATTATATATATATATTTAATATTAATATTTACATGATAAGAGAGAACTTAATAATATAATAATTAATAACTTAAATGTTAGATAAATAGCGAAGAGATTCCGGACTAGAACTTAGTTATGAGTTATTCCGAAAAAATTGTTCAAAAAGTCTGTATATATTTATTAATTGGATTATTTTATAAAAGCTACAAAATCTTAATATATTTAGGGTGATATAACTCGAAAGTTCCATTATTCAACCTATACAAGAAGTGTTTTTATATTTTTTATTTATCATCTTTAATTATATTTTATCTAATTTTTTTATTATTTTAAGCATGTTAAAGAAACATGTATATACAATAGAAATATGAAACGTTAAAATTGTTTTACTAGTTGTCCTTCTATTTATTTACTCAAATTATCTCGTCATTTATTTAATATTTTTATGAAAATAGAAAACTGAACATATAATATTTTGGTATTTGAAACTCATTTTCTCAGTTTTCAACTATTTTTTTATCTTTTTTTATAAAAACAAAAAATAGAAAAGTGGAAAAACATTTCACAAGTAAACAACCCCTAATTTTCCATTTTTCACAGCAT
Source organism: Apium graveolens (assembly GCF_009905375.1). Lineage (NCBI taxonomy): Eukaryota > Viridiplantae > Streptophyta > Magnoliopsida > Apiales > Apiaceae > Apium > Apium graveolens. The sequence goes on along the minus strand of NC_133651.1, from coordinate 144,889,942 downwards.
TGACATTGTTTCAGTCTTGTCAGGCCGTCATGGTTCTATTCGGATATTAGGGTGTGTTGCATTACATTACGGATAAATTATGCCATCATATTGTAAGGTGTTGATATTTGACACACTTGTGTTAATATAATTTTTTTTATAATCACGTGTTCAGGTCGTGTAGTGATAAGCCTCTTGATTTTCGTTGGCCTTTCTTTCCTTAGAATTAGACTGGACTCGGGTGCTGAGATATCTGAAATGTAATACCTATTGGAGATTGGATCTCCGGAAACACCTTCGATATAAGAGGAAGTATTCCAACCAAATTCTAGAGAGAGAAAGTTAGAGAGAAGGTAGAGCATAATAAATATATGAAATTTGTAAACCCCTTCCTCTCTTATTTCGTTGGGTATTTATAGGAGTCAAGGGCATCGGAGTGATATGTCCACGCAGGGGAATGTGCATGAGCTGTCACGCTTACTGATGTCAACTGAAGTATCATCAGTGGTACGATGTTGTTGGATGATTGTGTGTCAGGAGTCCCAACGTGGGTGTCAGTCATCCACGTGGTGTGTTAGTTGGGTTTGTCGGCTAGTATCCGGCTTCATCAGGTGTCAGAATCGGCCGAGGGGTTGAGTTGGGCTCGTTTATTGGGCCTGACGTCATACTTGGGCGGGTTTAGCTGTGCCGAACTTATCATTTTTCCCCACTACCTTATGTAACTTTTAGTTGCATGAGGGAGTAAGCCTGAAAGCTGTTATGGTGGGAGTCAATTTGACCGTCTGTTATTTTGAGGGGATTTCTTGGGGTTGATAGTGTTGAGATGAAGTTGCAATGGTGCCCCCATCTACAATATGGCCTCTATGGAAGGAGGTTGAGACCATCTTCCATGTAGAAGGCGTAGTTGAGTCGAAGTTGAGATGGTGCCCCCTTCTGGAAAATGGTTGAGACCGTCTTCCATATAGATGGCCTAGTTGAGTCAAAGTTGAGATAATGCCCCCTTTGGGAAGCGGTTGAGACCGTCTTCCATATAGAGGGCGTAGTTGAGTCGAAGTTGAGATGGTGCCCCCCTCTGGAAGGCTGTTGAGACCGTCTGCCACAGAGAGAGCGTAGTTGAGTCAAAGTTGAGATGATGCCCCCCTATGAAAGGCGGTTGAAATCATCTTCCATATAGAGGGCGTTTGAGTCGAAGTTGAGCTGGTACCCCCTTCTAAGAGATGGTTGAGATCGGCTTCCATATAAAGAACGTAGTTGAGGTGGTGCCCCCCTTATGGAAGGCGGTTGAGATTATCTTCCATATGGATGACGTAGTTAAGTCGAAGTTGAGATGATGCCCCCCTCTGGGAGGCGGTTGAGACCTTCTTCGATATACAAGGCATAGTTGAGTCAAAGTTGAGATGGAGCCCCCCTCTGGAAGGAGGTTGAGACCATCTTCCATATTGAGGGCATAGTTGAAAGTTTGAAGTTGAGGCTGATGACTGCATTTATTGGTAAAAAGTTGTGTACCTTTTTGAGATTTAAAGGTAAAATGGTCTTTTTTTGAAATTTTTTGAAAAAGAGGGGGTGTTTGGGAGTTGAGCCCTGAAAATCCAGGGAATGTGCATGGATGGCTATCAATGATACGTTATCAATGCACGGGCTAAAAATATGGGGAAGTTATTCTAGAAATTAGGGTGTGGATGCGTGGGAAGCCAAACCGTCATTTGTGGATTTCTTGACAGCCAACGATGAGCTGCCACATGTCCTTGGTGGTTCATTTGTTTTTTGTATATAAATTACCCATCACATTGTCACTTTTATTTTTATTATAAATGAGATAAAAAGTATATGGAGAGAGAATTAGACGGGAGGAAAGAGATCATCGGAGAAAGCAAGGTTTTCGTCGGTCTGTTCAGGGTGTGGTGGATGCAACCATATGTTCTTCTTTCAAGGCTAGTCCTTCATGTCTAGTTATCTCCTTACTTTTGTTGCTATCGTCTTCATGGGAATGCATAAGTGTTTCTTGTTTCTTTGCATTGAGTATAGTTGTATGAGTATTTTCCAAAAGCATTTTATTTTTCATCTTAGGGATCGTGGGTTCTGATAGTATTTTATGTTTTTTGCTTTTGGTTTTCTTTGTGGTTTATGGGTTGTGTTCTCGGGGTTGCACGTATTTCCGGGTTTGCACGATGAACATCAAGGTTGATGTTCATCTTTTCGTGTGTGTATATGTATATATAGGTTTGTCGAGTATATTTTTCTTTGTTAATTAAGAGCAAATGTTTTTGTTTGTCTAGGTTATTTACGAATACAGAGTACGGTGAGATGGTATGGTCAGTGAAGTTGCGTTTTTCGAGCATGGAGGCCGATGCCACTCGCGAGAATACTGGGATTCAGAGTGAGGGTGAGCAGCTTTTTTAGGGTTCACAAGATGGTGAGAGTCGGGTTGTGGCAGGTAATGTCAATGAACATGGCGTTCAGGGTTCGAGGGATACTACATCTGAGAGACTGAATCTGCTAGATACGGGAGTCGGCGGAGATGGTGTTGGATCCTCGAGGTATCCTAGGCAGGGGTGCTGGCCGTGGTGACGGCCATTGATAGAGGTGGTGATAGCTCAGGTTCGGCCGTGCCAACCGCCATGCTTGTGAAGGGGATTGTAAAGGTTGTTATCGGTGGAGAGCCAATCGGGAGTTCGATTTTAGGCTTAAATGTTGGAGGGAATCCGGTTAATGCCGGTTGTGATCAGCCGCTCCACGAGAATGATAACGGGTGGTTTTATACTGGGAGGTTGAGTTATCCAGATCCTGTTAACTTTACGTCAATCCGGGATAATTACTTCAGGACGCACGAGATGGAAATTGTAACGTCTGAGAAAATTTCGCTTGTATTATATCATATTTATAATAAATTATGTGTGTTAAAGTGTCATTTATATATAATTAGTAGTAAAACCCTAATTGATACGTGTTACGTGCATTCTTTATTATCCGGGTATTTTCAGGGTATTTTTTCAGATATTTTGTTTTGCATTTATAGCTTTCATATTAAAAGTTATACGACCAGAATCATGATTTTATAGCTGATATTTCAAATAAAATAATGGGCTTTATTTTTCATCAAACGACTTGTACCATCGTGTTATTCCGAACATCTAGGTATTTTATAAATTTTCTCGTTTCGCGAGAAATGACTTTTTCGGGCCCCATTAGGTGTTAAAAACCCCACAAAAATCACATTTTTATTTTTATAAAATTATAGGACTTTCATTTTTACCATTTCTTTGTATTTTTACATTATTCACGAATTTTGGGAAATTTTGGCATATATATTGTATATATAATATATTTATAAATTAAATTTTAATACTAAAAAATTATAAAATTAGGGGCCAATTAATTTTAAAAGATGTAGAATTAGGGCCTTAATTTTAATTAGGAGTATTAATTTTACTACTATAAATAGCCTAGTTATTATTAATCAATTAAAAATCAGAAAAATCACAAAATTCTCTGCAAATCGAGTTGGGAAGAACAATTTCGGGTCAAGAATTCAAGCCGTGATTTCTAACTGACTACTACATCAAATTAAGTGATTCGAGTATCCAAATCGAAGGTTTTAATCCGCTCTTTCGGTTTTTGATATCAATTTCATGTTTTAATGCATCATTTTTTATTTTCGATTTCTAGGGTTTATGTTAGAATTATGGCTTTTTGATTCTAGGGTTATTATGATATTTTGATGATTGATATAGCTTCCTGATGTGATTTACAGTCGATTTATGGTGTTTAATTGAACAAACGATTCCTGGATAGTGATTTACGATTATTAGGGTTTATGTTCAATTTTAAAATTATACCTTCGTGATTTTGGTGAATATTTGGTTCTTAAAATGTCAGGGGTTTGATTGTATGTGTTCTTAGCTTCGATTTGCACTATAAAATGCTGAATTTCATGTACAAATTCGAAGTTTGGCCGGATTTAATGTCGTTTGATCGGATGTCAGGATTACGGGATGATTCCGGTGATTAAACGTTTGACAGGAGTTGTTAAACTGATTTGGAACCGATTCCAGTTGAAAAACGGACCAAACCATGCCTGTATTAGCCTAATTAGCGTGGCCGGAAAATTTTTCTGGTGACCAGAATGTCACCGGATTCTGGGTTCTTGGTGACCCGTTTACCCGAATTCAAACCCGGATTAAAACCCGGTTTTGATATGTTTTTGTCAGAATTCATTTTCTGACAGATGTTTCTGAGAAAATTATTTTTATTTTATTTTTTTAATTATAAAATCAGTTTTGTTTATTTTATAAATTGATTAATTAATTATTTAATTAATTGATTTATATTATAAACACTTCTAATTTTTTTTCTAAAAATCAGATTTAATTATTTTCTTAATTATTTTCTTAATTATTTATTAATTATTTAAAAATAATTAATTATTTTGATAATTAATCAAATAATTTTTAATAAATCATAATAAATTCAATTTAATTCCAAAAATTATATAAAAATCATTTTTAATTCTGATTTTTCTCAAATAATTATTTTAAAATATTTTTAGGGTTTAATAATTAGTAATAAATATTTATATTGAATAATAAATTGATTTATCTGTGTTTAATTGATATTAATTAGACCGTTTATCCGATTCGAGCGAAACGAAAGTCCTTTGACTTAGAAAAATGAATTATTTTTATTAAAAATAATATTAAAACCTAATTTCTTCTAGAAACTATCTGACCTTTGATATTTTTTTGATTATAAGCCGAATCGCATGTAGAGACGAGTCTGATAAATCCCGAAAAATAGGAAACGAGTCAGATAATGATCAGTTAAGCGAACAACGAGTCAATTTTGATTTTAAAAATTATTTTAAACCTAAAAATAATTATGTGGCTTATATGCTTATGTGTATTATATGGTTAATCGAGTATTGCTTGTTAATAAATAATATACGAGTCAATAATACGCGTATGGGTAGACAATAAGAGCTACGTGAAGTCGGCTTGAGACGCGTTGGAGATACGAGATGACTAAATCAGTCTATTTCTTTGATAGAAGTCAGGCCAGCAAGGCGGATTGAGCCGGTGATAGACGAAGGTGAAATATTTTGAGTAAATCGTGTGGAAGGAAAGTTTTTCCCCTATTCTAATTTCAGAATATTGATGTTTCTTTAAAATCTTATCACGCTTGCACTCTTTTGATTCTTGTTCATATATACTGATACACAATTGTTAGTCTCTTGTTCACATTTCATTTTGATTATTGATTTCTCCTTTTCCTTTGAATTCTCTATTCATATTCCAATAGCTACACATACACATTGGTATATTCTGGTGATTAGAATATATCAAAGCATACTGATTATCCCAATTGCTACTCCATGGACTGGATAATGACGTTTGGGATTAAGTTTTACTTGATCCTAAGGACCGGGATATAACCGGATTCTTAATATGGGCCGTAGAACCTGGGTACCCGACTGGATCTATATAGTGAGATATAGATCTACACTGTATCCTTGCTGATCAGCAGGGTATAGGTGCGAACTTGTGTCTAGTTTAGTTCATTTGTATTCGCCAGTAATGGCCTTTTATCTATTCTCGCGGGGTTATATCTTTGCAAATATACCCAGGTTACTGATTTATTTAAATTGCTTTAACATTGTTTATATTTTGCGGACTTGTTGAGCAATTGTTGGCTTACCCCTCATACCCAATATGTTGATTCCAATCCAGGATGAAAGCTTTGAATTGCCCGAACATGTGGAGTGTAGATAGTTAATGTGTTTGTTTGAATAAAGATGAACTTAGTTTAAAATTGGTTAGACAATGGTTTGTAATAAAGAGAGTTTGTAAGATTTTGAATTTTGGTTTGTAATAAAGTAGTTAGTGGTTCTTGTTTTCATACTTCAACCTAAAAAGATCCTGGTTAGTGTCAAAGGGGTTTAGATATATTTCATTATTATTGTTATTCAGGTTTTACAAGTTTGGATATTAGCTAGTAACCCCCAGACTTATACCCCGGGTCTGGAGGGCGTTACAGGTTTGGTATCCGAGCTATAGGTTTGGTCCCTGAAAAAAAAACTTTAGGAATAAGATAAGATAGGGAGATCACATAGGATAGGAATAGTCAAATAGGAAGAGTAGTGTCAGGATTTAGATAATATTAGAATAGGAAAGTATAAGTTCTAGGATTATTCAGTGACCTTTCTTCTTTCTTTGGTATATTGTCAGATGGAATCGTCAGGTTATTCAGGTTCATCTGAGAGGACAATCACAGGACCAGTCACACCAGTCATTCCACCAGTGTCTGAGTACATGTTTCCACCTCTTCCACCACCTCCACCATTGCCCCAGGAGCCAGCACCACCAGTGCCAGAGCTGATTCATGATCCAGTAGAGATGTTTGATCCAGCAGAGTTCTTTGAGCTGATGCTTCCACCTCCACTTCCAGTTGAGCATCAGTTTATTCCGGAGGTTGAGCCAGAGTTTCCACCACCAGCAGTGTTACCTCCTATTCAGGTACATGCCCCAGAGCTAGAGGTATTTCAGGGTTCCGACTGAGGGTATGGGTGAGCATGATGTAGAGTTACAGTTGGGATTACCACAGTAGGGTACCGCAGGGATGCAGAGAGTTCCGTCACATGAGTCTGTAGGATATATTGCACAGCCATATATGGTACTGTATCATTATTACAGTGTTATGAGAGAGGATGCTGAGTATTGGAGAGCTCAGTGCAGGGAGATTATGCATTTGTTTGATCAGAGAGACCGAGGACCATTGGCCGCACTTCAACTGGATTATATGATGAGACAGAGGCTACAGTCCACAGTGATGAGCGCTACTTTTGAGTTAGATGCTTTGACACATGCCGGTCCGCCTTCTTATGCGGAGTTTCATAGAGTTCTTCGTTTGGCACAGACAGTTGTCCAGATACTCCGGGATGAGCTGAGGCGTATTCCGCCAGGATTTTGAGATCTGACCGTAGGAGACCAGATGTGTAGTATAGGTGACTAATATAGATAGATGCATCTAGTATAGTATGGATAGTGATGTATGTGTGTAGTACTTAGCTTGACTTGTAGTAGCAGCAGCCATGACAGTTTTGAGCCAGACTTTTTGTACCAAGCATCCACACCTGAGGCTGGTGTTATATATAAAATGAACTTTTTCGAATTTTCTTTTATTTAAATTTTAGTCTTTACAGTTTTACAGCATTTACACTTACTTTATTGATTTACAGTTTTCCATACTTTAAATTCTGTATAAAAAACATCATTTCGGTTAATTGTTTAAATTTCCTATTTTTATATTAAGCAAATTGTTTTCTTCCGTAAATCATTATTTAAATTTTTGTTAATACAGGATAAATTGTTTTCTTATTTACTGTCAATTGTTTATTAAACTGTTAAAAAGAAATCATTTGTTTTGTTATCAGAAAATGGCACCAAGGAGAAAGACAAGAACTGAAACCTCCAATAGCAACTCAAATGGACATACCAATGATACCATGAACCAAATGTTCCATCTAATGCAACAACATATGGTAATGATGCAACAGCAGATGCAGTAATAACAACAACAGATTCAGCAACAAATGTTACAACAACCACCTCGTCCTGAACCTCAGATACCACCAGCTATACCTGTTGTTACCTTCAAGCAGTTTCAGTCAGTTAAGCCTCCAGAGTTTGAGGAAACAGCAGATCCTATTAAGGCTACGACTTGGTTGAAGGAAATAGAGAAAAACTTTGCGCTTGTGAAAGTAGGTGAGGACCAAAAGACTGATTTTGCTAGCTACTTTTTGAAGGGAGAAGCAAATTATTGGTGGGAATCTAGGAAATCTTTAGAAGGTGAAGACATTATAGCCTGGGATAGGTTTAAAGATCTGTTTTTAGAGAAACATTTTCCTCGCTATGTGAAGAATCAGATGCAGATTAAATTTCTAGCGCTGAAGCAGGGAAGTATGTCCATGACAGAATACGAAGCCAAGTTTACTGAGTTGGCTAGGTTTGTTCCAGAACAAGTTGATACTGAGGAGAAACGAGCCCAAAGATTCCGACAGGGATTATGACCGTGGATCTGTGGCCAAGTTACAGTTTTTGAATTGACAACTTATACTGCCATAGTCCAGAAAGCCATGATCGTTGAGGGAGAAAGCGAAAGATCCCAAAAGGAAAGAGGACATGAAAGTTTCCAGAACCATTCCAGCAGGAAGCCGGGATTTCAAGCGCGGAAAAATATGAATTTCAAAAGGATAGGACAAGGTAACCAGAAAGCAGGTAATCATTTTCAAGCCCCCAACCAACATGGAATTGTCAGAGTCCCAATGCCGTACTGCAAGACTTGTGGTCAGAAATATACCGACGTCTGTATCAAGGCAAATGTGACGTGTTTCAAACAAGCAAAAAAGAGCACTATTCTAACGAATGTCCCGCGGGAAAAATAGAAGTTACTTGTTTCCAGTGTGGAAGGAAATGACATATCGCTAGGAGTAAGGACTTTTAACATGATAATGAAAGAAGCCGTGTAGAGTCCTAATATGATTGCATGTACGCTTTTGGTGAATTCAGTAAATTCAAAAGTACTAATTGATTCTGGTGCTACACGATCTTTTATTTCTGAAGAATATTGTGAAACTGAATGGGTGGGTGAGACATTAATTATAAAATTAGCGAATGACGACCAAGTTCCAGTAGGTCGAGTATGTTCTGCGTGCGATATCGAAATAGCCGGATATCATTTCTTCGTAGACCTGATTCCTTTTAAGTTAGGAGAGTTTGATGTTATTTTGGGAATGGATTGGTTAGCTTGTCATAATGCTAATATCGATTGCGTGAATAAGAAAGTGAAATTGTGAACTGCGGAAAGTGCAACGGTAATGTTCAGAGGCGAAAAACAGCGAAAAAAATTTCTGACAATAATACAGACCAAATAATTGCTTCGACAAGGATATGAGATATATATAGCCTACGTATTAGATACAGAAAAAGGAAGTCCCAAGATAGAAGATATTCCAGTTGTATGTGAGTTTCCTGATGTCTTTCCAGACGAGCTTCCAAGGTTACCGCCAGACCGAGAAATTGAGTTTACGATTGATTTAGCGCCACGTACAGAACCAGTTTTGAAAGCTCCATATCGAATGGCACCAGTCGAGATAAAAGAATTATCGACACAATTGCATGATCTACTAGACAGGGGAATTATAAGACCCAGTGTATCTTCATGGGGTGCACCGAAATTGTTTGTAAAGAAGAAAGACAGAAGCATGCGACTGTGCATTGACTATCGGGAATTAAAATAAGCTGACTATCAAGAATAAATATTCTCTACCAAGAATCGATGATTTGTTTGATCAGCTAAAAGGAACCGCATGGTTTTCTAAGATAGATATGAGATCAGGTTATCATCAGTTGAAGATAAAAGCTGAAGATATTTCCAAGACTGCTTTTCGTACCAAATACGGACATTATGAGTTTCTCGTAATGGCATTCGGTTTGACCAACGCACTAGCAACATTGTTAGGAATATGTTGTGTACTTGATGATAAGCTAAATAAAATAACTTAGAAGATTTAACTTAGTTTGTACCACCCGATGAATGATTAATTATAGTCCCGATAGATAATTTTATATAGTCCCGATGGATGAGTAATTGATATCCATCGGGTGAGTAGCTTATGTAACAATAAGTCATGTAGCACATTTCTGCAAACAACTTTGTATAGTTTCTGTAATAGCTTATGAGTCATTGAGACTGCTAGTAGATATGCAGATGATTAAATGTAAATATAAGATGTCTTATAATTCTGCACAAATGAAAGGGAGTCAAGTGATAAATTGGTACCCGACGGATGATTAACAAAGCTACCCGACGGATGATCAACAAGGCAACCCGACGGATAACAAGCATGTATCCGACGGATGATAAATTCAAACATCCGTTGATAGTGACAACATAGTCACATGCGTTGGGTGTTTGCAAAAGGAATGTGGCAGCCTGTTTAGCAGGAAAATGAGAACAAAGAAGCATTACCATTTTCATGCAAGCTATGAAGGTTTTCAAAGATGCTGGAATAGAGTAATGAAGTAGCATAGAGTTAGACTTGATAGTTTTGTTTTATTATTATGTCTTTTTGCTATGTAAAATTGGTGATATATAAACCAAGTGCAGCAAGTAGAATAACAACTAACTAGACTAAGAAAATACATTCTCAGAGAAACATTTGTAAGCTGTATCCTTTAGCATTCCTCTGTAAGTTTTAGTTGTTCATACTTGTAAGCAGCTGTGAGCTTATCTGAGCTACACAGAGTTCTTTCGATATATATATACATATATATTTGGTGGATACAATCAAATCCACCAGAAAGTTTTAAAGACTTGTGTTTTTATTACTTGTGTTTTGATTTATATAATTCTTTCATCCGCACTTTGCAAATCAAACACATATATATTATTGAGTTAGAACCAGTTTTCGTAAATCTTAAAAAGAATCCAGAATTACATTCAATGCCCTTCTATAATTCTTGTTGTATTGTTAGGGAATAACAATTGGTATCAGAGCAAGCTCTTGGAGTACAAAGAGTTTAAAGATCACAACAAAACAGCAAGATGAACAAGAAGGATGTTGGAGTCAAAATTCCATTTCTGGACAAAGACAATTATCACCATTGGAAGGTGAAAATGCACCTACATCTTCTTTCTCAAGATAAGGCCTATGTGGATTGCATAGAGAGAGGTCCTCATGTACCAATGAGAGCTGCAACAGGGAATGAACCATCTGTTCCCAAGCCTAGGCATGAATGGTCAAATCCTGATATTGAGCAAGTCAGGAAAGATAAGAAGGCCATGAATATATTGTTCAATGGAGTTTATGGTGATATGTTTGATAACATCATTAATTGTACCAAGGAGGTTTGAGATACAATTCAGATTATCTGTGATGGTACTGAGCAAGTAAGGGAAAATAAGATGCAGATGCTAATTCAGCAATATGAGCACTTTCATTATGAAGATAGTGAGTCTCTCACTGACATTTTTAGTAGGTTTAAAAATTACTAAATACTCTGAAGTTGCATGGAAGAGTCTATCAGACAAAAGACTCCAATCTCAAGTTCCTTAGATCTCTTCCAAAGGAATGGAAACCAATGACAGTCTCACTGAGAAATTCACAGGATTATAAGGAGTTTACCTTGGAGAGACTGTATGGCATCCTGAAAACTTATGAGCTTGAAATAGAGCAAGATGAGAGGATGGAGAAAGGAAAGAAGAAATGAGGGTCCATAGCACTGGTTGCTGAGTTGGAGAAAGAGAAAGAGGTGAAGGTAGAAGCTGTTGAGTCTACTTCAAAGGTCTGTGAAAATAAGGGCAAGGGGCTGGTAGCAGAAAATGAAGATTCTTTGAGCCAAGATGATATGGATGATATTGATGAACATCTTGCATTTTTTTCTAGAAGATTTGCCAAGCTCAAGTTCAAGAAGAACTTTGGAGCAGCTAAGCCAAATAGAAACATGGTGGATAAATCAAAATTCAAATGTTTCAAATGTGGCTTGGCAGGGCACTTTGCCAGTGAGTGTAAAAAGTCAGACTCTAGCAAGAAGTTTGAGCCTGTGGATTATAAACAGAAGTATTTGAGTTGCTCAAATAAAAGGAAATGGCTTTTATTACACAAGAAAATGACTGGACAACAGATGGTCTGGATGAGGATGAAGATGTCAGCTATGTCAATCTAGCCCTAATGGCCAAGTCTGATGAAACAGAGACAAGTTCTTCAAGTAATCAGGTAATCACCACTAACCTTGCACATTTATCTAAAGCTGAGTGTAATGATGCAATTAATGACATGTCTACAGAATTATTTCATTTGCGTGTTACACTTAAGTCCCTCACTAAGGAAAATGCTAAAATCAAAGAAAACAATTTGTTTTTAAGTGAGAGGAATAATGTGTTAGAGTCTCAGTTTATTGAATTTGAAAAATTGAGAATATAATGTAAGATTGCTAAGGATGAATTAACTGAGTCCTTGAAGAAAGAAGAGATTTTAAAGAAGCAGCTTGAACGAGAGCAGGAGGTGATTAAGGCATGGAAATCATCTAGAGATGTCCATGCTCAAATCACCAAAGTTCAAGGAATTGAGTCCTTCTGTGATGCAGCCTGGAAAAAGAATAAAGAGAAGCTGGAATCCAATTTGTTTGAAGGATTGCTAACAGATGTAGACTCGACGGATGATGAGAGTCATCCGTCGGATAATCAAAAGAATAACCGTCGAGTGACAGAAATCCTCATCCGTCGGCTGTGAGCAAACCTGTGAGTAAAGCCAAACTTGCCAAGTTAAATGAAAAATATGGATCAGTTTCCAAAAACTTTATTTCAGGAGAATCTAGTCAAGTAAAGAAGGAGAAGAAAGTGAAAGTTGGTCATCTGTCCATCAAGCAATTGAATGACAGACTAGAAAAGATTGAGGTTAAAACAGAGGCTAAAAGGAAAAACAATAGAAATGCAAAAGTAGGGATTAACAAACATAACAACTACACACCTGATAAGTATGCTCCAAGAAAAATTTGTGTTAAGTGTGGTAGTGCCAATCACTTGTTTGTTAATTGCAACTTGCCATGCCTACTCCCATATCTGTATCACCTTCTTTTCCCAATATGAGTGATATGCCTTCTATGCCTATGAATTCTATGTCTGCACAGAATATGAATGCATAATTTGCTAATATGCCATTTGCACCTAATCCTTATTATGTTGCATTTAGTATGCCTCAAATACCATTTAGCATGCCCTACTGGAATAACATGTTTACAAATAGCATGCCATTTCCTGTTAATCAAAATGTGCATGATAATTCTGTTTTAATGACTGATTTCAAAGGTTCAACTCAGATGACTAAGGATGAATCTGATATCCCCAAGACAAATGAGATAAAACCTAAGAAATAAAAGAAGAAAGCTAACAAGGCAGGACCCAAGGAAACTTGGGTACCAAAATCAACTTGATTTGGTTTTGATGTGTGTAGGGAAACAAAAAGAATCTGTGGTACTTGGATTTGGTTCAAGACATATGACTGGAGATTCTACCCTGCTTACAGAGTTGAAGGAGAGAGCTGGACCAAGTATTACTTTTGGATATGACAGCAAGGGTTATACTGTGGGATATGGCTTGATTTCTAAAGATAATGTCATCATTGAAGAGGTTGTCCTAGTGGCTGGTCTCAAGCATAATTTGTTCAGTATCAGCCAGCTTTGTGATAAAGGCAATTCAGTAGCCTTCAATTCAGAAGCCTTCAATTCAGAAGCCTGTGTTGTGACAAACAAGAGGAGCAGCAAAGTGGTTCTCACTGGAGTGAGAAAAGGAAATATGTACCTAGCTGACTTCAACTCATCAAATGCAAAATCTGTTACTTGTCTTCTCAGTAAAGCAAGTCAAGATGAAAGTTGGCTATGGCACAAAAAGCCGTCCCATCTAAACTTCAAGACTATTAATGAGCATGTTAAGAAAGAACTGGTTAGAGGGATTCCTCAAGTGGAGTTTTCTAAGGATGGATTGTGTGATGCTTGTTAGAAAGGGAAGCAGATCAAAGTATCATTTAGAAAGAAGCTTGATTCAACAATTAAAGAACCTCTGCAATTACTACACATGGATTTATTTGGACTAGTCAATGTGTTGTCCATCTCTAGGAAAAGATTTTGCCTAGTAATTGTAGATGATTTATCAAAGTTCTCTTGGACATATTTTCTAAAGTCTAAAGATGAGGCTAGTGAAATCATCATCAATCATATAAGGCAAGTCGACAATCATCCTGATTTCAAAGTTAGAAGAATCAGGAGAGACAATGGAACTGAGTTCAAGAATTCTGGTATGAGAGCATTTTATGAAGAGAATGGGATTATGCATGAGTTTTCAGAAGCAAGAACTCCATAACAAAATGGAGTTGTGGAAAGAAAGAACAGATCACTTATTTAAGCTGCAAGGACAATGCTTGAAGAATCAAAATTACTAACATACTTCTGGGCTGAAGCTGTAAATACTGCATGCTACACTCAGAATATTTATTTGGTTAATCAAGCAAAGTGTATGATACCCTACCAATTGTTAAAGAACAAGAAGCCAACCCTAAATTTTCTTCATGTCTTTGGCTGCAAATATTATATCTTGAGAAATCAAACTGATCAAAATGGAAAGTTTCATGCTAAAGCAGATGAAGGGATTTTTGTTGGATATGATGTTGGTAAAGCATATAGGGACTACAATCTAAGAACCAACATTGTTATGGAATCAATACATGTTGTGTTTGATGATAAGAAGATTGAAGGACTGCAAGATGGAGATTACCATGAATGCCTCAAATTTGATATTGTGGAGATGGTTAGTGATGATAGTGATGATGAAAGTGATCAGGAAACAATGACAAATGATATTGCAGAAAAATCTACTACTAATTAAGCACAAAATTCAACATCTGTCGAGTTGCAAAATGCTTCATCTGTCGGGAGACAATCTGCTTTATCTGTCGGGAGACAATCAGCTTCATCCGTCGGAACTCAAAATACACCATTCGTCGGGTCATAAAAAGAAGCTGAAAGTCAGAATAGATCACTCACAGAAAGTTCCCCTTTCTCAAATCAAAGATCCAAAAACTCAGGGGGAGTTTCTAATAATCAAAACTCAATCACATATCAAGATAACAATGAGACCTCTTCATCTAGAGCTAATCTACTTCAACAAAGAAAATGGATAAAGTGTAACACCCCCAGATCCGGGGTCGGGGATCCGGGTTGTCACGGTCTTTCTTTCCACAATATCACTTCACTTAATTAATAATAAATAACCTCATGCTGTGACCCCATACTAACACACACCACAACCCGTTATAGTCTCAGAGATGAAATTGAAATAAGTACAAGTCTTTGAATCCACAATTTAAAATTATTACAACCCAAAGTGATTACTTGATAATTTACAGTTAATTGCCATTATCTGCCACAAGTTATAATTATACATAATTTGATTCTCAAAAGTAGATGGTCTGAACTACAATGGATCTACCTCTGCAGCTATAGCAGCCACAACATCATCGGGAAGACGCGGGGCGCTTCCCACGCGCTTGCGCTGGGTCTGCTGGAGTCTGGCCATCTCTCCTAACTGTTGTTGTGTGATGAAGAAATAAAGCAAGAGTGAGCCTTACAGCTCGCAAGATAATACATAGTGATAACAATAATATAAGTATCTAAATGGATACTCACTAGAATCTTTATCGTGTGTAAGATAATTACTTACTAGATATAATGTAAAAACAAGGAATGAAGTTACCAATACTTCACCACACTTATATCATTTATAAAGCTACTTGAACTACCACCGTTCAAAGTATTATAAGTTTTAAAAAACATCCCATAGATGAGACCACAAGTTAAGACTTGAATAGATTCAATCTTTGAAATATTATTGAATGAAAAAGTTATGAGATACTTTATTTAGTCCCGATATATATATATCCACATATATATATCTCTAAAACATTTCCTGGAACCTCTGTTATGTAAAGTATGAACAAAGTTGCAATATCCAATGAATTTGGAAGGAAAAGAAAACCTTTGGCATAAACCAGATATCTTGCTGATCAGGCAAAGATACCCATAAGTAACCTTTTCTACTAGTAGATGGACGAATTCCCCACTGGTCATCACCCTGGCCGCATTAGGACCTATGCTGGACTGCCACTCAGCCACTTATGCATTTGATGGACTCCCACTGAGCCACTTACACTATCATGGACGCCCACTGAGCCCATGTTGCTTATGCCGACTCAATAGATGGACTTACTTCCCGAACGTTGGGTAAGTAATCAATTCATTTACCAAAACTGCAACCTTGTTGCGAATATAAAATACACCACAGAGCCGGATCCCTCAGGTTTTAAACGAGTATTTAAATCCCCTTTAAAAGGAAGATCTTAAATATAAAAATGAGTTTTGGGATCCGCTCTAACTTTTAAAAATCATTTTGAAGACTCGAAAACACTTTAAAGAGTGTTTGGAGTAAAGCTGATTTAATGAAGTAAATCAGTCCCCAGAATATTTAGAAAATGACTGAATATTATTATTTAAATAATATTCCCATAAAGAATAATCTTTTATAAAAATAATTGAAGTAGAAGTTTTAAAACTTATACTTGAAACGAGTATTAAATAACCAAAGATATACTTATATGAAAGTATTATCTTTATTTGAATAATCGAAAATAAGTTTGATTATTAACACCTTATTCTTTAATAAAATAAAGAATATATTTCAGCAAATAATCGGAGTCATAGATCCTCAAATGAATATTCAAATAATATTCATTAAATAATATAAACTGAGTCATAAGCCCTCGAATGAATATTCAAAATAATATTTATTAATAAAATAAACGGAGTCATACGCCTTCGAATAATATTCGAAATAATATTCAATAAATAATATAAAAGAGTCATAAGTCCTCGAATGAATATTCAAAATAATATTCAATAATAAAATAAAGTTAAAGTTATCGAATAAACCTTATTCGATTAATAGTTTGGAAAAACTATAACCATATATATATATAAATATATATATATATCCATATCCATATATATACAAAATCTACTCGGGATCCTCGACTCCCGGTTTTAGAAAATATTTTCACCTTTGGGTCCCTATACTAAGGGTATATGCAAGATACCACTATCCTCTAGCATAGGTATTATCAACTGAACCAACATCCATCCTTATCACATCATAACAACCCCAACCAATTCAATTTAATCATTCATACTCATGCTTAAACTTAACTTTAATCATACTTAAGTTCCTTTAAATTAAAACCACAACAATTACCATTCCATTTCACTACCATTCCAAATCCCAAACTCTAAATCATAACAACAAGCTACAATATCAACCCACTAATCAAAATCATCTTATAATATATAGGAATCTAGGGTTTGGAGATGGTATACCTTCCTTGAAGTGGTGGGTGGAGCTAGGAAGCCTTAAGAAGCTTGGAGAAGTCTTAAGAATGCTTGGATCTTCAAGAAAACCAAGAAAAGTTCAAGTTAAAAAACTTGAAAACACTATTCATTGTCTTCTTCTTTGATTAAATGAAGAAGATTGAGAAAGAATTAATGGCTTAAACTCATGATATAGTCCTAACTAAGCATGAAGATGACTAGGGAATTATCTTACCAATTTAGGAAGCTTGGATCTTTGATTTTGAAATTCTTGCCTTTGAAAATGTTAAAAAGCCGAGAGCTCTCAAGAACAAGCCTTGGTTACTTTTGATTTTTTGATGAGAATGATTTTTACTTGGCTTGGTTGACTTGTTTTGTATTTGATTTAGTCAATTACTTTCTTGCCCTTGAAATTGTGTGGTTACAAAGCTACCACACCTCCTTCCTTCCCATGTCATGCTTATGTCATCTTCATGATGTCATCCTCCCTTCCTTGTCCTCTTTCTATTGGTTGGATGACATCCTTCCCACTAATCCCTTTGATTAACTTCCTAATCGTTTGCCTAATGACCGCTGATCTATTATACGGTTCGCTTAACTTTCGTTCTCGTTTATCGTTTGAAGGATCATACCCGGGATCTTATTACTTAGGTTCCCTTAACCTTTCTCAATACATTATATTCCTTTTTATGATCCTCTATTATAATCCTTTAATTTAAATCCTTTTTATCCTGTTACCTTATACTCAATTCTCTCCGTATCTTGTGGATTTCCGGGAAAAACCAAAGTGTTCGGAATTGGATTCTGACGATCTTTACATACACTTATATACTTCATAGAGTACTAATAATATCCCAGAATATCCATAACAGAACCCCTACATAGTGTGGCGTGAAAAGTTTTCTCATTCAGCTAAAACACTATTCACAAGGGTTACAAAAAGTTGAAAATTTTTGGGGTTATTACAGTCTCCCCTCCTTAAAAGGATTCCGTCCCGGAATCAAACAGAAAACAAATGGGGGTACGTTTCTAGCATTGTGCTCTCTAGTTCCCAAGTTGATTCTTCCACATTATGATTCTGCCATAGTACTCTGACTAGCTTGATCACTTTGTTCCGAAGCACCTGCTCCTTCTTATCCATAATCCTTACTAGCTTCTCCACGTAAGTTAGATCTGGCTGCATATCCACCTGCTCGTACTCCACTATGTGCCTGGCATCCCGATGATACCTCCTTAGCATTGACACATGGAACACATTATGAACTTGTTGCAAATTAGGGGGTAGGGCTAGCTCGTAAGCTAACTTTCCAATCCGTCTTAATATCTCAAAAGGTCCAATGTATCTTGGGCTTAGTTTTCCTTTCTTTCCGAACCTCATTAATCCCTTCCAAGGGGATACTTTCAACAGTACTAAGTCCCCTACTTCATATTCCTTGTCCTTTCGGGCTAGGTCTGCATATTTCTTTTGTCTGTCTTGGGCTGCTACAAGTCGCCCTCTGATAAGATCCACTATATCTTTGGTCCTTTGGACCACTTCGGGTCCGAGCATCTTCCGCTCTCCTACTTCATCCCAGTATAAGGGAGATCGACACCTTCTTCCATACAGGGCCTCATAAGGCGGCATTCCGATGCTAGCATGAAAGCTATTGTTATAAGAAAACTCGATCAACGGCAAGTGATCATCCCAACTTCCTTTAAGGTCTATTGCACAGACTCTCAACATATCCTCTAGTGTCTGGATGGTCCTTTCACTCTGTCCATCCGTCTGGGGATGGTACGCGGTACTCATATTTAACTTGGTCCCCGCACATTCCTGAAAGCTCCTCCAAAATCTGGAGTTGAACCTAGGGTCTCGGTCTGAGACAATGGACGCTGGGACTCCATGTCGTGTCACTATTTCCTTAAGGTAAATGTCCACCAGTCTATCGACTGTGTATCTCTCATTGATAGGAATGAAATGAGCTGACTTTGTCAGTCGGTCTATAATTACCCAAATGGCGTCGTGATTGGCTTTCGTCCTTGGCAAGCCTACAACAAAATCCATCGCTATCTGTTCCCATTTCCATTCGGGAATCTCCAGGGGTCGCAAAAGTCCACTGGGTCTGTGGTGCTCTGCCTTTACTCTTTGGCAAGTCAAACACTTGTTTACCCATTCTGCTACGTCCCTCTTCATGTTGGGCCACCAATAATATTCCTTCAAATCCCTATACATCTTGGTACTTCCTGGGTGAATGGAATACCTTGAACTATGGCTTTCATCCAAAATCTCATCTTTAAGTTCTTGAACATTCGGAACCCAAATTCGGTAGGAGTACCTCATTATCCCCTTATCATCTTTTTCAGTATGGATCTCCTCTCCAGTCATTGACTCTCTGCCTTCATTCATTATTTTCTCCTGGCACAATCTGATTTTTTCCAATAATTCTGGCTGCATTGAGATCTCAAAAAGCTTTTCAGTTCCGGTTCCGGTTACCTTTACTTCTATTTCCATTCTCTCAAAATCCCTTATCAACTCTTCCGAAGTCGTTATCATTCTGAGTCTTTCCTTTCTACTAAGGGCATCAGCCACCACATTGGCTTTCCCTGGATGATAGAGAATCTCACAATCATAGTCCTTGATTAGTTCTAACCATCTCCTCTGGCGCATGTTGAGCTCTTTCTGCGTAAATATGTACTTGAGGCTCTTATGGTCTGTGAAAATCTCGCACTTCTCTCCATACAAGTAGTGCCTCCAAATTTTTAAAGCAAATACTATTGCCGCGAGCTCAAGGTCATGAGTAGGATATCTAACCTCGTATTCCTTCAATTGTCTCGACGCATACGCAATAACTCTACCGTGCTGCATAAGCACACATCCTAATCCTTTGTGCGACGCGTCACTATATATCACAAAATCTCCTTTTCCGTCCGGCAATGCCAATACCGGAGCCGTTATCAACCTTTTCTTTAATTCCTGAAAACTGTTCTCGCATTTCTCCGTCCATTCAAACTTCTCTGTCTTACGAGTAAGTCGTGTCAAAGGGGCTGCGATCTTCGCAAAGTCCTGTACAAATCTACGATAGTAGCCGGCCAATCCTATGAAACTCCTTACCTCTGTGGGTGTGGTTGGCCTTTCCCAATTTGAGACCGCCTCTATCTTGGAGGGGTCGACCAATACTCCTTCTTTATTGATCACATGTCCTAAAAACTGTACTTCATTCCGCCAGAATTCACACTTCGAGAATTTGGCATATAACTGCTCCTCTCTGAGTATTCCTAGAGCTATCCTCAAATGCTCTGCATGTTCTGCCTCAGTTCTTGAGTAGATCAAAATATCATCGATAAAAACTATCACACACTTGTCCAAGTACTTCTTAAATACTCTATTCATTAAATCCATGAAAGCCGCTGGGGCGTTGGTTAATCCAAAGGACATTACCAAGAACTCATAATGCCCATACCTGGTACGGAACGCTGTCTTGGAAATATCTTCGGGTTTAATCTTTAGTTGGTGATATCCAGTTCTCAGGTCAATCTTGGAAAAATAAACAGCATCCTTTAGCTGGTCGAACAGATCGTCTATTCTAGGCAATGGGTACCTGTTCTTTATGGTTAGCTTGTTCAACTCTCGATAGTCTATGCACAACCTCATGCTCCCATCTTTCTTCTTAACAAATAAAACTGGTGCTCCCCACGGAGACACACTGGGTCTTATCATACCCTTATCCAAGAGTTCCTGCAATTGGATAGCTAATTCCTTCATTTCTAACGGGGCTAACCGGTAAGGTGCTTTTGAAACTGGCGCCGTCCCTGGGGCCAACTCAATAGCGAATTCAATCACTCTATCGGGTGGTAATCCCGGAAGGTCTTGTGGGAATACATCTTCAAATTCGTTGACTACTGGAATATCTTGTAAGTTGGGCACCTCCTTCTGCGTGTCCACCACATAGGCTAGGTAAGCCTCACTTCCTTTTCGTAGCATCCTTTTGGCCTGGGCCATAGTCAAAAATTTCTGCGTCTGCCTCTTTCCTCTAAATATAACTTCTTTCTTCCCGGGGATATTTAACTTAACTTTCTTCCCTTTACAGTCTATCTGAGCATCGTTGCTAGATAGCTAGTCCATTCCCAAAATCACATCAAACTCCCCTAATTTAAAAGGAATCAGATCAACACTGAAAGATTGCTCCCCTATGCCTATCTCACAGGCGGGGTGAATCTGGTTAACAGGAATAATTTCATGATTGGCTATTTCTACTTGTAAGGGTTCTATCAAGGGTTCAGCCTTAAGTCTTAACTTACGCGTAAGGTCCTTTGATATAAAAGATTTAGTTGCTCCCGAATCAAATAAAACATTTGCACTGACTGAATTTAGAGAAAGGGTACCTGCTATCACATCTGAATCTTTCATAGCATCCTGGACTGTCATGTTGAAAGTCCTCGCAGTAGGTGGCTTATTAGAAGCAGCCCTGCTTGCTCCCGAAGCTGCTGGTTTGTTCATTGGGCATTCCTTCTTCCAATGACCCGGGCGTCCACACCGATGACAATTGGTGGTTGGAACGACGGCAGGGATTGATGACGGGCACTTAGTTGAATAGTGGCCTTCCCGACCACACTTAAAACAGGTTACTGGCCTTCCTTTACACTCCCCAGTGTGATTCCTTCCACATATGTTACAGGCTGGCAATGGGGGTCGAGACTGGTTGGAATAGGACATTCTTGACTTCTGGCCGCCCTGGCTCACACTCACACTCATTGGCCGCTTAAACCCAGTGTTCCTTCCTGGTAGGGACACTGCTCCTCGATTAAATCTAGTTGGGAAGCTCCTTCCTGCGGAACCCCCACCCATGCTCATACTTTTCCTCTTTATTCCTTTCTCCTCTCTTTCCTTCTGCATCTGTTCACTTCCAACTTCTACAATCGTTGCCTTTTGCACCAGGGTGGCATAGTCCGTAAGCTCAAGGATTGCCACCCTATTCTGAATCCATGGTTTCAGTCCCTGCTGAAACCTCCTAGCTTTCTTTTCCTCGGTGCTCACAAACTCCGGCACAAACCTTGATAACTCAGTAAATTTCGCTTCGTACTCTGCTACAGACAAGTTATTCTGCTTTAGCTCCAAGAACTTGAGCTCCATCTGGCTTTCCATAAACCTCGGGAAATACTTTCCCAGAAACAACTGACTAAATCTCTCCCAGGTTATAATAGCATCTGTCTCCATGTTTTTCTTGGCCTCCCACCAGTAGTTAGCTTCTCCTTTCAGAAGGTAGGTAGCAAATACAGTCTTCTGTGCCTCCTCGGTACTCAAAATCTCAAAAGATTTCTCCATTTCCTTTAACCATGCCCTTGCCTCAACTGGGTCGGCTGATCCGTGGAACTCAGGGGGCTTAAGGGACTTAAAAGCCCTGAAAGAGTTTGCCACTGCATTGTTACTTCCTTGAGGGGGTGGGTTGGGTTGACGTTCCAAATTCTGCCTTAGGAGTTGCATGAACTGGCTCATGGGATCCATGCCTGGGTTTGGTACTGGTTGCTCAACCTCGGTTTCTCCTTCTTCAGCCTCTATCTCAAATCCCTCAACATCATATGTTTCCTCTTCCTTTTCATACAGGGAGTCATCCTGTTCCACATAATCCTCATCTTCCTCTTCACTGTGTTCTTGGTTTCTATTGTCCTGATTATGGCTTCCCTGGTCCTCAGATCCAGGGTTCGCCCTAGTTCCAATCTTTCTTGGCGGCATGATTCTGATAATAATAAAAACAATTATTGGGAAAATTTCAACGTTAGGTCACAATCATACATCATTGTGCCTTGCACGGCTCTTATAATGGGGAGAACGTATATCGCAATTCTATTATTTTAAGAAAGTTCTAATACGAAGTGCAGTAATAATAATGATAAAACAGTGATCACGTCACTATGGAACTGAACCGAAAGGAAACAAATATATACATAATGCGAGAAATACATAGTTTGATCTGGTCAAAAGTACAACAGTGCTACAGTCATCTATCCCAAAAGTGATACACAAGAGTCTATCTGTCTAGTCAGAAAAAGGGATGCTATATACAAGTCAACTATCCCGGAAAATTGGCTCTTACTAAGGCCTCGTCTAACTAGACAACTAGACTATTCCATCATCAATCCTGAATCACACACCGGAGTGGGTCAGCTCCCAAACCCTTTCTATCGCACGATGGAAGATATAGTCGGCCTGCCGCCTGGAGATCCTACCATGCCTGTCCCCCTGGAGAGATCTGAGTCTCGCTCGGGACGTGAGCTCTATCCCCGTAAGCTCCCTCCTCAAGGATCGGGGTATAGAAGCCTTGGTCTCATAAGCTCGGGTACGCCTACCCGCCCTCTCTGCATCCAACTCCCTCCTGGCCTCATCTAGTCGGCCCTCGGCAACAGCCACTCGGGTCCTCAATACATCCTGAACATATCCATGAGCTAACGAAGACTGCCTGTGGGCAGGGTCAAGAGGTGGTGAATCCGGAGCCGCTGAGGGTGCCTCCTCGGTCTGCCTAGGCTCGGAAGTATGGGTCTCTGAGCTGTCATCATCAGGAATCCAAGATAGTGGTGGAGGGGTAGGGGCTCTGACCACCGGAAGTGTGGGTAGAGGGATACCAGCATACACTACCATAGATCCAACACGCTCCTCAGCTACTGGGACCTCATCCGGGTCCTCCTCATCTGGAATAGCAATAACCTCTGTCTCTGACTCCTCTGAGGGGTCCTCCTCATCTGAAACAGCAATGACCTCCGTCTCAGGCTCCTCTGAGGGGTCCTCCTCATCCTCCTCCATCTCAGGCTCCTCCTGATCCTCAACATCTAGCAATGCCTCATCATGCTCACGCTCGAACATCTCAGGGTCCTCTATCTCAGGCGCCTACACATTAAACGAGCTAAGTTACTATCATGATACTTATAAGGGTTCCCATAAGGGTTTTAACTGTCAGCACTACTTTAAGTAGTCCGACCATGAACTTGGCAAGAGTTCTTATTATCTTTGTGAGTTTGTTATTATATCGTCGCATCATCTCTGAGGTTTATAACGCTTAGCTCTGATACCATTTCTGTAACACCCCCAGATCCGGGGTCGGGGATCCGGGTTGTCACGGTCTTTCTTTCCACAATATCACTTCACTTAATTAATAATAAATAACCTCATGCTGTGACCCCATACTAACACACACCACAACCCGTTATAGTCTCAGAGATGAAATTGAAATAAGTACAAGTCTTTGAATCCACAATTTAAAATTATTACAACCCAAAGTGATTACTTGATAATTTACAGTTAATTACCATTATCTGCCACAAGTTATAATTATACATAATTTGATTCTCAAAAGTAGATGGTCTGAACTACAATGGATCTACCTCTGCAGCTATAGCAGCCACAACATCATCGGGAAGACGCGGGGCGCTTCCCACGCGCTTGCGCTGGGTCTGCTGGAGTCTGGCCATCTCTCCTAACTGTTGTTGTGTGATGAAGAAATAAAGCAAGAGTGAGCCTTACAGCTCGCAAGATAATACATAGTGATAACAATAATATAAGTATCTAAATGGATACTCACTAGAATCTTTATCGTGTGTAAGATAATTACTTACTAGATATAATGTAAAAACAAAGAATGAAGTTACCAATACTTCACCACACTTATATCATTTATAAAGCTACTTGAACTACCACCGTTCAAAGTATTATAAGTTTTAAAAAACATCCCATAGATGAGACCACAAGTTAAGACTTGAATAGATTCAATCTTTGAAATATTATTGAATGAAAAAGTTATGAGATACTTTATTTAGTCCCGATATATATATATCCACATATATATATCTCTAAAACATTTCCTGGAACCTCTGTTATGTAAAGTATGAACAAAGTTGCAATATCCAATGAATTTGGAAGGAAAAGAAAACCTTTGGCATAAACCAGATATCTTGCTGATCAGGCAAAGATACCCATAAGTAACCTTTTCTACTAGTAGATGGACGAATTCCCCACTGGTCATCACCCTGGCCGCATTAGGACCTATGCTGGACTGCCACTCAGCCACTTATGCATTTGATGGACTCCCACTGAGCCACTTACACTATCATGGACGCCCACTGAGCCCATGTTGCTTATGCCGACTCAATAGATGGACTTACTTCCCGAACGTTGGGTAAGTAATCAATTCATTTACCAAAACTGCAACCTTGTTGCGAATATAAAATACACCACAGAGCCGGATCCCTCAGGTTTTAAACGAGTATTTAAATCCCCTTTAAAAGGAAGATCTTAAATATAAAAATGAGTTTTGGGATCCGCTCTAACTTTTAAAAATCATTTTGAAGACTCGAAAACACTTTAAAGAGTGTTTGGAGTAAAGCTGATTTAATGAAGTAAATCAGTCCCCAGAATATTTAGAAAATGACTGAATATTATTATTTAAATAATATTCCCATAAAGAATAATCTTTTATAAAAATAATTGAAGTAGAAGTTTTAAAACTTATACTTGAAACGAGTATTAAATAACCAAAGATATACTTATATGAAAGTATTATCTTTATTTGAATAATTGAAAATAAGTTTGATTATTAACACCTTATTCTTTAATAAAATAAAGAATATATTTCAGCAAATAATCGGAGTCATAGATCCTCAAATGAATATTCAAATAATATTCATTAAATAATATAAACTGAGTCATAAGCCCTCGAATGAATATTCAAAATAATATTTATTAATAAAATAAACGGAGTCATACGCCTTCGAATAATATTCGAAATAATATTCAATAAATAATATAAAAGAGTCATAAGTCCTCGAATGAATATTCAAAATAATATTCAATAATAAAATAAAGTTAAAGTTATCGAATAAACCTTATTCGATTAATAGTTTGGAAAAACTATAACCATATATATATATATAAATATATATATATATATATATATATATCCATATCCATATATATACAAAATCTACTCGGGATTCTCGACTCCCGGTTTTAGAAAATATTTTCACCTTTGGGTCCCTATACTAAGGGTATATGCAAGATACCGCTATCCTCTAGCATAGGTATTATCAACTGAACCAACATCCATCCTTATCACATCATAACAACCCCAACCAATTCAATTTAATCATTCATACTCATGCTTAAACTTAACTTTAATCATACTTAAGTTCCTTTAAATCAAAACCACAACAATTACCATTCCATTTCACTACCATTCCAAATCCCAAACTCTAAATCATAACAACAAGCTACAATATTAACCCACTAATCAAAATCATCTTATAATATATAGGAATCTAGGGTTTGGAGATGGTATACCTTCCTTGAAGTGGTGGGTGGAGCTAGGAAGCCTTAAGAAGCTTGGAGAAGTCTTAAGAATGCTTGGATCTTCAAGAAAACCAAGAAAAGTTCAAGTTAAAAAACTTGAAAACACTATTCATTGTCTTCTTCTTTGATTAAATGAAGAAGATTGAGAAAGAATTAATGGCTTAAACTCATGATATAGTCCTAACTAAGCATGAAGATGACTAGGGAATTATCTTACCAATTTAGGAAGCTTGGATCTTTGATTTTGAAATTCTTGCCTTTGAAAATGTTAAAAAGCCGAGAGCTCTCAAGAACAAGCCTTGGTTGCTTTTGATTTTTTGATGAGAATGATTTTTACTTGGCTTGGTTGACTTGTTTTGTATTTGATTTAGTCAATTACTTTCTTGCCCTTGAAATTGTGTGGTTACAAAGCTACCACACCTCCTTCCTTCCCATGTCATGCTTATGTCATCTTCATGATGTCATCCTCCCTTCCTTGTCCTCTTTCTATTGGTTGGATGACATCCTTCCCACTAATCCCTTTGATTAACTTCCTAATCGTTTGCCTAATGACCGCTGATCTGTTATACGGTTCGCTTAACTTTCGTTCTCGTTTATCGTTTGAAGGATCATACCCAGGATCTTATTACTTAGGTTCCCTTAACCTTCCTCAATACATTATATTCCTTTTTATGATCCTCTATTATAATCCTTTAATTTAAATCCTTTTTATCCTGTTACCTTATACTCAATTCTCTCCGTATCTTGTGGATTTCCGGGAAAAACCAAAGTGTTCGGAATTGGATTCTGACGATCTTTACATACACTTATATACTTCATAGAGTACTAATAATATCCCAGAATATCCATAACAGAACCCCTACATAGTGTGGCGTGAAAAGTTTTCTCATTCAGCTAAAACACTATTCACAAGGGTTACAAAAAGTTGAAAAATTTTGGGGTTATTACATAAAGGATCACCCCTTTGAGCTCATCATTGGTGATGTATCTTCTAGAGTTCAAACAAGGAGAGCAACTCAAGAAGAATGTCTATATAGCAGCTTCCTATCTAAGGAAGAACCAAAGAAGGTAGAAGAAGCTCAGTTGGATCCTGATTGGATTTTAGCTATACAGGAGGAGCTAAACCAATTTGAAAGGAATAAAGTATGGAAGCTGGTACCCAATCCTAAAGGAAAGAATCTAATAGACACCAAATGGGTATTCAGAAACAAGATGGATGAATATGGCATAGTAGTCAGGAACAAAGCTAAATTGCTTGCTAAGGGCTATTGTCAACAAGAAGGAATAGATTTTGATGAAACCTTTGCTCCTGTTGCAAGACTTAAAGCCATCAAAAGTTTCTTAGCCTATGCAGCCCATGCCAATTTCAAGGTCTATCAAATGGATGTCAAGAGTGCCTTTCTAAATGGAGATTTAGAGGAGGAAGTCTATGTGAATCAGCCTCCTGGTTTTGAAGACCCAAATTTCCCAAATCATGTCTATTATCTTTTGAAAGCACTCTATGGACTGAAGCAAGCACTTAGAGCATGGTATGATACTTTATCAAAGTTTCTTTTGGAAAATCACTTCACAAGAGGTACTATGGATAAAACTTTATTCTTTAGAAATGTTAATGGCTCTAGTATCCTTGTTCAAATCTATGTAGATGATATTATATTTGGCTCTACAGATGAAAAACTTTGCAAAAAGTTTGCCAAATTGATGCAGAGTAAGTATGAAATGAGCATGATGGGAGAACTAACTTACTTTCTTGGTTTACAAGTTAAGCAAGTTAGTGATGGAATATTCATTAGTCAAACTAAATATATTCATGATTTTTTAAAGAAGTTTGATATAATGGATTGCACATCTGCAAAAACTCCCATGGCCACTGCAACTAAGCTTGAATTAAACACTACTGAAAAGTCTGAGAATATTTCAAGTTATAGGGGCATGGTTGGTTCACTTTTGTACTTAACAGCTAGTAGGCCAGATATAATATTTTCTACTTGTCTTTGTGCTAGATTTCAGGCTGATCCTAAAGAATCTCATTTAGTAGCTATTAAGAGAATTTTCAGATATCTCAAGGGAACACCAAAACTTGGCATTTGGTACCCTAGAGATTCTGGTTTTGATCTAACTGGTTATTCAGATGCAGATTATGCAGGTTTTAAAATAGACAGAAAAAGTACAACAAGAACCTGTCAGTTTCTAGGAAACAAGCTTGTGTCCTGGTTCAGTAAAAAATAAAATTCAGTTTCTACTTCTAAAGCTGAAGCTGAATATATTGCTGCTGGTAGTTGCTGTGCACTGATTCTATGGATGAAAAACCAATTGTTGGACTATGGTCTACAAGTGGATAGGATTCCTATTTTATGTGATAACACAAGTGCAATTGCCATCACTGAAAACCCAATACAGCATTCAAGAACAAAACACATAGACATAAGTACCACTTCATAAGGGAACATGTGATGAATGGTACTGTGGAACTACATTTTGTTCCAAGTGAAAAATAGCTTGCAAACATATTACCAAGCCACTGGATGAATCCACCTTCTCAAGGTTGGTAAGTGAGTTAGGTATGCTTAATTATTCTTGAATCATTTCAGATATTTTGCAAGTTGTAATGCAGCCAAAAATTTAATTGATTTTTCAGTTTTGGATGAAATTTTGGCCAAGTCAAAATTTACATCCCGAAGGATGATCATTATCCATTGAGTTCGATCATCCGTCGGAACAAAATTTGTTAATAAACTCAATTATTTTTCTGGAATATTTTATAACTCGACGGATAACTGATTTATCCCCATCCGTCGAATTGTCTCAATCCTAGCCGTTAATTCTCTGAACATTATCCATCGAGTATACTTACAGTTTGTAATCATAACACGACGGATAAGTGACGGAATTTTTACAGTTTATTTTTAAACGACTATTTTGGGCAATTTTTATTGGTCACTTTATTTTACTTTATTATTTTTGACGGTTATTTTCTGAGATAGTATAAACGCAATTTGACTTTTATTCATTTCTTTTATCATTCTCAAGATTCAATTGCTCTAATTTCTTTCTTCTCAAAAGCAAACTCTCTCTCTGCAAATTCCAAACCTCTAATAATGGCACCTGTAGTTAAAATCATATCTCAAACCGGTTTTATATATGAGAAAAACAACTTCTCAGCCTTGGTGAACAAGGAGATTCAACATTCTGGTGACTATCACAAAATGATGGATTTTGTGAAGAACTGTAAACTCAACTATGCCATGCTGGAATCACCCACCATCTACTGTGAGGTTGTCGAAAAGATATGGACAACTGCAGTGTATAACTCAGCAGAAAAAATCATTACATTCACTTTGAAAGGTAAGTAGTTTTGCATAAATAGTGATGTTATTAAAGCATGCTTCAAGATTCTTGATAACACTGTAACTGCCTCACACACAGACTCTGATATTGTTGATATGCTTAATTTCATGGGCTATGCACTCACCACTTCTAAATTAAGTGAAATTAGGAGGTTGGGTCTTAGGAAATAATGGAGTTATTTGTATGATGTAGTAACTAAGGTGTTTTCTGGTAAAGTGAGTAACTTTGATTCCATAAAATTTTTTATGCTTAACATGCTTTACATGCTAGTTAATGAAAAATACTTCAATTTTAGTGATTTATTTTGTTTAAATTAGGCTTTAAGTTAGGAGAGGTCAATAAGAGAGGTAGAAGTGTCTATTATGCTAGATTTTTCATGATGTTTGCTAACCATCTTATTGAGGAAATTGTAATTAAGAACCCAACGAACAAGCTGAATTGTTGGGTTCAAGAAAGAAGGATAATTGCAGATTTAAATAGAGCAAACCATCATAAGGAGGTTCCTTTGGTCTACTTTCCAGTAATTGAGGGACCTCAGGTAAGTGAGGTAATTTCTTCTGTCTCTACCCTTCCAACCTCACAAATTTCTTTGCTTTCTAGTGTAGCTATGACAACTGTGTCAATGACCCAACAGTTGCCTACCCAAGCTACCAAACCAACAAAAGTTTCAAAATCCAAAACTAAGAAAGCCCCCTCTGATTTCTTTCAAAAGAAATCAGTTGTAAAAACCACCAAACCTAAAGAGGGGAGTGTGAAGGAGGGTAAGAAAGGTGAGGGACATGGTGAAAATCAAAGAAGCCCTAAAAATAAGGATGGAGAGGTGAGAGTTTTCTAGCCTAGCTACACTGCAGTTTTTCAACAAACTGCAATGCTTAATAAGGATTCTAGCTCATTACTGGTTTCATCCTCCCAAAAGGATGTTACCATTGAAACAAGCTCTCAACCAAGAGCACAGGACAAAAGGGTAAGGGACACAAGCTCACCCCAAACTTATACTAGAAAGAAGAAATCAAAAACCCTTGGGGATGCACAGGGCTCACACACTGTGAAAACTGGTACTAAAGACACAATCACTGCACCTTCTCAAAGTCAGGTTGATGTGGCTCTAATAAATGTGGAGTCACAGCCAAAATCTCTAATAATTGAAGCACCTGATACACCAAACTCTCCCACACACTCTTTGTATGTTGACATGATAAACACATAACTTCCAAATTCTCCATCTTTAACTCTCTTGGAGAAGCCAAAAATCCATGCAAGTGAGCATCATCTTCTAGATGATTTGTTGGCTCACTTGCCATTTCTTTCTGAGACTATTGAGACATCTGTGCCAAAATTTTCATCAATCTGCACAGAGTCCACAATAGTATCCACTCCAAACTCAATTATTTCTTCTATCCCGATGGATATCTTTCATTCGTCAAGTAGTGATTGTATCCTGATGTATAAGCTTAACATCACTCATCCATCGGATAGTCAAACTGCTAACCCGATGGATATTCCTCATCCATCGGGTGTCTCTGCACAGCTTCAAATTTCTTTAATTATTACAAGTGCAGAAGACTTAGTAGTAGTGTAATCACTCCTAGGATTGAGGGATAGGAGTGAAATGAGTGAGAGTCTGGGTTGCTCCCAGGAAAAAGGAGAGGAAAAGAGGGAACCATTGCAGTCCATTTCTTCAGGACTGGAAAAAGTGAGTGAGAGGAGTCCCACCTTAGATGGTGAAGGTGAGGGTGTGAGGGTGGGGAGCCAAGGTGAGACCTTTATGCAAGAAAAGAGAGATAATGAGAGAAATGCAGGTACAGGAGATATAAGGGTGGATGTCATTGCAAGTGAGTTAATGAATGTCCAGGATGCTAACAGGGAGGAACTATTTCAGCAAAGTCAAAATGTTATAGATTCAACCCCCTTGGATGCTGAGGCATTTAATCAACCTATTCCAGCATACCAACTTCTAGCTGGACAGGGCAATGACAATGCTGAAAAAATGGTAAATTTGGTGCACATCACACAGTCTATGCAAAGAGCAAAGGATGCAATCACAACTCTACCCTTTATAGCTGATGATATTGACTATGAGACTGGTGGTTTAGAAGATTTCTTTGGTGGTGAGGATGCAGAAAGTGAAGAAAGGCCACTGGATATAGGGGGCGAAGTAGGCCCTAGTTCCAGATCAGGTATGCCATCTTGGGTATTTTCAAAGCAATGTGATGAACACTATTTCAAGACAACCCTAATTCAACTTATAAATCAGACACATTATACTCTTCAAACCACAACAAATGCCAGCACCAAGAAGCTCCTTCAAGCACACCTTGCTTCTCTGTAATTATAATAAATCCAAGGTTTTCAACATACTCAGGATGTCACTACTATCAAAGGTGAAATTGATCAAATGAAAAGGGACATTTCTGAAAGGTTGGATTCTAAATTTCCAGAAGCTACAGTGCTTGACATTAAGAGACAACTCAGGAAAAATTCTGATCTTGCCACAAAGATAGATACCTTGGATATAAGAATGACAGTAATGGAAGCCTCTCTAACCACAATTCATCTCCACCAAGCACAACAAACAGACTTACTTCAAAGGCTAGTGGCAGCACAAACCTCCTCTTCTACTCAACTTGCTGATAACAAAAAGGGGGAGAAAGAAACCTCTTCTAAGGGAGAAAGCTCAATTGTCTTATTCAGTCAAGGGGAATCAAGAAGTGAGGGGGAGAAAAAAGTGCTCAATGTTCAAGTAAGTAAAGCAATTGTGCGCACAAATGTTTTCATAAAGCCACCTTCTAAAGATAGCATAGATCTAATCAAGGAAGCAGCTAAGAAGAAGCAATTGAGTCCAATCAATTGGAAGAAAATTGATGATAATATTCAGAAGATATTTGGCCCCACACAGAAACGAGACAAAGTTTTCAATCATCACTCTATAGTCATGAAAATCTCTATGAATGATATCAGTATGAACTATCTGGAAAGGGGTCAAACTTCCCGTGTCAAGTCTCCAAGGAAAGATCTCATCATGAAGGCTAAATGGAACTATCCTAAGGGTTCAGACAAGAATCCTATGGATACAGTGTTTGAGACACCAAAGCCATATGAAAAGAAACTGTTGTCAAGATCTATTGCATTCTACAAGGATCCAGCTGAATCAGCATTAAAAAGAAGAATTGCCAAAATTACAGAAATGGTAAGGAGATTTGTGTGGTGGTTGGACACCCACTGTTTGTGGAAGCTAAGAAGGAAGGGAAAGAAAGAATCAAGATAGAGAAGAAGCAAGCTGCTTTGGATGCTAAGAAGCAAAAGCAAAAGAAAGAATAAGCTGCTATCTTGGCCAAGCTTCAAGCCGTAAAAACCACAACATAACCTCCTATACAACCAACTGTAATCACTGAACCTAAGGATCTGAAAATGCAAGAAGAATCACAGCAAAAAAGAAGGTTTAGATATAAACTTCATTCCAAGAGGAAAGTGAACTTTGATGAAGAGGAATTGGAAGATCATTTTCCAAAAATGCCTACAACTACAACTCAGACATCAAAACTCACTGTGGTATTTGAAGAATTCAAAGTGGTTGATCCAACAAGAAATATTTATGGTGAACCAATTATTCCCAAGGATGAGCCAGTAGACTGGGATAGTTTACCAATTCCTGAGCTAAATTTGCCCATCTTCAAGGCAAATAAGACAAAGACTAGAGCTAACAAGAAAGTGAAGCCTGTATCTCTCAAATCCAAAGCTCTAACCAAATCCCAACCCACAGTCAACAAGAGAGATCTCATGTACATTTGTGATATCAAGGAATTTTCAGACTTGAATCTTTACTTGAATGAATCAGAAGAAGTGAGAGGAATTGATGCTTACAAACATCTTCCTGAAAGACTGGTATTCAAATACAAGGGAGGGAAAGAGATAACATGGCCTCTTCACAGGATTCTCCAAGAAAGCCAAACTGTTCTGATTAAAGTCTACTCATCCTTCAAGAAGAACTTTGGATACAATGTGACTGCAAGAAGAACAGTTCTAAAGAGGATTGAGGAACTAAGGAGTATTAGAGCCAAAGATGCACTTCCAAAAACTCTATCCATTCCCTTTACAGGAAAGAGAGTGCACCTAAGGCCCTATTGGCTGATGGAGTTCATGGATGAAAAAGGTGTCAGAAGATTCTTCAGAATGGAGGACCAACTGAGTATCTCTAGCAATGAGACTCTTTTGGAAAAGCAGGAAATGCTAAATCTCTCAGAAGCTGGTGAACTTGAATTCCACAAACAACTTTATAATCAAATTGAAGAAAATAACAAAAGGCTTGGGAAGAAATTCAGACAATCAAGGAAATAGATCTATCTGCTCAGACTAGAGGAGCATTTTGATAATAATTGTGAGCAAATTCTTTGTGTACTTTGCATTATTCAACTTTCAGCAATATTGTAGCACTTATTAGTTTTATCTACTATTTTTCAATATGTATTTTCTTTTTGGGTGTTTTGTTATCATCAAGTTTCTCTTAATTTATGGCTACAATTCCTGTAGACTTAAATTAGGGGAGATTGTTAGCAATATGTTGTGTACTTGATGATAAGCTAAACAAAACACCTTAGTAGATTTAACTTAGTGAATTTTGTAGCACCCGAGGGATGATTAATTATAGTCCTGACAGATGATTCAATATACTCCCAATGGATGACTAATTAATATCCATCAGGTGAGTAGCTTATGTAACAATAAGTCATGTAGCACATTTCTGCAAATAACTTTGTATAGTTTCTGTAGTAGCTTATGAGTCATGGAGACTGATAGTAGATGTGCAGAATAGGTTGATTAAATGTAAATATAAGATGTCTTGTAATTCTGCACAAATGAAATGGAGTCAAGCGATAAATGGCTACCCGACGGATGATTAACAAAGCTACCCGACGGATGATCAATAAGGCAACCTGACGGATAACAAGCATGTACCCGACGGATGATCAATTCAAACAACTGTTGACAGTGACAACACAGTCACATGCATCGGGTGTTTGCAAAAGGAATGTGGCAGTCTGTTTAACCGGAAAATGAGAACAAAGAAGCATTACCATTTTTATGCAAGCTATGAAGGTTTTCAAAGATGCTGGAATAGAGTAATGAAGTAGCATAGAGTTAGACTTGATAGTTTTGTTTTATTATCTTGTCTTTTTGCTATGTAAACTTGGTGATATATAAACCAAGTGCAGCAAGTAGAACAACAACTAACAAGACTAAGAAAATACATTCTCAGAGTAACATTTGTAAGCTGTATCCTTTAGCATTTCTTTGTAAGTTTTAGTTGTTCATACTTGTAAGCAGCTGTGAGCTTATTTGAGCTACACAGAGTTCTCTCGATATATATATATATATATATATATATATATATATATATATATATATATATATATATATATATATCTGGTGGATACATTCAAATCCACCAGAAAGTTTTAAAGACTTGTGTTTTTATTACTTATGTTTTGATTTATATAATTCTTTCATTCCGCACTTTGAAATCAAACACATATATATTATTGAGTTAGAACCGGTTTTCGTAAATCTTAAGAAGAAGCCAGAATTACATTCAACCCCCCTTCTGTAATTCTTGTTGTATTGTTAGGGAATAACAAGCATTCATGGACTTGATGAACAGGGTATTCAAGAGGTACTTAGATAAGTTTGTGATTGTATTTATTGATGACATCTTGATTTACTCGAAGACTGAAGAAGAACATGTTGAGCATTTGAGGATTGCTTTGGAAATTCTAAGAAAGGAGCAGCTATACGCGAAGTTCTCGAAATGCGAATTTTGGTTGAAGGAAGTACAATTTTTAGGGCATATGATTAGCAGGGAAGGTATTCAAGTTGACCCAGTGAAGATTGAAGCTGTGTTAAATTGGGAAAGGCAGAAGACACCAACAGAAGTTTGAAGTTTCGAGGGATTGGCAGGATACTATAGAAGGTTTGTCAAGGATTTTGCGAAGATAGCAACGTCACTGACCAAGTTGACTCGCAAAAGTGAAAAGTTCATATAAGATGACAAATGTGAGGAAATTTTCGAGAACTGAAGAATCTGTTAGTAACCATACCGGTACTTGTATTTCTAGATGAGCATGAAGATTTTGTCATTTACAGCGACACTTCATACCGCGGACTAGGATGTGTACTGATGCAATATGGGAACGTAATTGCATATGCCTCGAGACAATTAAAACCTCATGAACAGAAATATCCTACATATGATCTGGAATTAGCAGCGATCGTATTTGCATTGAAACTTTGGAGACACTATCTTTACGGTGAAAAATGCGAAATCTACACAGACTATAAAAGTTTGAAGTACATCTTTACGCAGAAGGAACTTAAAATGAGGCAACAACGATGGTTAGAACTGATTAAAGATTACGATATTATGATTAACTATCATCGAGGGAAAGCGAACGTTGTGGCAGATGCACTAAACCGAAAAGAATGATTGAATTAGTCAACTTCATCTGAAGAATTAGCCAATGAATTTGACAAGTAGGAAATTAAGATTCGTGTTCCCAATGAATCTACTGAAGCCATTTACGCGATGACTTTTCAACCAGAATTATTGGAAAAGACTCGACGATGTCAAGAAGAAGTGATGGGTCAAGATGACAACTTAACGGGAGAAGAAATCACAACCCAGAAGGATAAAGAAGGAATTCTATGCTTTGCATCAAGAGTCTGGATCCCTAATGTGGCCGAGCTAAAGGAAGAGATATTACGAGATGTGTACAGTTCGAAATATTCCATACATTCGGGAAGTATAAAAATGTAACGCGATCTGAAAGAAAACTTTTGGTGGCCAAATATGAAGAAGGAGATAGCAGAATGGGTAAGTAAATGCTACACATGCCAACGAGTTAAAGCGGAACATCAACGTCCCAGTGGATTACTGCAATTATTGGATATTCCAGAATGTAAATGGGAACATTTGGCAATGGATTTTATGGTAGGAATTCCAAGGACCGAAGCAAATCATGACGTAATATGGATAATCATTGACAGACTAACAAAGTCGGCGCATTTTCTACCGATTAATGAAAGCTTTTCACTCGATAAGTTAGTACACTTATATCTTAAGGAAATTGTGATGCGACACGGGGTTCCAACATCTATAGTGTCTGATCGAGATCCCCGATTTAATTCAAGATTTTGGAGACAATTTTAACAGTGTCTTGGAACCAAATTAAATATGAGTACCGCTTATCATCCGCAAACTGATGGGCAAAGTGAAAGAACTATCCAGACAATAGAAGACATGTTACGAGTTTGTGCGATGACTTCGAAGGCAGTTGGGATGAGAACTTACCATTAGTCGAATTTTATTACAACAACAGCTATCATGCCAGCATTGAAAATGCTGCCTTACGAAGCTTTATATGGAAGAAAATGCATATCACCAGTATAATGGGATGAAGTTGGAGAACGCAAGATTTTAGGTCCAGAATTGATTCAACAAATCAAGGAGAAGATAGAGCTTATTCGAAAGCGACTAGATGCAGCGCATAATCGATAACGCAAATATGCAGATCAAGCTAGGAAAGATATGGACTACCAAGGAGAGCATGTGCTACTCAAAATATCGCCATGTAAATGATTGACTAGATTTGGCAACAAGGGTAAATTGAAGCCACGATACGTTGGTCCATTTGAAATCTTGAAGAAAG
The DNA here is from genome assembly GCF_009905375.1 of Apium graveolens. Classification (NCBI taxonomy): domain Eukaryota; kingdom Viridiplantae; phylum Streptophyta; class Magnoliopsida; order Apiales; family Apiaceae; genus Apium; species Apium graveolens. The sequence continues at coordinate 144,852,638 of NC_133651.1, read as the reverse complement.
TCGGAAAAGTTGCTTACGAGTTAGCCTTACCGTCTCACATGCAACATATTTACAACGTGTTTCACGTGTCAATGCTTAAGCGATATAATCCTGATTCTAGACATGTAATAGAATATGAACCGGTAGATATCCAACCTGATTTGTCTTTTATAGAACAGCCGGTAAGAATTGTAGATTGGCAAGAGAGAGTTGAAAAATCAACTTGGGAACTTAAGAGTGAAATGTTAGAAAAGTATCCCCATTTGTTTTCTTAGCGAGATTCTGAGGACATAATCCTATTAAGGGGGGAAGGATGTAACGTCTGGGAAAATTTCGCTTGTATTATATCATATTTATAATAAATTATGTGTGTTAAAGTGTCATTCATGTGTAATTAGTAGTAAAACCCTAATTGCTACATGTTACGTGCATTCTATATTATCCAGGTATTTTCAGGGTATTTTTCAGATATTTTATTTTGCATTTATAGCTTTCATATCAAAAGTTATATGACACGAATCATGATTTTATAGCTGATATTTCAAATAAAATAACGGGCTTTATTTTTCAATAAACGGCTTGTACCATCGTGTTATTTCGAACATCTAGGTATTTTATAAATTTTCTCGTTTCACGAAAAATGACTTTTCCGGGCCCCATTGGGTGTTAAAAACCCCACAGAAATCACATTTTTATTTTTATAAAATTAAAGGACTTTCATTTATACCATTTCTTTGTATTTTTGCATTATTCACAATTTTTGTGAAGTTTTGGCATATATATTGTTTATATAAAATATTTATAAATTAAATTTTAATACTCAAAAATTATAAAATTAGGGGCCAATTAATTTTAAAAGATGTAGAATTAGGGCCTTAATTTTAATTAGGAGTATTAATTTTACTACTATAAATAGCGTAATTATTATTAATTAATTAAAAATAAAAAAAAATCACAAAATTCTCTGCAAATCGGGTCGGGAAGAACAATTTCGGGTCAAGAATTCAGGCCATGATTTCTAACTGATTACTACATCAAATCAAGTGATTCGAGTATCCAAATCGAAGGTTTTAATCTGTTCTTTCTGTTTTTGATATCAATTTCATGTTTTAATGCATCGTTTTTGATTTTTGATTTCTAGGTTTTATGTTCGAATTAGGGCTTTTTGATTCTAGGGTTATTATGATATTTTGATGATTGATATAGCTTTCTTATGTTATTTACAGTCTATTCATGGTGTTTAATTGAACAAACGATTCCTGGATAGTGATTTACGATTATTAGGGTTTATGTTCAATTTTCAAATTACACCTTCGTGATTTTGGTGAATGTTAGATATATTTGATAATGTCATGGCTAATATGTTTTATGTTTAGATTTCAGATCTTATTTGAACAGAACAAATCAGTACTTAACTGATCAGTACTTATACTGGAAGTCAGAACTTAAGGGATATCAGTACTTATGTTATCAGGAGATAGATATCAGAACTTAAGTGCTGAAGGACGATCAGATAAGGACAGTAGCTGATTAAAGTTAAGAAGATCAAGATAAACATAAGAAGAGATATGCATGAAGAAGGAATTCCGTGAAGAATGGAATACTTGGAATAGAAGATATCTGATTGATATATTTTAGGAAGCAGAATTATATTCCATATCAATTAGCGATTATCTTGTAACTGTGTAGTATATAAACACAGACATAGGGTTTACACTATAAGTGTTATCATTATCGAGAATATTATTTAATATAACCCTAGCAGCTCTCGTGATATTTTGTTCATCACTGAGAGATAACAGTTCCAGATTGTAACAGAGTTTATTGTTTAAATAAAGTTTGTTTTCTGTTACATAAGTTCTTGAAGTTTGATTTGATTGTAATAAACACTGTATTCACCCCCTCTACAGTGAAAGTGTGACCTAACAAGTGGTATCAGAGCTATCTGTTAACACACATACAGTTAAAGATCCAAACACAATCATGTCTGACACAGAAACTCCAACTAAGCCTACCAAAACTGAGGAATCATCAAAGACATCAACTCAGAGTCGATATGAGACTATCAGAGTTCCCATATTGAGACCATCTGAATATCCCATATGGAAGGTAAGGATGACCATGTTTCTGGAAGCAACAGATCCAGAATACCTTGATAGAATCAAGGAAGGGCCTCACAAACCTACCAAGCTCGCTGTTGTAGTTGCAGGTGAAGCAGCAATGACCGTACCAAAGGAAAAGAATGATTACACTGCTGAAGATATAGCATCTATTGCTAAGGATGCCAAGGTACGTCACTTATTGCATAGTGCCATTGATAATATAATGTCAAACAGGGTAATCAACTGCAAGACTGCTAAGGAGATATGGGATGCACTGGAGACAAGGTGTCAAGGAACTGAAACAGTTAAGAAGAACAGGAAGACAATACTCACTCAAGAGTATGAACACTTTGACTCTAGGACTAATGAGTCATTGACTGATGTATATGATAGATTTGTCAAACTCTTGAATGACTTGTCATTAGTAAATAAGGAGTATGATCTTGAAGATACAAACCTCAAATTCCTGTTAGCTCTTCCTGAATGTTGGGATTTGAAGGCAACAACAATAAGAGACAACTACAATCTTGATGAAACAACTCTTTATGAAATCTATGGAATGCTCAAGACTCATGAACTTGAGATGGAACAAAGAAGCAAGAGGAAAGGAGGAAAGTCAAGGACAGTTGCTCTCAAGGTTGAAGAGGAATCCCCCAAACCACCTTCCTCAAAGAAAGATAAGGGTAAAGCTCTTATCATAAAATCTGATACTGAGTCATCAAGTTCTGAGAGTGATGATGACTCAGATTCTGAAAGCTTGCCTGAAACTGATGCTGATGAGGAGATGATGAAGCTGTGTGCTCTTATGGTGAAAGGAATCACAAAGATTGCATACAGGAAGTTCAGGAAGGGAAAGAAGTTTTCCAGGAAAGGCATAAGTTCTGATAAGAAGAATTTCAGAAGATCTGAAGGAAGAGGAGGAAAGTCTGACAGAGGAGATTACGCTAATGTTAAATGTTATAATTGTGGTGAGAAAGGCCACATATCTCCTGATTGCAAGAAGACCAAGAATGACAAAGGCAAAGCTCTTGTCACAAAGCAGAAAAGCTGGACAGACACCTCAGACTCTGAAAGTGAGGAGAACTATGCATTGATGGCAAATGCTGATAAATCAAGTTCTGAGAGCAGTTCTGAAGCTGCTGAAACAAAGGTACCTCAGACTACTTATGCTTTTCATACTGATGATATTAATGAGTTGAGAAGATATCTTAAAACCATGTTTGTTAGTTATAGAGATCAAACTTTAACATGTGAAAGATTAACTTCTGAAAATCTTGCTTTTAGGAAAAGAAATGATTTCTTAGAAAAAGAGTTAGTCATGTTTCATCAAACTCAGCAGGATAGAGATGATGCTTTTTATGTTAGGGATGAAGTGCTAAAAATGAATGAATCTCTAAAAACTGAGTTAGAAAAGGAGAGAGAGATTATCAGAACTTGGACTAACTCTGGCAAAACAACTCAAAATTTGCTAAGCAGTGGAAACTGGAAAGAGGGCTTAGGCTATGGAGAAAATAAAAAAGGAACTGTAGAAATTAAGCCTGTTGATAAGCAAAAGCCGAAGTTAAAACCTGTTAAGTTTGTAACTGAAAAATCCGAAAATGAGAAATCAGAAGTTAAAAAGGAATTAGCTTCTGACAAACTAAAACAGGAAAAGACAGCTGAAGTTAACATAGGCTTAATGACAAAGAAGCAGCTTAAGCATAAGCTGAAAGATGTTAAGAATGCAAACAAGGTAAAATCACCTAGGAAAAACAGGAATGGAAAGGAAGGTGTGAATAAAAGCAATAACTATAAATCTGTTCCTGATGCTCCTAGGAAAGCATGTCATAACTGTGGAAGTTCTAACCATCTGGCTTCTTTTTGCAGGAAGAATAAGAATATTAACTCCTTATCTACAAAGTCAGGAGTTAAGAGTCAGTCTGTTAGATACAAACCACAAAATCCTTGTTTTCATTGTGGTAGTTTATGGCATTCCATTTATACTTGTAAGGAATATCATAGTTTGTACTATGATTATTATCAAATAAAACCTTCTTTAAAGAAAGTTTCTGTTGTTCCTTCTAGTATAAGTTCTGATAAGAAAACTGTTAACATAAAATCTGATGTTAAATCCGCTGCAAATGTTAACAAACCTAAAAAGGCCAAAGGATCCAAGCAAGTCTGGGTCCTTAAAACTAATAATTAGTGGTCTTTTTGATTGCAGGGCAACAGGAAAAATATTTTAGTTCTGGACAGTGGATGTTCAGGACATATGACTGGAAATAAGGCCCTGCTATCAGACTTTGTGGAGAAAGCTGGCCCAAGTGTTTCTTATGGAGATGGCAACATTGGAAAAACTTTGGGATATGGCAATATCAATCTTGGGAATGTCATTATTAAAGATGTAGCTCTGGTCTCAGGACTTAAACACAACTTACTGAGTATAAGTCAAATCTGTGACAGAGGTTATCATGTTGATTTCTTTGCAGAACATTGTGAAATAGTTAGTAAATCTAAAGGAAAAATTGTTCTGAAGGGATTCAGGCGTGGTAACATTTATGAAGCTAAGCTTTCAACAAGTTCTGATGGTTCTGCAATCTGTTTAGTGAGTAGAGCCTCAACTGAAGAAAGCTAGAATTGGCACAAGAAACTCTCTCATTTAAACTTCAACAAGATAAATGAACTGATCAAGAAAGATCTTGTGAGAGGACTGCCAAAATCAGTGTTTGTTCCTGATGGTCTTTGTGACTCATGTCAGAAGGCTAAACAAAGAAAATCTTCATTCAAGAGCAAGACTGAATCATCAATTCTTGAGCCTTATTATCTACTTCATGTTGATCTATTTGGTCCAGTGAATGTCATGTCTATTGCAAAGAAGAAATATGCGTTGGTCATAGTAGATGAGTTCACCAGATACACATGGGTGTATTTCTTGCACACAAAAAGTGAAACTGCATCTATCCTGATTGATCATGTCAAACATCTGGATAAATTGATCAAAGATTCTGTGAAAATTTTGAGGAGTGATAATGGCACTGAATTCAAGAATTTGATAATGGAAGAGTTCTGCAAAAATCATGGAATAAAGCAGGAATTTTCTGCTCCTGGAACTCCACAGCAAAATGGAGTTGTTGAAAGGAAGAATAGAACTCTAATTGAAGCTGCACGAACAATGCTTGAAGAAGCAAAGCTTCCAACCTATTTCTGGGCTGAAGCTGTGCAGACTGCTTGTTTTACTCAAAATGCAACACTCATTAACAAGCATGGAAAAACACCATATGAGATGGTGAAGAACAAAAAGCCAAATCTCAAATACTTTCATGTATTTGGATGTAAGTGTTTTGTTCTCAAGACTCATCCTGAACAGCTATCCAAGTTTGATCTAAAAGCTGATGAGGGAATCTTTGTAGGATATCCACTTTCTACAAAAGCCTTCATAGTCTATAATTTGAGAACAAAAGTGGTCATGGAATCTATCAATGTCTCTTTTGATGACAAGAAGATCACTGGACTTGAAGATTGCATTGATCATGATAAGCTGAGATTTGAAAATGAAGATTCATATTCTGATACCTCAAGTCCTGACAGTCTAACTCCTGATACTGTAAATTCTGATGGATTAAACTCTGATGTTATTGAAACTGTGGTGACTACGTCAAAGGAAGATGCACCAATGCAGGGGGAGCATACTCAAGATATTATCACATCTCAAGAAGCATCAGAACATACATCTGGCTCTTCAAATTCTGATTCGTCAAGTTCTGATAAGCCAAGTACTGACAGTGCTGAAAATCTAAATACTGAAGGATCCAACTCAGAGAGCATAGTTTCAGGGGGAGCATCAGAAAATGAAACAGAAGACAGCATGAATCATGGGGGAGCATCCAGTTCTAGAGAAAATCTTCCATCTGCAAGGAAGTGGACAAAATCACATACACCTGATTTAATAATTGGAAATCCTGAGGCAGGTGTCAGAACTAGAACAGGTACTTCGAATGAATGTCTTTACAATTCTTTTCTCTCTCAGTCTGAGCCAAAGAAAGTAGAAGAAGCTCTTCAAGATGCTGATTGGGTGCAAGCAATGCAGGAAGAGTTGAATGAATTTGAAAGAAACAAAGTCTGGACCTTAGTGCCAAGACCCAAGAATAGATCGGTTGTTGGTACAAAGTGGGTATTCAGAAACAAAACTGACAGTGATGGCATAATTGTAAGGAACAAGGCAAGGCTGGTTGCAAAAGGATATTCTCAACAGGAGGGAATTGACTATGATGAAACATTTGCTCCAGTTGCTAGGTTAGAAGCCATAAGGATATTCATGGCTTATGCTGCTCACAAAAAGTTTACTGTCTTTCAAATGGATGTGAAAAGTGCTTTTCTCAATGGAGAATTGGAAGAGGAAGTATATGTTGAACAACCTCCAGGCTTTGTAGATTCCAAACATCCAGATTATGTCTACAGGCTTGATAAAGCACTTTATGGACTTAAGCAAGCTCCTAGAGCATGGTATGAGACTTTAGCTCAGTTTCTTCTGGAAAGTGGATTCAACAGAGGAACTATTGACAAAACATTGTTCTATCTCAACCATGGCAAGGACTTACTTTTGATCCAGATTTATGTTGATGATATTATTTTTGGGTCTCCAAATGACAAACTTTGCAAAAAGTTTGCCAACTTAATGCAGTCAAGATATCAGATGAGTATGATGGGAGAACTTAGTTATTTTCTGGGCCTTCAAGTCAAGCAGAGTGAAGAAGGAACTTTTATTTGTCAATCTAAGTACACCAGAAACTTGCTGAAAAAATTTGGAATGCAAGACTGTTCAAGTGCATCCACTCCCATGGCCACTGCAACAAAACTGGATAAGGATACAGAGGTATGATTGGCTCACTTCTCTATCTAACTGCTAGTAGACCAGATATCATGTTTGCTACCTGTCTTTGTGCAAGATTTCAAGCAGATCCAAGAGAACCTCACTTAACAGCTGTAAAAAGAATCTTTAAGTATCTTAAAGGAACAGCTGATCTAGGATTATGGTATCCTAGAGAATCAGATTTTAAATTAATAGGTTACTCAGATGCAGATTTTGCAGGTTGCAAAATTGACAGGAAAAGCACAAGTGGTAGCTGCCAATTTCTTGGAGGCAGGTTGGTTTCTTGGTATAGCAAGAAACAAAAGTCAATTTCCACATCAACTGCAGAAGCAGAGTATATTGCTGCAGGAAGCTGCTGTGCACAGATTCTCTGGATGAAGAATCAGTTACTAGATTATGGGTTAACGTATTTCAAAATCCCTATTTACTGTGATAATCAAAGTGCTATTGCTATGACAGGTAATCCAGTTCAACACTCTATGAAAAAGCACATCAGCATCAGGTACCATTTCATCAGGGAACATGTGGATGAAGGTACAGTGGAATTGCATTTTGTTCCCACAGATCAACAAGTAGCAGATATCTTCACAAAACCACTGTGTGAAGCTACCTTTTCAAAATTGGTAAATGAACTTGGAATGATTTCAGGTTCTTTCTCTAAATCTGCTTAAACTTGTTCTATGTTATCAGGCTTTATGATCAGTATTTACAGAATTAATCTCTTTGTATATTCTGTGCATTAATTGATAAATGTCTTTAAGTACTGACTGTTGTCTGATATATGTTTCTAAACTCTGATAAGTGATATGTCTGTTTCAGTAACTATTCAATCCTATGAGGATAACTGTGCTAGATACTGACCTACTAGTCTTCAATAAACAAATGATCCCATGAAAGAAGTAATTATTTCTGTGGAAATCTTATGACACAAGCAAATTCTGATAACTGAGCTTAGTTAAGTTTACTTTGTATATCTTATTACTAAGTCACAAATTAGAATAATGCTACTCATCTGTTTAAGTTCTGATTCTAGTAAAACTGCTGAATGTACTAAGTGCTGATAAACCTCACTTATCAAAAGAAGAAGAACAATAATCAAAGAATAATATCAGGTACTCCTTTGAGATCTAGAGTAAAAATGTGAAAGGGACGACCCAAGTGCATTGCTGGTATTAAGTAAATATGCATTAGAAAAGCAAAATATTTTCTTGGTGACTTTTCACACTCTATGATTACTGGAGAAATACTCTGATAATAGCATAAATTCTGATAAACAGTCGTGACTCACTTACACTGAGAAGCCTCTGTAAAATAGAATTTCAAAAGATGCATAAAATTAGCACAAAAACAGTAGAGGTGAACTCATGCATGAACTCATTTATCAGTAGGTTTCAGGATAATGGCAGCTCTTTAGCAAAATTTTAATTATGACTTATTTCTAAGATGTACTGAAGTAGATCAGACTTTACTCTTTGTCTGTTATTTAGCTTAATGCACACACACATCACTCCATATGAATGATGAAATTTCTGTGGTGGTCTATGTTATTTTAGATCAACAGTCATTGTGTCACTTTTGCACAAATTCTGAGGACAAGTTCTAGTTACACGTTCTGATGATTAAGTTCTGACGTTCATAACTACGAACTTGAATGAGTATTTACTAAGATAGATATTCCTTGTTCGAGTTAAGACATTATGTTCTGATGACTGTTAAGTTCTGGTATAGGTCTAAGTTCTGATTTTTCAGTCTAACCCTTTACTTGACTTATCTGTGAGTAAAATTTGGTAACAGTCTCAGATTAATTTCGAAATGTTGAAGTGGAAGATTAATAGTCTATGGTTAAAACATAATGGCACTCGTCCTTGAACAGATCACTCTTTTTACATGTGCACATTCCTTTTCCAATGACTGTTATTCTTTTTCAAGGTCTAGGGAGACGAGGTAGAATTAATTCTACCTATCTGCATTCAATATCTTTGTGTCTCTTGGCATTCTCTTGCCTATATATGCAACCACTTCACATCAGTCTTTCCATCACATTCTTCTCACACACTTATCCTCCTTCTTCTGTCAAAAACACAATGGTTCGATACAACATGTTTTTGAACACACAAACCTTCACAATGGAGCTCAGTTGTGCCGAGTGGCAGCAGGAGTGGCATATAACAGCCATTCCTGAGGAGATCTGGGACTCTGTCCCACAGGAGGTGCTGGCTCACCTTCTATTCTTCGAGATGGATTACCATCGCCATCTGGAGCGCCTGGAGGAGGAAAGGCGGGAAGCTATCCGTCAGCAAGAGCGAATCATTCGACTCGCTATCTTGTTTGTCGAAGATAGGAAGAGGAGGATGACTTAATCTCGTCTTCTTCCTGTTCTTCCTCATCCTCAGCTTTGTCAGGCTTCTTAGCTAGGACTAAAGCTGTTGACGTTAGGATTAGAAGCTTAGGGAAAATCTTGTATTGATGTAATTTCTATTTCATATATGTATTGACTTGATATATTAATGAAAACTATTTTTACTTCAAGATTTTGTCTCTGAGTTATTTTATCTGTGTTGTTAAATCCTGCTTGATATTCTGATGACCATTTAAATTTTGTCTTTATTTAAGTTCTGATTCTTTGTCAGCACTTATTCATCGAAATTATCTCGGTCATTTTTAACATGATTCATTTTCAGAATATTAATGTTGCAGTGAAAAACAATTCAATCAGTGCTAACGGTTTCAATTTTGAATTAAACCTGTGTCTCTTGATAACTGAAATGGTTTTTTCTTGAAACAAGGCAACTGGATAAGTAATCATTCCTGTTTTCTCGAGCCCAGTAACTACCCGTTATTACTGCATGTCTGACAGGTGTCCAACGGTAACATTCTTTTTTAGAGTATAAGAACAACAGAGAGAAGATTTCTTTAATCTTTTATTTTCTTTATACTTTATCTCTCTTCTTACTTTTACTCTCTTTCTCATTCTTTCTCACGTTGGTTTTTCATACAGACAGTATCTCACACACCTAACAGGCATATTTGAATTTCAATATTTTTTCACATGGCACCAAAGGATTTAATCATTGATGGAGCAAAGTTTGTTCCAAACAACTATGCTGCAATTCTTGATCATGCTGAAGCTCCATCTGAATTGCATTTTGTGCAAGATCTTCTTGCACATAGTGAGGTTGGGTACGCCTTAACTCAGCCTGAATTATTTTCAAGTCAACAAGTTCTGCGGTTCTGGAGGACTGGAGTTTATGATGATGGTGGTAAACGAGGAACTCCCAGTATTATCTTCCAAGTGGGTGACTCATCCTATGTAGTCACTCCTGGTACAGTACGAAGAGCATTACATCTTCCAGAAGATTGTACCTTCTCTATACCAGAGGAATCAGAACTTCGGGGGTTAATGACTGATTTGGGATATGAAAAGAGTCTGACGAAACTTGGACAGTTGAAACGGGCTAATATCAGAAGAGAATGGAGTTTCTTCTTCGATTGCATCACCAAGGCTTTTGGCAACAAGTGTTCAAATTTTGATGCCATCCCAATTCTGAGTCAGCACATCGGGTATGCTATTATCCATCAAACTCATTTTGATTTTGCAACTGGAATAATTGGTTTTATTGGGGATAGGATGACAGAGGATCGAGATATTGTTTATTTTGCTAGATTCTGTCAACTTATTTATACGTATTGTACTGCTGAACCCCAGTTAGTCAGCACTCAAACCCCACCTTTTAAGGTTGCAAAAAGGTACTTTAACGACCTGATAAATGCTGACACAAAGAAATCAATGGTGAGACAATTACAGATTCCTCAGTCTGTGAAACAAATTCTGGTAAATGCTGATCCTGCTACTTACAAATCTGTTTACTCAAATGTTCAACCAACTCACCATAACCAAAATCCATCAACCTCAGTCCCTACCTCTCATTCTACTCAACCTACCCTCAGAACTTATCTCAAATCCTATCTCTCCACTTCACAGACTGCTCAACCTTCTTCTTCAGCACCTACTGTGAAGCCTACATCCTCTAAGCCAAAGAGAACAAAGACTGTTCCTCAAACATCTCAGAAGAAGAGGAGGATTACTTTGAGAGATGAATCAGATTCTGAGGATCAGATTCCCTCTTCAGAACCTATGATAGATGAAGCTGAGAAGGCAACTTCTCAGAAGGATTCTGCAATTGGGGGTTCTAGGCTTCTCAAGAGGCTTAGACGTATGACGGTTCCTGCAACTCCCAAGGAATCCAAATCAACAAGGAAGTACAAGAAACAGAGGGCACAGAGGCCAGTTTCAGATGATGAGGAGGAAGCAGCTAAGGAAGGGGATCAGGAATCTCTGATCTCACAAGACAAGGAATTTGCTCCAGTCACTTCTTCTCCATCAACTCCATCTCAGGAACCTGTATCTGACAAGGCTAATTCACCTTCTATATCTCTTGTTGATCCAGGCACAAGTGCTGAAATTGATATTCAGAACTTGGTTGTGCCTGAAATACTTCTCTTAGAAGCTCCAACAACAAATAATCCTTCCACAACACCTGTTACTGATGCTGTTCAAACTCCTGAGTTATCACTAACACCTTCTCTGCATCAAGATGATGATCAGATTTTAGGTGAGCATCAGGATATGGCTGTTGATCAGAACTTAGTATCAAATCAGCAATTAGAGGATGTTGAAGCCTCCATTGCTACTCATACAGTTGTCTTATCAGAAGATACTGATTCTTTAAGTTCTGATGCTGCAAATGTTGGAGATACTGGTGAAGCTGCTACAACTGTAGATGCTGATGAAGCAGGTCCTTCAGGACATACTCCTCCACTGACTCTTCCTAAGTCTGAACTGCTAAAGGAGTTTGTTATCAGGGATGCACCAGTACCTTGGAGTGAAACTCCTGCAGGTCAGGAGTGGACTAAGGAATGGAACTCAGTTTCATGTGTTCCAAATGCTTTACATCTTGCTGAGCACTTGACTAAAGCTGATGAAATGTTACATTCTGATGATTTTAAAATCCAGCTTAGAGTCACTGCATTGAGTACTAAACATCTACAAGGTCTTCATTCCAACACTCATGCAGAGCTACACAAGATTCAGGAGAACTTTATTAAACAGGAACAAGTTTGGAAACTTGATAAGAAAAAGTTCTTCCAACCTACCATTGACAGGGTTGCTTATATTGAGAAAACTCAAGAGAAGCAACAAGCTCAGATTGATCAAATTCTGACAAATCAAGCTTCTCAGCAATCGCAACTTACTGAAATCCAGACCTCAGTGGAACTACTTATCTCTCTTTTATTACCTGCTGATGCCAAAAAGGGGGAGAAGGTAATTAAGTCCAAATGCAAAACCAACAAGTCACTGCAAGGAAAGGATGATGGAAAAGATGACCAAGGAAACTCTGGAATGGGTAGTGGTCATAGTCAAGGTAGAAGGTTTACATCAAGACAAGCTAGTCACAGAACAAGTTCTGATACTGGGAAAAGAATAAGTTCTGCTGCTGGTAAAAGGATAAGTTCTGATGAACTTCTAGATCTTGATGAGGAAATGTCAAGACAGTTATTTCTTCAAGAAAATCCAGGGATGGACTTGGAAAGTTTAAAGGAAGAAGAAGCCAGACTTAAATCAGAGAAAGTCACATCTAAATCTGAAGCTTCTGGTAAAAAGTTACTTCCAAAACCTAAAGGCATTGTGATCAAAGAAAGGATACATACTGAAGAAACTTTGGCTAGATCACAACCACAGATAGATTCAAGATCCAAGGGTAAAGAAAAGGTTGGTGAACCTATCAAGCCTTATGTACCTCCTGAGGAAGAAGAAATTACTGATGGAAAAGATAATCTTGCTCTGACTTCATGAAAAGTTCTTAAAACAACCTCTGACATGGCTCAAGTTGTTCAGAGTCAAGAAATTGTAAGTTCTGATATTCAGAAGAAGCAAGTAACCTCTGACAGTGCTCAAGTTAACTTGATATCAGAAAATAAATCTAAAACACTCCTACCAGGATTCACTAAAGCAAAACAGACTCAATCTTTGAAGGCTACTTCAAGTGGTTTTGAAGCAAGAGTAGTTACTGGAAAGGAAGCTAGAGATAAAACTGGAATGGGAAGTGCTGATGAAAGAAGAGTACACAACACTACCGATGATCCAACTTCCTTGAGTGAACCAGGTATTGGAGCAACTCCTGAGCGATTAAATCAACTAGAATCTGTACAGATGGTTTACCATACCTTCTTGAAAGAATACATCATGTTGTATTTCATGACAGATGGTAGGGTTTATCATATAAGACAAAATGCCATTCCATTGAAGTATTTTGAAGAATTGGAGCATGTATTATTCTTACTTCAAGTGGATGACAGAATAACAGAGACTGCTGCAAACTACTTAAAGGAACAGATTCAGAGACAGAAAAGACTTTATTCTGTTAAGTCTGACAGCAGATATGTTCCAAAGTACAGAAATCACAATGGTGATATTGTTGATATGAAGCCTAATACTGCACAGATCAGAACATATCTTGGTATTAAGGGGCTTGAATTCAATCTAGAGTCTAATAAAGCTTATGTCATAAGACTAGATCGGGAGTTGAGAAAAGCAAAGATTAATGATCTCAGAGCTGCAATATTTCAAACTGGTGAAGATACTGCAGAGCTTAAAGATGTCAAACGGAGAATGATTGATGAACTCAGATATGCTGAGAAATGTTTGTTGAAGAATTATCTCAGAACAACTCCTGACATCAGAGAGATCAGAAAATGATGAAGCCAAGTCGAAGATCTACAACTGCTTAAATTCTGATATTTATACAGATTGAAGTTGTTATCAGAAGTTGAATTGGTAAAAACTTTAAGGACTGTAAGTTGTAGTTATCTTGTCTATTTCTCATGCATTTGTACTTAATGTTTTTGACATCATCAAATATCTGTTAAACTTGTATATTTTGTTAATTTACAAGTTGGGGGAGATTGTTAGATATATTTGATAATGTCATGGCTAATATGTTTTATGTTTAGATTTCAGATCTTATTTGAACAGAACAAATCAGTACTTAACTGATCAGTACTTATACTGGAAGTCAGAACTTAAGGGATATCAGTACTTATGTTATCAGGAGATAGATATCAGAACTTAAGTGCTGAAGGACGATCAGATAAGGACAGTAGCTGATTAAAGTTAAGAAGATCAAGATAAACATAAGAAGAGATATGCATGAAGAAGGAATTCCGTGAAGAATGGAATACTTGGAATAGAAGATATCTGATTGATATATTTTAGGAAGCAGAATTATATTCCATATCAATTAGCGATTATCTTGTAACTGTGTAGTATATAAACACAGACATAGGGTTTACACTATAAGTGTTATCATTATCGAGAATATTATTTAATATAACCCTAGCAGCTCTCGTGATATTTTGTTCATCACTGAGAGATAACAGTTCCAGATTGTAACAGAGTTTATTGTTTAAATAAAGTTTGTTTTCTGTTACATAAGTTCTTGAAGTTTGATTTGATTGTAATAAACACTGTATTCACCCCCTCTACAGTGAAAGTGTGACCTAACAGTGAATATTTGGTTCTTGAAATGTTAGGGGTTTGATTGTATGTGTTCTTAGATTCGATTTGCACTATAGAATATTGGATTTCATGTACAAATAAAGAAATTCGAAGTTTGGCCGGATTTAATGTCGGTTTGATCGGAGGTCAGGATTACGGGATGATTCCGGTGATTAAACAATTGATTGGAGTTGTTAAACTGATTTGGAACTGATTCCAGTTGAAAAACGGACCAAACCATGCATGTATTAGCCTGAATAGGGTGGCCGGAAAATTTTTCCGGTGACCGGAATGTCACCGGATTCTGGGTTCTTGGTGACCAGTTTACCCGAATTAAACCCGGATTAAAACCCGGTTTTGATCTGTTTTTGTCAGAATTCATTTTCTGACAGATGTTTCTGAGAAAATTATTTTTATTTTATTTTTATTAATTATAAAATCAGTTTTTTTTTTTATTTTATAAATTGATTAATTAATTGATTTATATCATAAATAATTCTGAAATATTTTCTAAAAATTAGATTTAATTATTTTCTTAATTATTTATTAATTATTAATTATTTTAAAATGATTAATTATTTTGATAATTAATTAAATAATTTTCAATAAATCATAATAAATTCATTTTAATTCCAAAAATTATAGAAAAATCATTTTTAATTTTAATTTTTCTCAAATAATTATTTAAAAATATTTTTAGGGTTTAAAAATTAGTAGTAATAATTTATATTGAATAATATATTGATTTATCTGTGTTTAATTGATATTAATTAGACCGTTTATTAGATTCGAGCGAAATGAAAGTCCTTTGACTCAGAAAAATGAATTATTTTCATTAAAAATAATATTAAAACCTAATTTCTTCTAGAAACTAGCTGACCTTTGATATTTATTTGTTTATAACCTGACTCGCGTGTAGAGATGAGTCCGATAAATCCCAAAAAATAGGAAACGAGTCAAATAATGATCAGTTAAGCAAACAACGAGTCAATTTTGATTCTAAAAATTATTTTAAACTTAAAAATGATTATGTGGCTTATGTGCTTATGTGTATTATGTGGTTAATCGAGTCTTGCTTGTTAATAAATAATATACGAGTCAATAATACGCGTATGGGTAGACAATATGAGCTGCATGTTGAGATACGAGATGACTAAATCAGTCTATTTATTTGATAGAAGCCAGGACAACAAGGCAGATTGAGCCGGTGATAGACGAAGGTGAATTATTTGGAGTAAATCTTGTGGAAGGCAAGTTTTTCCCCTATTCTAATTTTAGAATAGTGACGTTTCTTTAGATTCTTATCACGCTTGCACTCTTTTGATTCTTGTTCATATACACTTATACACAATTGTTATTCTCCTGTTCACATTTCATTTCGATTCTTGATTTTTCCTTTTCCTTTGAATTCTCTATTCATATTCCAATAGCTACACATACACATTGGTTTATTCTGGTGATTAGAATATATCAAAGCATACCAATTATTCCGGTTGCTACTCCATAGACTGGATAATGACATTTGGGATTAAGTTTTACTTGATCCTAAGGACCGGGACATAACCGGATCCTTGATATGGGCCGTAGAGCCTGGGTACCCGACTGGATCTATATAATGAGATATAGATCTATACTATATCCAAGCTGATCAGCAGGGTATAGGTGACTTGTGTTTAGTTTAGTTCATTTGTATTCTCCAGTAATGGCCTTCTTTCTATTCTCGCGGGGTTATATCTTTGCAGATGTACCCAGGTTACCGATTCATTTAAATTGCTTTAACAAAGTTTATATTTTGCGGACTTGTTGAGCAATTGTTGGCTCACCCCTTTTTGTTGTTATTCACCTTATTATTTTCAGTTAAGAAGGAATATGAAACCTATCAGGACTCGAGTAGTAAAGAAGCGGGTCAAACCGCAGGACCCTCTCATACCCAAGGTGTTAATTCCAATCCAGGAAGAAAGCTTTGAATTGCCCGTATAGTTGGAGTGTAGATAATTAGTGCGTGTGTTTGAATAAAGATGAACTTAGTTTAAAATTGGTTAGACAATGGTTTGAAATAAAGAGAGTTTGTAAGATTTTGAATTTTGGTTTATAATAAAGTAGTTAGTGGTTCTTGTTTTTGTTGGATTTTATCTATCACAGAAGCATGGTAAAACAATTTTTTATGATATAAAATCCATATAATACGCATACAGATTGTGAATTAAATTGAGGGATCGTTTCTAACCTTTAAAAGCGATCCAAGAACCACGAGCGGAGGTCCCTAGCAGCTGTTCCTCAAGTGTGAAGCACTCCACCGGTATCCACCAAGAAATCGATGTAATGAAGGATGAGGAGGTGGAGAGAATTAGGATTTTTGTAAATTTTTAGGTTGATGCAAAAATAGGGTTTATAATAGTATATTTATAAGCAAAATTTTCAGCTGAAAATTTTCCCATAAAATATTATTATTATTAACCCTTTATTATTCTCACTAATAATTAAAACACCTTTTAATTATTAATCCTTTTTCTAAACACTTTAGAAATAATTCTCTCACTTGATTTAATTTCCAAAATTAAGTTCTTAATTAATAATATTAAGAACTTTTTCTTAATTAATTTATAATTAATTAAATCTCATTTAATCAATTATTAAATTTGCCAATTAATTATTTATTTCATAAATAAATAATTATCAGCCATTATTAATTAATTCCTCCACCATTAAATCATTCTCTTTTATGGTGTGACCCTGTAGGTTCAATATTAAGCCGGTAGTAGAAATAAATAATAATAAAACTATTTTATCAATATTTATATAAATTCTCTAATTCATTAAATATGATTAATTAATTAATCATATTTATTCTACATCGTGAGGGATACTTCTCAGCATATCATGACTATCTGGATAATATGAATTCACTGCTTAGAATACCAAGAACCCATTCAGTGAATAGTTACCGTACAATTAATTCCTTCCACCCTGCAATGTCACGATTAAATACAAGGCATGGAACTTGTGTCAAGCCTATCTTATTTAATCATTTGCTTTCCTATTCACTATGCTTAGTTCTATTTAATGTAAATTAGAAACTCCTTTCTAATTTCATTCACTCTGGTCAGAGATTCCTGAACTAGCATAAGTGGATCAGCATTGAACATTCTCTTCCTTCACTGGAATGGGTAGATCCTTTATTGATCATACACTATCTTCGTGTACAAATTCCTATACCCAGTAGAGCCCTTATAATTGTCCCTGGAGACTAAGAACTAAACCAAAGCATAGTTCAGTGTACACAAGATGACTATAATGACCTCAAGTCTAAGGATAGTTGTACAACTATCACTATATGAACAACTACTGACACGTGAGTGAACTCCATCAGTTGTTCAGCTGTGTGAGTCATGTTTAGTGAACTTATTCTATAATAAACACCTACATACTAGCTATAGTGTCACCACACAAATGTCTATGAGAACAGACATCCTTCATAATGAAGCAAGCATAGTATGTACCGATCTTTGCGGATTATTAATTACCAGTTAGTAATCCTATGAGCAGGAACTATTTGAGTTTAGAGTTATCATCTTTTAGGTCTCATTATTATTATCTCATCACAATCCATAAAAAGCTTTACTCTAAACTGTGGTATATCTATTTAAACACTTAAAATAGATAGAGCCCGCAATAAAAACAAAAGAAGTCTTTTATTAATATCAATGAAATCAAAACAGATTACATAAAATTTATTCCTAAATCCTCATACATGATTGGACTTAGGACATATCTCTTTCAATCTCCCACTTGTACTAAAGCCAATCACTCTGGTATCTAATACCCATCTTGTCTTTATGACGATCAAAGAGACTTTGAGAAAGTGGCTTTGTTAAAGGGTCTGCTATGTTGTTATGTGTGTCAACTCTCTCGACGTTGACATCTCCTCTTTCAGCAATCTCCCTAATCAGATGAAAGCGCCCCAGGACCCCAGGACATGTTTGGAATTTTTATGAGACCTAGGTTCCTTGGCTTGTGCTATTGCTGCGTTGTTATCACAATACAACACAATAGGCTCTTTAACACTAGGAACAACTCCCAACTCAGAAACAAATTTCCTCATCCAAACGGCTTCTTTTGCAGACTCACTTGCAGCTATATATTCTTCTTCCGCTGTGGAGTCAGTCGTTGTAGACTGTTTGGAACTCTTCCAACTAATCGCACCACCATTCAGAGTAAACACGTACCCTGACATGGATTTGCTATCACTTTCTGATTGAAAACTAGAGTTAGTATAACCCTCTATTTTCAACTCGGATTCACCACCAAAAACAAGAAAAATGTCCTGAGTCCTTCGCAA